>NW_017731365.1:8319309-8338580 GCF_001890085.2 Hipposideros armiger | reverse complement strand
GGACAGCAACTTGTCTGTTCCCCTTCCCCCAATTCCCCAGTGCTGTTCCCATCCCCCAGTTCCCCAATTAAAAAAAAAAAAAAGAAAAAGAAAATATGTAACATGACAATTCATTTGCCAAGATGACTCCAAACAACTGATTTCACAAGTTTTATTTGTTTGTTTCCCATAACTGTCCCTGCTGACGACAGTGCAGACATTTCTGATGAGAAGAAGGAAGGCTGGCTGCACCACAGGACCGGCAAATGGGTTTTGGCTCCCCGGCTACATTCTGATCAGGATGAATTACACAGATAATTCAAAATCAAGGAAACTGCTCAAGTACAACGTGTGAGGCTTCTGCCAAAGTTGAAAATCATTAGGAGCCATGATTTTGGCTGAGTGCACAGATCTGTTTTGAACTCTTTTATTTCTGTATTATTGCCCATTCACTTAAAGAGAAATACATGAAGCAGAGACAAGATCTCTCTCCCTTTTCATGTTTCTCCAATTTATCTTCCTTGGCATAATAAATTTCTCAAGCCAAGTAGTTGAGTGTTGTCTTGTTTCCCTCTGTTTTTCCCAGTATCTCAGTTATCTCTCATTTATTTTTTAGTCTTTTCTCTTATCACAACAGTTTCTCAGGACATCATAAAGTTGCAATGAGTAACCTCCCGCCTTCTGCATGTTGCTTATGGATGTTTTAGGCCCCATACTCTCAATCACATTGCTTTGTTACTTTGGCTTGTACAGAAAGAAAAATCTCAGATACACTTAGATTAGAACTGATGGCTCACTGGTGGACTACTTCTGATATATAAAAATAACTCTTTTTATGAAACTTTCTCTAGTGAGAAAATAATTGTAAGCAAAACCTGCTTATGTATTCTTGCTTAATCTGAACAATCCAGGGTGTCTAACCAATTATAGTCTCAGGAGGACATATTACAAAGAGCACTGGACAAGGAATATTATTCCTAGAACTTTACTTTTTTATAAGGTCTATTTTTAAAACTTTTTTGGTGGGCACTTCAAAAAATTATCTTCATAAGTATAGAGACTATATACAATAAATCCCCATGTATCTATAAGTCAAAATACACTTAATCTTATTTCTACTATACCCACCCCCATCCATTTCTTTTTCTCCCAAGATACTTTTGAGCTAATCTCAGAGATTATACAATTTCTTCCAAACATACACTGAGGTATCTCTAAGAGATAAAAACTTCTACATTTAGAAATACAACCACAACACCATTATTACACCTATAAAACTTACAATTCCTGATATGAAATATTCAGTGTTCAAATTTTTTTGATCATCAAAAAAAGTTTAATATTTGTTTTGTTCAAAATAAAATAGGGCCCAAACCCAGCACAAGTTTTTGTTTTTGTTTTTGTTTTTTTTTAGCTGAGCCATCCTGCCACCTGTTGGCTGCTCAGCAGCTGCTCAGCTCGGGCCGGGACTCGAACTGCTGTTGCTCAGAGCTCAAACTCTTGAGCAAGCTCTTAACCAACTGAGCCACTCGGCTGGCAGCCAGCACAACTCTTGATATGAGCTTCTTTATTTGAAAATAAGAATGTTAAATGTTTGATTTATTTCTAATGCAATCACTTTAAAATATATTTTCCAAATTAAAATATAAAGTACACAAATTAATTTGTAAAGTTTACAAGATGTATGTTTGTCCAGAAACAAGACTACTGTTTTGATTTTAAAAGATATGATACTGAATATATTTTTCTATTTATCATGTGACTTTCATTGAGATCTATTCCCTTTGAACCACTTTAGCCTCTGTCTAGAATCCCACATCATAAATAGACTGCATTTTATCTAATGAACATTTGCTTTGTTTCCAATTTTTCACAAAAGAAGTGTTAAAATGGACATTCTTATCAATGTTACCTTATGCATATAAGCAAGCTTTTTTAGAACATATATCTATGGGTGGTAATTGTTGGGCTATTGTGAGAGATAACATTTTTAACTATTGCTAACTTGATTGTGTCAGTGTTGCATATTCACCAGCAGTAGATGAGAATTCAACATGAGGATCTTCAAGGTTTCTTGCAGCTTTGATATTTAATGAGTCAATCCACTGAATTTACTTTTTTTAATGGTTACATCTTTAGAAATATTAATGGTGGTGACATAAGTTAGTAATTTTGATATTTCTAATAATGTCTTCTATTACTTCTTAGTGGCACTGTCTTTAAAAAATATATATCAATTTTCATTTTGCAAGACCCTGAGCTGAGGACTCAAGCTAAATCACAAATGATCACTTACTTCCTAGCCTTAAATTTGTAGAAACAGAACTGGTGCCTACAAATATAAATAATACTTGATGGTGACTGACAGCAGGCATGAATAGAGTCTGAACCTGCTATTAGTCTGTAGGAAGGGAGAGGTCGCTGGGACCTGGTAGAAGGCTTTATATAGAAAAGCAAGAAAGAAAGTTATTAGGAAGAAGGTGGAAAGGAAACATGAAAGACAAAGAGAAAAAGAAGTAGTCTGTCCAGAGTACAATGTGTAGAACAAAGTCTCCAGGACATGGAATTCACACAGGAGAATCAGAAGAAATGTGGCTGTACATGGTCTTTGGAGGGCTCTGAATGTCCCACTAATAAGACAATCGTTGGCCAGTTCAACTGTGTTTTGTTTCACGGATGCTACAGAAGGAGTCATTAGAACTGCAGATGATCCAGTCTTGGAGGTCCACACCAAAGTTTCATTCAGCGTCTGCTTAAAGCTGTACCATTCCTCAATTTTAAATATACTTTGGAAAAAATTCATTTGTTTTTCCACTATTACATGTTTCAAAGTGAGACCCAGGAACTTATTTCCTAGTATGGAAAATGGATCACCTTTTACTTAGTCCTAAATTTATCTTGATCCAGTTTGAAAGAGGAGTCTCCTAACCCAGTATTTAGGGGTTAGTGAATAAGTCCTCTTTTAACCTAGTCACCCCACAGAGAATTCAGACAATCTGGATCATGAGAGTTCAGTCTTATTCTTTCCAAAGACTTCCAGTTATGTCAGTTTAATACAACCATTATTAAATGAGCACCAACTATGGGTCAAGCTCTCTTCTAGACAACAAGAACCCAGAGGTGAATGGATTACATTCCTTGCCCATGAGGAATATCTGATCCAGCAAGGACAGTAATACAGTAGGACATGTCAAATGGAAAAAGCCTCTAAAGGAACAGAAATTGTACACTGGAAGGAATCTAATCTTATCTGTTCTCCCATAAATGTCCCATTATTCCAATAGTCTAAGTCTAATGCTCTGTCATCTTAAGATATTATGTCTTAGCCTCCAGCTGACATGCCACACCATGTCAGTGCTATCATGAAGAATGTAAGCCAACTGCCCACCACTATTCTCTAATACCATCAATCAAAGATGCAGGGCAGGGACCTCCAGGCCTAGGATTGGCATCGGAATGTTGGTTAAGGCCACATGTTTGCAACAACCCTTCTCCTCGACTATGGTCCTCAGGAGGGCAGTTTGTGGAGCAGATCAGGCTGCTTAAGGAGGAAGGGTCAGAAATCAGAGGTCCCCCCGCTCACCCTCTTGTGTCTGCTTATGTCTTACGACACTGTTTGAGAGGACAATGAAGGAAGAGATTCAAGTTCTTCAGCTCGCTCTAATTCATGAAGGAAACACTCTGCTTTGTTCATATAAGAGAAATGAAATGCAAAACTTGAGTTCCTGTAACCCATGAGCTTGCTGCAAGCTACAAGGGTCCAAAGGGGTTCCCTTCAGGGTTTCTGAGACCTTGGAGAGGGCTGTTTGCTCTGCTTTCTGGGAGGAACAGCTCAGACAAGGAGCTAAAGGGCTCCATTAACCCAAGCACAATAACATTGACACTTTCAATTACCTAGAGGCTGTCAAGTTTAGCTATTTACATTGCATAAATCCTCTTTTCCTGACGGTGTTTGAGTTACCTTCTTCCAGCACAGATGGAGAAAATGATTGTTTTTCTCTCCTAGAGGAAGTCTTCCCAGATGAACCACATCCAACACTAATCACTCTTTTCAGAACACAGTGCTATGTTAGACTTGGCTTATGGTTATACTTGAGTTGCTATAATTGGACAACTTAGCTATATTATAAGGTATTTGAGAGCAGGGACATTTCCTATTTCTAGCTCATTCCAGGACTCCAGAATTGATGGCTTTGTTCATACCTGGAGGCTAACAAATACTTGCTAAATGTAATAGTCAGAATGTATAGACTAGGTTATGCTAAAGTAACAAGAAGTCCCCAGATTTGAGCACCTCAACATAGCAAAACAATGTCATCTTTGAGTCTGAGTGACTTTCTAGGGCAGATGTCTAATAAGCCAGTTACTTTGATGTTGTGACTACACCACTGCAAAACACAAGGTGTCCTCCAAGATGGCCTCAGCTGGGAAGAAGGGTACACAGGGGCTTTTCATACCTTAGCCCCCAAAAGAAAGCAAATTCAGATATTAATAAATGCAAGTAGTGTCTACTATATTAATATGTTTCTCTTTTATACAGCTTCCAGGTACTAGAATTCTGCCCTTAGGCAGAATAAGCAACTGATGATCCCTCTTAGGTAACAGAAGCACCTCTTCTGATCGCCCATAGGGAGAAAAGGTGCATGTTGTCAGACATGTCCCTCCCATCCTAGGTTGCATGTTACTGCTGGCAACTGTATCTCCACAGTGATACACCCCTTAAACACAAGTTTATGAGTCTCTGGAAAACCAGGTCCAGGTTCTTCTCCTTTAAGATTATCAAAGACTTGGGCCTGATTATCTGGATCAAAGGTAATTTATTTTCATACTGTTTTCTTTTGAACTGTCTTTTCTCATTTATTTAACAGAATATTATCTAGCAGAGGCTGTTGGGTGTTCCCCAATATCTGTTCTCCCATTCTTATCTAGTAACAGAGATGCCAAGTGTTAGATGGGAACATGCAATGCGAGTAATTATGTGAAAAACTTCTGGCAAACGAACTTAGGGCAGAAGAGTTTTACATAACTTCTAGGCAGCGCCCTTATAGGGAGTGAGCATGCTCTGCCCTCCTCTTCCTCCTGTTTTTGCTGACTGGAATACAGCTGTAGGGAGGTGCATCTTCTTTACCACAAAGACCGTAAGAATAGTACGTGAATGAGCTAGAAGGAACTGGATCTGACATGCTTGTGTATGGACCATGCAGTGGGAGAGAAATGAAGTTCTACCTTGTTGATGCTGAATATATACCCTAATTAATCCAATGTATCAGAAGCTTTCAGGTACCAAGTTCTTTAGGGGAAAAAGAAATGCCTTGATTATAAACACAGGTGCTTAAACCTTCAGAAAGGGCAATAGTAGTACCACAGACTATATTCTTAAGAATTTCTCCAGACAGCCTGCGATGATATCAACTCTGTATAGCATGTGAGACTTCGGTACATGGAAAAGCCTCATTTGAGCCTTCAGCCCTATTCCCTACTTGACTCAGGACTATCTCCCTCACTGTAAGCCTTTCCTTATAGTGCTTACTTTGGAAGATACAGAGGTTGACTATGATACTGTTTGGTCCAGAGGCTCTAATTGCCATTCTGACTCTGATATCTATATCTATATCGATATCTATATCTATATCTATATCTATAGCTATAGCTATATCTATATCTATCTATATCTATATAGATACAGACATAGATATATGTCTTTTTTTTCCAATTCCAAATGGGGACATGCTCCTCTGACACATGGTCTTATATGCAGTCTGACAACAGAACAGAATACCTGAGACTAGGGCTGTCAAAGACACATGTTTACCTTAGCAGAGCTTGTCGGTTTATTCTCTGCTATGTAAGTATTACAGAGGATGGATCTATGCAGGAGTCAGAATCAAACATTAAACAAAGAAAGAAATGGCCAAATCCAATGATTAAGAAAAGCAAGGCGTTATCTCCAGGGATAAGTTAGGGCAAAATGGAGCAGGTATGAGAGATTTGACACAGAGAGAGGGCCTGGGACAAGCATAGCAAATAGGTCTGTGCTGCCTAGCTCCCTTTTTATGCAGGTGTCAGAGATCATTAATCAATCACAGTGACATCAGAGAAACTTCAGCCTTCTGCACACAACAGCCCATGTAGCCACCTCTAAACGTCGGAGGTTGGCACACAAGTTAGGACCTATGAGCCAGCCAGCCAAGCCTTAGGAATAGTGACTTTAGTGAATGGGAGTGATGACAGGTTCCTCCTCTTCCTCCCATTTGGTGACTGTTCTCAATATAGGTGGCACTGAATCCCTTTGCCAGGATTAGATTGCTGGACTGCACTCCTGATGAAAAGAACAGCATTAATCCTAGGATGACCTGACATTTTAGTTAAGAGCCTACTATATGATTTAAACACTTTGATTGTCAGAATTAGATAAAAAATAACTTTACCTGACAAATATTAGGTTGAAAATAATAATAATAGAAAAACTAACAGTATAAATCTTTTTAAAATCAGGAACCAGACAAGGATGCCTACTCTAGTCTTTTCATCATATAGTGCTAGCACAACTGGATAGCCACATGCAAAAGAGTGAACTTGTACTCCCCATCTCACCATATACAAAAATGAATTCAAAATAATCAAAGACTGAAATGTAAAAGCTAAAACTATAAAACTTTTAGAAGGACACAGGTGTAAGTCTTCATGAACTTGAATTAGACAATGTTTTCTTAGGTATCACACAAAAGCGCAAACAACCAAAAAAAATTTTTTTTTTGATAAATTGGATTTGATCAAAATGTAAAACTTTTGCACAAAGGATACTATCAAGAAAGTAAAAATATTACCTATAGAATAGGAGAAAATATTTGCAAATCATATATCTCATAAGGTTTCAATATCCAAAAAAATAAAGAACTTTTTAACTCAACAATAAAAAGACAAATAATTTTAAAATGGGCAAAGAATTTGAATAGTTCTCTAAAGAATATATACAAATAGCTAATAAGCACATAAAAAGATATTCAACATGAGTCACTAGAGAAATGAAAATCAAAACCAAAATGAGATACCATTTCACACCCATAGGATAGCTGTTAAAAATATGAAAAATAACAAGTATTGTCAGTGATGTGGAGAAATTGGAACTCTCATATATTGTATATATGTGAGAATATAAAATGGCCCTGCCTCTGTGGACAACAGTTTGGCAGATCTTCAAAAAGTTAAACATAGAGTTAACACATGATCCAGAAATTCCACTCTTAACAATGTACCCAAGAGAACTGAAAACAGTCACACAAAAGCTTATACAAAAATATTCATAGCAGCATTATTTATAATATCCAAAAAGTGGAATCAACCAAAGTGTTTATCAACTGATGAATGGATAAACAAATATGGTCTGTCCATACAATGGGATATTACTTAACCATAAAAAGGACTGAAGTACTGATATATGGTACAACATGAATGAACCTTGAAAACATGATGCTATGTGAAAGAAGCTAATCACAAAAGGCTGTATGTTTATATGAAATGTCCAGAATAGGCAAATCCATAGAGACAGAAAGCAGACTGGGATTTGCCAGGTGCTGGCAGGAACGAGAAAAGGGGGAGTGACTGCTAATGGGCATAAGGTTTCTTATTGGGGTGGTAACAATGTTCTAAAATTAGATAGTGACAATAACCATTCACATACAAGTCTGTGAATATGCTAAACACCATCAAATTGTACACTTTTTAAAGAAACAAAATAAATAGAGATACATGCCATATTTATGATGGGAAGATTCAATTCTTCCTACTTTGATCTATAAGTTCAATGTAGTTCCAATGAAAACCTCACTAGGATTTTTCATGAGATACAAGTTGGTTCTGAAGTTTACAGGAAAGACCAATGGGTCAGGAAAAGCCAAAATTCTTCACTCCTAAAGAGGAACAAATCAGAGCAATTTACCTTAATACATACAAGAACATTATAAAGCTATTGTAATGAAGAACGGTTGACTTTGGGTTAACAATAGAAAACAGACCAATGAAACAGAATAAAGAAGTCAGAAAACAGACCCACTCATGAAGGGAAACCACTGATATCACAAAGAAGGCACCACAGGTCAGTGACAAAGAACCACCTAATATATGTCTTAGAGACAAGTAATTGTCCACATGAAAAAATAATGTGTAGGTAAGGGGCAGATTGAGGGGAGGGTCTGGAGTGGACATTCTAAAAACACAGCCACAGGATTTGAGTCATTTTATCCAAAAGTCAAGTAAAGCCCCATGTGTCCTCTGGAATGGTGACAGAGGGTAGAACATAGAGTACTAGCCACAGGATAGTAGGAGATGCTAATGTAATGAAGACATGGTTCGTTACACAGAGGCTGAATATTAGAGCCTTGTGCCTGTGCTTACAGAAGGCTGACTGATTACCTTCCTGGAAAAAAAGTCTTTCTACCCATTCACTCATTTATTCATTCACTGAGTCACATAATAAATATTTATTGGGCCCTGGTATGTGCCAGACACTATTCTAAGTGCTAAAGATACAGGGGCTTACCATCTTCTAGTAGTTAAACAGACAAGAAATGCATGAACAAATAAAATTATTTCAAATATTGACAAATATGGAAAAAAATGAAACTGGGTAATGGATAGAAGGTGACTGGGGATGGTTGTGGGCCTAGAGGATTATCTTAGAAATGACCAGGGAAGTCTCTCTCTGAGAAGGTTAGAGTAACAATTCCTGTGCTATTTTAACTAGCTGAAATCACTATAACTAAACTGTTGGCTCCACAAAATGTCTAATAGCAAAGGAATATCAGAATCAGGCTGGAAGTTATAAAAGTCATCCTGAGCTGACAACAAAGACCTTCAAACTACGGGAAATGTAAACGCAAAGGTTGGAGTTGCTCACTGGACGCCCATCTCGGAAGCTGCCCTCGCTGCTGGAGGCCCCAGCTGGGCCCTCCTGGGGCTCCCGGAGTGTCCTGAATCTGGCTGCCCGGCTGAGGTTTAAAGCAGCGCCTCTATTAATTATCTGAGTACTGGCATCGCTCCTCTGAACTCAAGGCTAAAGAAAGCCACCCCAGTTGCTTGGCCACAAGCTCTTAAAGGTTAAAAAAAAAACTGTGTCTCTGGATGCAGCATTTGGTGCTTATCTAAGAGTTTTAATGTCATTTTGCAGTTAATAATTAGCTCTGCCTTGGTCCTCACAAAGGGAGCCACCGAAACAAAGGCCGGCGTTAAGTGTGCTCGCTATACTTGCCACCGGTATAAATAGGCAAAGGGATGATTAATGAATGAGGGGGTGAATTAAACACAACAGTGAACAAAGACAAAGGCCCACAGCTTGGCTGTCCGTGAACTGAGACAAGCTGGATCCAGGGCAAGGCTGCAGAAAGTGACACACACACAAATCCGGTGAATGGACAGGTTTTGAAGACTTCATTTAACCTTGCGTTATGACAGCCGTAGTGTTTTATTAACTTTCTGACATGTTAAGGGGCCAGGGAGTCGCCTGAGAAGGGGGTGGGGGGGTGCAGATTTTTGTGTGGGTGACAGAGGGAAAACAGAGAAGGCCCAAACATGTTGAACGTCACCCTTCAGGCCCCTTTGTGAGCCGAGCCAGAGCTGACATTTTTAAAGGGTTGTTTGGATGTCAAACAAAGCAGATGAGGCACCAACAGAAATGCCCCAGCTGAAGTCGTTTGACAAGACCTGTCCACGCCTCACGATGGCCGCACTATAGATGGAGCCAGGGCTCGGGACTGGATGAGAAAGAGCTCTGCTCAAAGGCGGCTGTGAGAGAGAGCTGGGAGGCTTTCAGCAGCGATTTGCAGGCTGGGGAAGGATTGCTGCGGGTTGGCAGCCTGTACATACTTTCTCTTCCAGTTATTTCTAAGAGGAAGCAGTCCTCCAAGGATGCGGCGTTGGCCCCATGTGTCTGGCCAGTGTGACTTTGAGGGTCTGGGTCGAGATGAGCCTGTGGGAGCACCACCTGCCCAGACCCTAGGAAGCCCTGGTTGGCTTTCTGGGCACATCCTACCTCTTTCTACAACCATTCTTCTCCCTCCAAGGCTTCCCCACATCAACCAGGTGTCCATTCCCACAGGCTCTGTTTCCAACCAGGTGTCTGGTGGGAAAGGATGTGATAAATGAATCCCTGTGGAAGATTTAGGTGATAATGAGTTTAAAGGTTTCCCCCACCCCCTTCAGAGACATTTGCATTTTAATGGAGGGTCTGACAGACCCAAAGTCCTGTGAGAATCAGAGCTATGACGCAGTAATTGTGGAAGTTTAGGTTGGAAGGCCAGAACGGGGGTATTCCTGGGCTTGATGAACTTCCTGGTCTCCCCATAGTCACACCCTGTCTACGTACCACGTAGACCTCTGCCAAAATTTGTCAGCTTTTATTTAACCTTTTCTCTGTCTATGTCACTCAGGCATTGGAAAGATCACACAAGAAAACGGATGTCAAATGCCTTAAATATAAACACCTGAATCAATGTGATAGCTCTAATTTATTGGATGATGAAAACTTAGACCAGAACACGCCCTTGGTGAACTACACCCTCAATTAACACATGAAGAAATGGAAACACTGAACAATGACGTCTTCATCTGAGTCACCCAGGGAACTGCTGAAGGAGCCAAGCCCAGGTGCTGAGTCTCAAGGCCAAGGCTTTTTCTACTGCATTATAAGAATGACTTTTCTGCTGTCCTCAGAGCACATTCTGATCACATCTTGACTGCTATATTGCAAATGGTTCTTTTTTTAAAAAAAAACTTTTTTTTTTAACAGCTTTAAAACATGCTACAGTGCATAGGAAATGTAGACGACCTGTCCTGGAAAAGTCACCTAATTATTCAGGGAAATTCAAACCAAGACTCTAGGAGTATGATACCACTTACATGCACTTAATTGTTAGAAGATAAGAAGTCTGACAATAGAAAGTGTTGGAGAAGATGTGTACCCCCAGAATCTCTCCTATCTTTTTGCTGGTAGGAATGTGAAACTGGAACAACTATGGAGAAAACAGGTCATACTTTTCTAGGAAAGTTGAAGGTATGCATAGCTAAAGACCCAGCAACTGTATTCCAAGAGAAACTCTAGCTTATGCTAAGATCTATTAAAGAAAAAAACAAACAAACAAAAATCTACATTAGGAGAAAGCCAACTCCACAGGCAGCAAAAGGCGTCTCCCGGTATTGACCTTTAATCAGAAATTTCTTCCAGCCTAGCAGGATGGAGAACTGTGGATAGAGACAAGGGGAAAAGCTGAGCTAACGGCTTCTCCCGAAACTCGTCCAACTGGGGAAGGAGTATGACTCAAGAGTAGAGTGTAGGTAAGGGGACAACACACAAGCACACTGATGATTCCAACAGGAGACCCAGTAGGAAGTTAGGACACACAAAGGCTCTGGGCAAAACAATAGGTTAAAAAAAGGACAGAAAAGCACCAGGGGAACAGACCCACTAAAGCAAGTTGGTGGTTCAGAAGTGAAAACCCAAGGGGCAAGTAAAACTCTGTGGCTTGCAAGCTTTCCAAGGAATCACACATTGGGGCTGATGGACAAAGGACAGAGGTCCAACCTCATGGAGATTTGTGACAAGACCATGATCTCCAATGCAGGTCACCTTTCTAATTTAATAAGGTCTCATTAATTTGAATGACACTAATTTGGAATAGGTAGAATAATCAAGCTGGAACAAAACTGACCTTCCAACTATGAAAATAGTGTTTACTCAACAAGTTAATAGCATGAGACACAGCAGGCAGGGAACGCTTACCCTATTTAGGAGTACAAACTTGACATACACATCTATGTGCATTTGTTCATAACAATTAGTGTATTAATTACAGATGGTCTTTGATCATTATAAGAGGTCCTCAGCCTAGAGGCAATGCATTAGCCACTAGTTGGCATTATTAGGTGTATTTCAAAGTAGTAAAACTGCTTAAAAATAACCTTTTTAGTAATGCATTGCTGCCAAAGGGTAGATTGGCTCAGATCAGAACAGATCTCAAACCCTAACCCAGCGTCCATAAAGAGAGTCCTTGGTTTTCTGGGAAATGACACAAACAGAATCATAAGATTGATTTCAGTCATCCCACTTTTCAAACGTTATTTGAACAGGAGGGACTTCCATCCCCAGAGACGTATTGTCCTTTCTCAACACCCATGCACAGGAATTTAAAAACTCCTGTCTTGTCTCCAGAGCTTGATGTGGCCCAAGAAACCTGCTAACCTGTTTTTTCATCTTAATGACCTTCAGCAGGGTAACGCCTGTACTCTTAGTTTGACATGGAAGTCAGGTCTCATTGGATTTCCTAGGTGTGTCTATTCCTCTGGGCTAAGAAAAACACTGTCACAATTCTAAAACAAGTTCAAAAGAAACTGGAGTCAAGTTCCCCATCAGTATTAAGTTTTGGAAGTACAGATGAAGAAATTGAACCACAGGAGAAGGTAATTTTTTTTAAAACATAGAAGAGGGAGTGTCAAAAGGGATATGCAATGTTTTTATAAGAACTAGACAAACTACAGCTTTACACATATCAACACAATTAGGTTGGGACATATTGTGTTGGGAATGAGTCACAAGTTTCTTTTCAATCAACACACAGAGAAAATATGGCTACCGAATCAGTCAGTTTATGCAGAATATTTGAATCCACAGTGTGTGAACATTTGAGGATGTATGTGTCAAGAGGAAGGTGATAAATTAAACAGGGGTTCATGAAAAACATTCAAGTTAAATACTAGTAGAACTGCAAAACCCTTTTCTTAAAAAAATGATTTAGTTGAAGTATTAATATGATAAATGAGATGGGTCCTACAAGATCATTTGATTCATCTTCTAACAACATCATTCAGGGTTTTTCTTTTTAAATTTTCAAACAGCTCTCTTACTGTGGGGCTGGCCAAAAAAAAAAAGAAAGAAAAAAAATTTAGTCCTTTTAGCAAATGTAGACTAGAGTGAGTTTAATTGCGCTGAAGTCTAATGTTCTCTTTCTTTGAAATGGCTCAGGAAGGAAAGCACAGAGCCTTTCTCTAATTTGGCAGCAGAAGGATGCTGCATGTTTATCTCTGCTTGCTTTTTGGAGGTGCAGATGAATACACCAAACTAAAGGGCACTGGAAAGATAAGTTTCTGTGACACCCACAATAACTCTTTTATATTGCCAACTGGCTATTCTATATTGTAGCATTCAGAGGCAAATATAAAAAAAATGATGTAAAGCCAAAATTATTTCCTTGATAACACTTGTTTTAAACACCTCGCCACTAAACAGCTAAAAGTCTCCAAAGTGAATGCATAAACCATATAAAAGCCACAAGCATGCTTACATAAATTCTTAAGATTAAAGTAATAACTTCTAGAAAAAGGTGGGAGAAAACACACTACAATAAATCTATTTGTAATGGTATTTGGGCTCTACCAACTGCTTTCATTGGTCTCCAGTGACTTACATATAAAACAATACATTTGATGTATGATTTCAATTCCTTATGGAAAACTGTTCTATCTACAAGCAGACTGTCAAAGAGAATGCCAAAAAAAACTCTTCTGTGTCCCAATATGAGGCAGGACTTTAAGATATAACTTAAGGTCACAATTTGTTCTTGCTTGGTCAGGTTTAAGACTGTAATTGAGGAATGCCTGACCTGGGGGAGGCAAGAGAAAGGGGGGGTAGGTTATTTATAGTGAAATAGAAATAGGCAAGGTGTCAGAGCTTGAAGTTAAATGGCATTGTTTTGCAGGGAGAGTGGCTATACAGAACCAGCAGAATACAAGTGGTGGCTCTCTGGAAGCTGCCTGGAACCTGTCCCACACATCCCAAACCAGGGCACACAGCAGCTGTCAGCTTCAGAAAGCCATCCTGGGACCCAGGGAATCTATTTTCCTGTTATGGAGGGGTGCACTGGGGGGAAAAAAGTTGGTACAGGATGAAAACAAATGCCATTCTAATTGCACCGTAAATTGCAGACTTTCATCATTAGAACACTGCTCTGCGTTGCAGCCATCATTTTTTAATTGCAAATTAAACTTTTCCAGGTTTAAACAGGGAATTATAAAGTGAAAAATGTCTACAGTTACAAAAGGGTAATACACAACTCCCGTGGGCCATTCTTCTTAAAATCACCATCTTCCCCAAACAGTCTCCTAATTTAGTTCTCACCACTCCCCAATTCTTCCTCCTGCACCTAACTTTAGAATCGCCATCCCCAGGGATGTTGGTCAACCTCTCTCTGATCAAATCTCTTAAAGGGAGACTCAAACCTCAACAGAAGCCCAACAAATCCCTCATCCCTGCCCCAAGTCAAAGTTGAGTTCTTATTGCTACAGGGACTGGATTTGTTTGGGTTTTGGTTTTTTTTAGTTTTTTAAATAGTAGTTTTAAAATAAGTGCATTTTGTTGTTATTATAAGCTTCTGTCATTGTCAAGCAATACCACTGTATCACCTGCCCACAGTATAAATTCCATTTTGCGGAGAAAGGGCCTAGCCAGAGCACATCTCATCACTTCTCCTGACTCCCTGGAGGGTTTTTCTTGTTTTTAATCCTCTTCAGGGAAGTAAGTACCAACACCGCTGGAAAATTTGACGAAGCAAATAGCATTCCGTCAACAAGTTCCATCTACTGTAAATTCCTCCCCTAGGCCTTTCCCTTCCATTCTAACCTGCAGGAACAATGGGCAAGTATTGTTCTCCCTCATCTTGGTGAATAGTTGGGGGCTATCATTAAGCAACTCCTCATCAAGCGAGATCAATTAGTCAACATTATTTACAGCCAAGGAACTGAGATATTGTCCAGCACAAAGATGTTTTCCTTGGCTGAGCTGCTTATAGGTAGAGACAGAAGTGGTTGATATGAAGCTAGCATCCAAGTGTATTATAGTAACTCTAAGGGTTTTAGCTTAAGGAACAGTCAGTGAAGGATGGAAATGTCCAAGAAGGCTTCGCAGAAGGCTTGGGATTTGAACAGCAGCTCAAAAGATCGGTAGGAATTAACTCAGCAGAGCAGCAGAGGCTGAGCCTACAAAGGGGGCAACAGCCTCAACAGAGTCATGGCAGTAAGAATGGTTCAGTATAAGTCGGCCTCTGAAAGCCAAGTGAAAAGCGATTTGACGGTGCAGGAGGCTAGACAGGCATTGTTGATTACAGCTCTTTGGTTTTGCCTCCTGAACCTTTCCTACATTCTTCCACTCTCCTTTGAACAACAGGTTACAAACACCGTGTCTGGTGGGGGCCTGGCCTGTGGTGTCCTTGACATTAACCTCGTGGGACTGCTGCCTTGGGCTCTTGATATACCTGGTTCTCCTCAGCCTGGCACGTTATATGTCTGCCATATGGTTTCAATAAACAAAAATTAACCACATTTAATAAAAACTTACCCCAAATATGTAGAGATATAGAAAGTTTAGGGATAAAAACTGTTCATTACATCTTCTTTTCCATAAATATTTTTTATTTTTAAGCTTTCTCTATTTTTATATTTTAACAAGTTTTTATCAAATATAGCCAATTTTTGCTACTTGCTTGTTTTTAAAAATATGTTAAAAGGTCACCTGTTTGTAAATAAAAGATAAGTTTCTGGAAAACACAAAACTTCCTCCTTAATAACTCAAGGCTCAGTCATTTGCATGTATTAGACAATAGCCTACTCACAATGCTGAATATATCCTTTCTATATCAGCATTTGAACTAGGTAATTCAAATGAATATTGAGCCAAATTTAACAAATTTGCAATATAAAAATTCCATGGGGGATTTTTTCTCCCCTCAAATGGTAATGTATAAGAAAATAAACATCCAGCTCAAGATACTGACTCCCTCTAAAAGAGAATTAGCTGGGGCTTCTTCTTCCCAAGGTGCCATTCATAGAAAGAAGATGCCTTATAAATGGCCCAACTCAAAGCTTCCTATGGTACATTTCTGAAAGAGAAACATTTCTCTAAATTTATGATGACTCTGGAGTTAATTCACTGACTTCACGAACTGGAAATTAGTCTTTTCCTAGTAGAAATGTAAATGTAAAAAATGGCCTTTTTTCAAGAAAGTTCAAAGTTAAAGTCTTATTCATTCATTAATTTAACAGATATTTATCCAATAGCTACTATGTGCTCACTCTTAAAGAGGACATGGCATGGGTCCCCCTTGCAGGTAGAAATCTAAGCCTTAAACTTACAAGATGAAGCACAGAGGGTGGAATTTCTCACATTCAAGTTCCTGGGCATTACTGTTATTTATGGTATGGTATCCCCTGCAAAAGATACCAAAGTCCTAATCCGCAGTACCTGTGAGTGTAACCTTATTTGGAAATCGGGTCTTTGTAGATGATCAAGTTAAGATGAAGTCATCAGGATGGACCCTAATCCAATCTGTCCTTATAAAAATGGGGGAAATTTGGATGCAGAGACAGATACCAGAACAGTGAAGACAATATGAAGACATAGAGAGAATGCTATCTACAAGCTAAGAAGCTACCAGGAGTTAGGAGAGAGGCACAGAACAAGCTCTTCTTCACAGATCTGGGAAGAAACCAACTCTGCTGACATCTTGACTTTTGACTTTTAGCCTCAAGAACTGTGAGACATCTGTGAGACTGTTGTTTAAGCTACTCAATTTGTGGTATTTTGTTACAGTAGCCCCAGGAAATTAATATAAATACCTTTCAAAACTTTAAAGATTAACACCAAGTAGGTAACCATCCACCAAGGCAGAAGGCTTGAATGGTTCCTGAAAGCACAAAAATTATAAAACCTCATTCATTGTGGTGCATGAGGCTACCGCCTAAATCTAGAGGGATCAAAGTGGTGTTGTCACTTTACAGTTCATACGTTTGTGTCAAACTGAGTGTGCCCATCCTTGATTCTGAGATTTTATGATAACCACTTTAGTTCACAATTTCAGGGTTAGAGGAAACTTATGAGGAATTTCTCTCTCCCAAGACATAGGTCCCATCAGCTACAGTCCTCAGCGTGGATGGTCCATCATCACTGGAACATTTGTGGATATCATGGGCTCTTTAGTGGCCACCTTTGTCCACTGGTCCAAGAGAGTCCCTCGGTATGGGGTAATTCATGCTCAACAAAGGCTTCATGAAAACAGCTGATATTATGATGACTGTCTACCTGTCACTGTTATCTCATGTACCAACTCTTGAGCATAGCTGGAGATAATAACCCTTTATCCAATTGTATCAAGGAACCCTTATAAAAGGGTTTGAAATATTGCTTTCAAAGGCCATGGAGTTATTCTCCTGGGTATGGTATCTTTTGGTCTCCTCTTTTTTTACCATTTCACAATTTTCTTTTGTGGAGTCACCTCTCTTCTGACGTAATCGCTGTCTCAGAGTGCTACTGCTTGCTTCTAGAATTCATTCAGTAGGCATGTTCCATTTTCATTCTTATTTATCATTTAACAATGTATAGGTAGTGTATCAAATTTCATTGGAGGAAAATCATATTATAATATAATATTCCACCTTAATTCTCCTCTACCTCCTGATCAATTATCAAGAGCCTATGGCTCAAATTATTTAACTAGGTCATGTGACTTTATATTTGCCAGTACCTTCTCTTTCAAATAAAAGAAATCAATAAATGGGATACCTTAATAGAGAGTGAATTAATAGAGATAAGCCCATAATAGAATTGCTATTTTCAGCAGTTATTGCTGAGAAATGATTGTTAGGTCATACCCTTGGTTTGTGGTTATAATGCTGTCACCAGTAGAGTGAGAAGACAGGCTTGGACTGAAAGACCTCTGTGAACTGATACTTCTTATTCATCGCTTAACATGAGTTGAGTCTTAAGGGCAAAGCCACAGGTGAGTAACAAACAAGGAATCAACATCATCTCAAGCTTTTATGTCAATCTGAGTAAAAACAGTTAGGCCTCCTTTTGGCTTTGGGAACAGGACTTTAAAAACCATAACAACAAAAACCTATGCATTGCGTGTCCCATGCCACCATCATCAGATGTGCCAGTTTCCCCAAAACCAGCTCATCCCTAGGCAGCTCCCCCTGACACTATCTCAGAAGCCGGATCCACCAGACCATGATTCACCTCGGTCAGGGGTGGTTACAAACCCTGCCTTCTGAGTGGCTGATGAAAGCAAAGGGTCAGCTGCAGCCATGGCTGCGGAGTTCCTCACTTCTGCCCCCTCCCCCGCTGAGATGGCGCTGTAATTAAAACAGCACACAATTCCTTAATGACCAGGCCCTTCTGGAGGGGAGAGCCAAAGAGTTTTGGCAAAACCAGAGCCTGTGGCAAGGGTGGAGCTGGCTGACCACTAGCTGTGGGCCTCATCACCCCAGCTCGTCCCTATAGGCACCCGGTGGCTTTGCCTCACCTCCTATTCTCACCTCCCCACTTCCCATACCCAACTTCAGTGCAGGCCGCCCAATCTTTTGTTCTGGCAGAGATAAGATGTATAAATGATGAGTGGTTGACAAAGTGTACTCCAGTGCCGCAGGCAGCTCATCAATCATTTTCTACATGTCGACAGATAATTGATGCAAACCCTGCAGGCGAAGCTCCGTCAGGTGAGAGGAGGGAAGAATTAAATCTGCTGTCAGGAGCCAAGCAGCTGATCTGTAGTTAACATTCTTTTTAATTTAGCACTTGTTTGTTTTAAGCTGAGTTTGCAGCCCCTCCTTGTGCTCCACACACATGGGGGAGCAGCCTGGGGTTTGCTGACCCCACCACCGCATGGGGCCCTGAACCCACTGGTCTCCTGGGCAAGGCTCTGGGGAAGGAAAGGAGACAAGACCACCCAGGACTGCTAGGGAGGTGCAGGGAAACTTTCTTTCTGCCTAAGTGAAGCGTAACATCAAAGGCTTGGCTGTCAGGCGATTATCTGTCAACAGGATCCGGTTGGCAGGGTGCTACCTGCACACAAGGAAGAAACCACTTACTGCTTTCTTTACTTAAGGAAAAAAAAAAAACAATAAAAAGGATCCAACCCCATATTTCCCTTATGAAATGAGATTGAGTAACACTTCTAGCATAGAGTTAAAGAGGTTTTGGTTTTCTTACTTCCTTTGCTGCAACCAATAATTCCAAAGTTAAGTCAGCCTTAGAAGGTGCTTGTTGCCTGGTGAAATCTGAGACTGTTGATGAATGGTCAAGACTGTAAGTTTCACTCTCCGACCTGACTCCAACTTATTGTTTTATCACCAACCACCAATGCTCACTCATGTATGCTCACCTACGCACACACACTCACAGTCATACTCACACACACACAATCACACAACTCTCTCTCTCTCTCTCTCTCTCTCTCTCTCTCTCTCTCTCTTTC
>NW_017731365.1:8269906-8319229 GCF_001890085.2 Hipposideros armiger | reverse complement strand
ACACACATTCACACACTCACACATACACAAAATGTTCACACTGCAGAAATCTTTGCCTTGGTTCGCTCAGGCATCCTGGCACATGTAAAAGTCCCACAATCACCAATTTTCAAAAGAATGATAATCTATAAGACCCTTAACTTTAAAGTGACTCTGAACCTCATCTTTCAGTGCCTTAGGGTCATCTGTAGGAATATGATGTTATAACAAATGTTCTGCTTGATAGAATGCCAGATACACCAGCTTTTATTGGATTTCATTTTCTACAAGGAAATGAGCTGGCATCTCAGACGACTCAGTCCTAATAGCCAGGCATCAGTCCCCAAATTTGTCACTGCGCCTTCTCAGCTGAAATCAGGCATCTCGCAAAGCAGAGGTCTGCTCTGCCCTGTCTTCCCGCTTCTCGGGCTCAGAGATCACTTTCTTTATTTTGGTGAGGTCCAGAAGTGTAGACAAGCAAGCACATTATGGTCCATTATGGTTTCAGAATCATGGACTGTTCCCCAAACATCTTCCTACTCCAGTGCTTTTTTTATGTCTGCAAATCTAACCGTGGGCCCCTTCCAACCAACCTCATAAATGGAGGGCTTATGAAGTGGGAGGCCCTGTTGGGATCACCCCGAATGCTGCATTCAAGATTTGTATGCTGAATTGGACTAGAGCTATAACTAGATTCTACATTTGAAAAAACGTGGAGCCTTAACAATCATCAGCCATACGTATTTTATTCACTTCATCTTTCAACAAATGTTTACTAAGTACCCATCATGTGCTGGGCACAGTGGCTGAGCCTGAAATATAGCTGCTTATCCTACGGGTCCTTGGTAGCTGACAAGTTCACAAAAATACTGTGATATAAAGTGTCAAGTGCCCTGTCAACAGGCAATTCAAAGAGAATGTGCATGGCTAATAAACACATTTTTGACACGTTCAGCCTCAGTAGAAATTAGAGCAGTGCAAAATGAATTAAAAGTATTTTTTTTCTTTTCTTTTTAACCTACCCAAATAGCAAAGACAGGGGCAAAATAACACCCAAGGTTAGAGAGAATACGGGGGAAGTGGGCAGTGATACACAGACAAGAGAGAATAAATGGATTGATATTGCCTAAAAGGCAAGTTGGCAATATGCGTCAAAGACTAAATATTTCTAAGAATTTTTCCTAAAGTGATACTTAGAGATATGTACAAGATTTAAACAGAAAAATAAAATCCATTGATTAAAACCATATACCCAACACTGCAAATGATACATGATATGCACATGATGGGAGGTAAAGGGCTATGACACTTCAGGGCTGATTGCATTTGGCTGAGAGGAATTAGGGACAGACTCATGGGGAAAGGCGCTTTACACTGAGTAAAGAAAAGTGAATAGGGTTGAGACGTGCTGGTCAGGAGGACAGTCTAGGAAAGTCGGTGTGTTGGAATGAAAAGGGCAGAGAGAGGAAAGCAGGGAGCATTTGTGACAAACAGGAGTGGCCCAGTTTGGCTGAAGCACTGAGATTGTGAGGGGACGGTGGAAAAGGAGGCTCCCTGCCCCATTAAGCAGTGCCAGGCTTTGCTGGACCATGAACAGGCTTGCTTAGCAGGCAAAGGGGTGGCCTAGGTGCTTTTCTGTGTAAAAAAAGATGAGATCAAAGCCATGCCATGGAAGTTTACTCCATTTGTATTGTGTAAGATAGGCTAGGTTGGGTAGAGACAGAAGGCAGGGAGACAGGCTAGGTTATCACAATAGTTGTGCAAACTGTCTACCGCGAAATAATACACCCTCTATTTAAGACACAAGGGAAAACCTAGTCTGGCTTAGTTTCACTGAATGGCAGCTTCTGACCAGAGAATTTTTTTTTAAGTACACTTATCAAAACACAGGCTTACAAATGATCAGTCTCCATTTACAAGTTATCAGAACCTGCTATCAATCCCAATTAAAATTTCAAGATACGAGGAATTCTGAGACATTTTAAATATACAGAATTACTCAGTAACAGGGGTGAGGTTCTACACTAACAGCCTGCCGAGTGGGGTTGGTTACTAATAACTCAGTGGGCTAGAAATATGTCATAATTTATGAATACTTACAGCTGAATGTGTAAAAGTGGGTATTCTGGATAAGTCTAAGTGGACATTGGGTGTGAAGCTGATTATACCCCTGAGCCCTGTGTTTTCTGTATCTGCTGATTAACAGTAGTTCTGAAAAATGTCCTGGGGAAAAAAAAAAAGAATTTGAGTTGCATCAGTCATTATTGTTCACGTATCCTGATAATAATAGCTAATGTGTATCAAGTGCTCGCTATAAGCCAGGCACTGTTCAGAGTACAGTACAGTACTAACTCATTTATTCCTCACAATCACCTAATAAGGTAGGTGCTCTTATTATCCCATTTTACATATGATAAAGCTGAAGTCAGACAGGTTAAGTAATTTACAAGGGTAATAAAGCTACTAAGAGTCAGAGCCAGGAATGAACCCAGAGAGGCTGCTTAAGAGCCCTTGCTGTTAACGTCTACCTTAGACTCCTTCCCACTACAACACTTTTCAGCTAATTTGCAGGCACAGCGGTAGATAGGTGTGTCTGTCTGTCTGGATGTGTATGTGTGGGCAGGTGTGAGTGCTAGGAGTGGGGGAGAAACAAACACCAAAGGGTGAGAAGCAGGACCATGGGAGCACTGCACTGAGAGGATGCCCAGCCCTAGAGAAGGAAGATAACCACCAGCCTAGCTTAACAATAGGATGTGAGGGTAGGAGAGAATAGTAGTTCTGGACAGTTCTGAGAGCCCACCATCACCACCACCCCCAGCGTGGCTGTATGTACATCGTCTAGGGAGAGAGGGGCGTAGCTGAGAACCATATGCCCAAGCAGCCCTGCTACAAGATCCCTCTAACATAAGAGTTTGTTTTCAGAAATAAGTGTTAAGTCTCTGAACCATTTGTATTCTTCCCATTGGAAATGGTGCTTTGGCCAATAGCCTGAGTAGAAGAGTAAATCTGGCGATGGGCCTGAAAAGGCAAGTGACCCAGCAAGTTGAGGGGTGGGCTTTCTAGGATGGAGGAACCTCACTGTCAAAGCTGGGAGCTGGCACAAGTGAAGGGAGGTCAGCCCTAAGATGAGTGACAGTGATGGAGAGCACCTCAGCCCAGACCAGGGCTCATTTGTGAACTGGGTGGCACTGGCCCCACCTATGTTGGTTAAGAAGCAAACTTCTGGGAACAGAATGACCCTTCTGAGAGGATACCTGGAGATGTTAAAAAGGGAGAGAACTATGAAGGGTGGTGAGATACTGAGAACCACCATATTTTAAAAATTGTATTTAAATTATCTGATTCTCTTGTTGGCAACAAAGGGTTTATTTAATTGTGAGTATATGAGTCTCCAGCTAGACTCCACTGAGTATCCTTCACAGATGTTAAATACAGTAGATGCTCCTTGGGCCACAGACAGGGGGTCCTCTAGCCAATTAATTCATCGTATGGAATATGTCCTGCCCAATGGTCACACTCCTTTCACAGGCGCTTTCCTGATAGGCTCCTGGCAAGACAAAGGGGAGTCGTGTCCACAACACAAAGCTCCTGGCCTTGAACTCGGATACGTTGCTAGCAGAGGCTGCTCTACAGCCACGCTAGAGCCTCTGGGCATCTTCATAGATGGGAGAACTTCAATGATGAATTTCACTGCATTTTTTTTTCCACATCAGGGAGCACAAACATCAGTCATCTCCATGAGTAAAGCCAGGGGAATGGCTTGGCTTTGAGCTCATTTGACACCTGGCCTCTCTCACAGAGCTACCACTTCCCACTTATTCTCTGAGTCAAAAGTAAAGTTTGCTTTTAATTTCTGCAATAGAGAGCTCACTGGGCTGACGTCAGGGTCCAGGTTCCTCCGCTGGCTCACAGCCACCTCCACCTTTTTTGACCTGGGAAGCGCTGACAGAACCTCAGCCCCCTGCTCGCCATTGTCCCCGACCACACTGACAACTCAGTGTTTTCCACCTGTGCTGTCCTGGAGGCTGTGCAATGCTCGTGGTGTGCACTTAGGGCAGGAATGCAGGGGCAGACTTTGGAGCTGCCCTGGCATTCTGGAAACCCTCATCTCCCTCCATATACAACCTCCATGAAAATGTCTGCTTTTCCTGTTACCCTCTAAACCCAGAGCTCCATGGCAATAGGAAGGGGGGAAAAAAAAAAAGCTGACAAGTCGTTGGAGAATTAATTCATTTTCTATGCCAATTCTCTCTTTTCTCCTCCCAACACAACTACCAGACTTCAATTTTATGGTAATTATTAGAGCAAGAGCACTTTATATGCCACGGTCTGGGACAGTAGTTGGTTAGCTACTTAAAAAAAAACAAAAAAACAAGTTGGTTAAAATGCTACACCTGTACTTAAACATTTTATTTTCAATCATGTCAACAATCTAATTTGCTGAGTTTTGGACGCAGGCTTAGGCCTTTCCTTGTGCGTACAGCCTGCTGACTCTAGTTTAGCATGGACTCTTATGCAAACCATTCTCATTAAATAGCTTCTAAAATGTCCTGTTTTGTTTCCTTTAAACGGGAAATAGAGCTTAAAAACTCTTGCAAGGTGATCTGAGGTATAGACTCCTTCTAGAATTTTACGATTTTTTTTCTCTCCCAAGCTTTTACAGCTGCTTTAACTGATTGTATTTTTAAAATACACACTTAACTGATTGTATTTTTTAAAACTAAACCTCACTGAGTCTTTCCAAAACATACCTTAGTTTTCTTGAAAGAAAAAGAAAAAAAAAAAAGAAAATCCCCTGCACTCTCGCATTTCATTGGTTTTTGTAACATTTAATTAAACTGCATTATTACAATATAAACACAGCTAAGCTAAGTTTGGGAATAGACTCAACTGACTCGTGGCGAATGCACAGCTCACCTGGTGGGACCAGAAATGCCTGGTTGAATAAGGCGAGAGTCTGCCTGCGGTGCCTATGCAGCGTGACTGTGCATCAGTCAGTGTGTGCACTGGGGGAGGATGGCAGGTGTCCATGAGTACACCAGGTTAGGAAAATGCATGTTGGGTAAGGAGAGTGCTTCTGTGTGTGTGTGTGTGTTTGTGTGTGTGTGTGTGTGTGTGTGTGTACTGCACACACACACATTTTTTGTGATGGTATTTAGTTTTAGAAAACAAGATGACATCCTTAGGATTTTTAGCAGTACCAATATGAAAAAAAAAAAAAAAGACCTATTCCTACTAGCAAAAGCCACAGTGGTCAGACAGGCACACAGAATTTGGATGTCCTCCTCAACAAATGTTAGTGATCATGATGGCTGCACAGTGGACGTCCACTTGGTATTTCCCATGTGAGCAAACAACTTTGAAGCCATGTAATTGACTTTATGAGCACATAGCCTGAAAACGTCAGAATCTGATCCCCAGACCCAGCTTCAGGGAAACATTTAGCCAGGTATCTGGGCTAAGCAGTATTCTACTTTCAGCACAATCTGCTTAGGGTAGTTTTTGGTTGGCAGTGTATTGGGAAGGATTCTGAGAGCCTTTTGCCCGAGAGCATTCTGTTCTTATTCCATGCAGAGACCCTGTCATAACCATAGCTCTCTGGTATTTCTTTTACATGCAACTCCACATCTCTGCCCACAGCTAATTGGCTCAGATGAAAACTGAACTAAAAGCCACCTCTCCAACAGGCTGGTCAGCAGTGTATGAGGTACCTTGCATGAGAGCCACAAAGAGAAAAAGGCATCACAAGATGGGAAGATGATACTATGGGGGCAAAAATGGAGAGAAACAAAGAAGCTAAGAAACAGAAGCCAGGATGTAGAGAGTTGGGAGGCAGGTAATGGACAGGGGGGAAAAACCGGCAGGCAGAGGGAGGGATGAAGGACCCACCACACGAGCAGACTCTTTGTGTCTCCATATTTCTTTGTAATATTCGTCTTGCTGCCTAAAAGAGCCCTATTAGCAGTTCCTTAATTCCCACAGCCACAGAGCATTGAACAAATAAATGTTTTCATGAAGAAAAAAAATCAGAGATTAATGCATACAGGATGCCTATGGATTATCTGCAATGGTAAGTAAAAAAATAATAATAATAAAACCCCCAATTATTGTATAAGAATGATATTCAATCAAAAATGTGAGAGGAAGAGAGAAGTCAGACCCTATTTATTGGGTCAGTAGGGAGTGGACAAGCCGGGTCCATCATGAATACCCACAGCATTCCTGAGGTCAAACAAGCCACAGACCTGGCTTCTCTCGCGAAGCTCCACCCCCGGGGCCATTTGTGAATTTCTCAGCGAGGATGTTCCTTTGTTTCTGTCAACCTGCATAAGTGGGGTTTGAATAGCAAAGCCCAGTGGAAGTTCTGAACTTCTTCTATTGTACATCATTGTGTTCCATTACTGTCTGAGAACATATGCGAAAGGGAGGTGGCTTCTCCAAGTAGGACCTTTGTTACTCTCCCCTCTTTCCTTAAGCCCTTGAGGAAGAAGAATTTAGGACACACAGTCAGGACTTTGTGTTGGTTCACTCAGCAGTGGCAAGGGATGCTATTACCTACAAAAGCAGGACACAGAAAACATGGCGTTCATGTTCTGTGAGTGGACGGAGACATCGTCCTTTCACAGAAACTGAGTTTCTTCACAGGAACGCAGTGTATGGGGCTGCACCACCTTGGGATGGTTTGGTTGAAGCTCTGACCCTCCAGCTGGATTCGGTCATGAGGCGGGGTGTGATCACCAGAAACCCAGACGATCACTTCCAGACATCACACCCTTCTTCTAAGGTGAGAGCCTATACCTTTTGGGAATCTTCCCACTCCCACTCCCATTTTCCCTTTACTTTGGTTTCCTGCCTTGACAGATGATAGGCAGTTTTACTCTGGGTACCCCCCTATTCCGTCATCAATACATGCTCAGTATTTTTTGTTAAAGAATCTTTTATAATGTCAGGTGTGATACAATGAGAAAAAAATAGACAATCAAATCTGTTCAGTACATATAACTTCCAAATAAACATTCTTTAAACATAGCAAGCTGTTCTCATAAACAATATTTCCTCAGCATTTAGCTGAACAGGAGATAATCTGATTACCAAGTGTTGTGTCTAGCAAAGAGTAGTAAAGAGAGGGGCCTCTGGAGAATAAAAATTCTCCAGAGCTTCTCCACACACCCACAGCCAAACATAGGAAGAAGTTCACCTGTCTACAAAACCACATGCTACAGAAAGAAGTTCAATGGAAGCTGTTTGCTGCTATTGCTTTTGCAGTCAACTGAAATAAATAAGATCAGTTAAGAGTTTACAGAGGAGGGAAGTAACAGAAACAAATACTATCTTATTTGCCTTCTTCAAAGGCCAAAAGGGAAAAAAGAAGATAACTTGAATCAGAAAAATAATCTAGATTTTAATCCCCTTTGAGTTCCAGCTTCTTCAAATTCCTGATTTAAAAGCTATTTCCTAGAAATATCTCCTTAGCTAAGTGCAAATATCACAAGTGATAATGATTACACCATTAAGTTTTTCACTGAAAATATGCCCTCAGATCCTGGTTTTTATGATAAAAATGCTGAGGCCAGGCAGCTCCCAGTTGCTGTTCATGACCTATCCACAGAGTGATTATGCACGAAGTCTGGTAAGATCATTCAAGAAGTGGGCCTACAGAGCATGGAAGGTCATTTCCCAGATGGTTACACTGAGGCCCCAAAAGCAAGTGCTTCTCAGAGATACAGGGAATCATCAATTTCTGAGAAGCATTGAAACTGCCTAGCCTTGCTGGTGCTGAGGACACTGGCCCAACCTCCCTTTATTCTGTGGCCAGATTCAGAGACTCCCACAGGGCCTAAGTCCCAAGGGTTTGGCCTGGTATAATTACTACTGAGTTTTGCCAGTCAGACCAGGATTCTTTTTATCAAGGGCAAATAGCTTGCCAGAGGCATTTTGATAAGAACTTACCAAAATATAGCATTAGCTGTCTTCCCGACACATTACTCCACTGTTTGTTCAATAGCAGTGACATTTAAACGGCAGTAAGTGTAGAGTAGAGAGAGGCAGCCTGAGAAAAGGTGTAAGTTTCATGTGTGCTGGCAGCATCGATTTCAGCCATGATACACTTGGCAGAGACTGTTAGCAAAACACTGACACACAGGGTGTCAAAACGAAGGATGGGGGCTCATCGTCTTGTTACCTCAGCAAATGATTCTGGGTCATCTGGGGAACAGATACTGACGGGAAGAGAGCAAAATCCTTCCCCCTGGGCTGCCACACTTTGAGTGCTCTACATTTGGACATTTAAGGGACTGGGAAATATCAAATTGGCATTTGATATTGAGGATAAAAAGAGAAAATAATAAACAAGGAGGGGCATGGTTAGGTCCAGAGACAAAGGTAGAGGTGGCACAGGAAGAGAAAAGCAAGAAGAAAATGAAAGAAGAAAGGCAGAGGAAAGCAAGAATTAAAGGAAGGCTAAAACGATAGGGTGGAGAGAAAAGATACAGTAGTGGGAACAGCTAAAGAACTCACCTCTTTGGTAGTTTTAATAATAATAATTAATAATAATAATAACAATAACAACAACAACAATAACAATAATATAGATAAGGTTCATCTCTCACCCATCCCATCTACCTGCCCAACCACCCAACCATCCACCCATCCAACCAGTTATTAATTCAGCAAATATTTGCTGGATCTCCTAATGTGACACAGAGCTTCAGGTCCACAGGAAGATGGCAAAGTATCCTCAAGAAACCTACAATCATGGAGGTGACAGACAATTGAAACTACATGAGGTATTACCACCAGCCTCAGCCAGAACCTGTATCTCATATAAGCACCAGCTTCTTAGACACAACAGAATGCTGCCTCGCCCAGGATTTAGGGAAAGAATATCTCTGTATTGTATCTTCAGAAAATCCAGGACTACCCTTACCCACTTGACTTCTAAAATTCTCATGTGTATAAAATACACTGAATGAATATTAACAATAATTAGAGTAAATAATAACAGTATCAATGACTAACACCTATAGACCACTCATCAGACACTTTCCAGGCATTGACTCATTAACCCTGTTAATTATCCCCAAAGTCACACAGCCAGTAGAATTTAGGCCCAGACAATGTGAATTCTGAGTCGGAGGTGTGTTCATGATCACACGAAGCAGCCCCCACCAGAAGACAGCACGTACAGATGAGTGCTAGGCAACGTGAAACGAGTATGTGCCAAACAGCATGAGTAGAAAGTGTTTTTCTGGAACCCCCAATAAGCACAGAGTAAAACACCCAGATCTGGGCATTTTTCCAGGTCTGTCCTAGGTGATGCAGGAGACATAAAATAGGTGGAGACTTTACCCCTGACCTGGAGGAACTTCCGGTTGAGAAAAAAAGACTAGTCTCCATGAACCATGAGGAAGAAAAAGGTCTAGATGCGCAGAATCAGCTTTGCAGCCTTGGGGTGGGGGTGGGCTCAGTGTGCCTCAGTGTGGATTCCTGAAAGGGGGGCCTGGAAAAAATGCCTAGAGTTGTAGTTCACCTTCAACTCCATTCCTCACTGTGTAGGTGAGCAAGAGGACGAGCAGCTCCAAGAGGAGGAGGCTGTCCTTACAATATAAGAAAGATGTTTTATTTGCTAAAGCAAGTCAACAGCAACACTGATGGTGGCTACCAATTGTATTGCACTCTGTGCAGGCTAAACTCTAAGCACTTTCATACACTAACTCATTTAATCTGTGCTGGGGATACTTAGTATCTCTACTTTACAGATGAGGAGACCCAAAGAAGTGAAATAACTTGCCTGACATTACCCAAATATTAAGTGGCAGGATTTGAACCCAGACAATTGGGTTCTAGAGTTCTAGCAGAGTCCACACAGACAAGTGAGAAGAGGAAGACTCCTGCAGGCACCGATGGGTTAAAAATGGCTGCTCATGCCAACTGAGTTTGGACACAGTCCAAGCAGGAGACAATCTGCCACAGCAGATGTTGGAGCATCTGATTCTAAGATGTAAGATGATCAGGTGTCTCTGGGCCCCTAAGGACATTGCTCCTGGTCATACACACTCCCTTGGAGACACCAGAGACTAGGGGAAATGCATTTGCTGTTCCCTCTACTTGGGACTGTCATTCCCCTGCCCAAATAATTGTATGTCTTAGTTCCTGCCATCAAATGCCACCTTCTCAGGAAGGCTACCTCTGATCACCCTGCATGAAACAGCATCACTCCCCTGCATCCCCTGTCTATGTTACCCTGCTTGACATGTATTTATTTATCTACTTAATTATCTGTCTCTCTTGCCTCTCTCACCTCAGAAGGTAAAATCCTTGAGCAGGAACTCACATCTCTGTTTGCTCCATGAACAGAGTGCCTAGAACAGTACCTGACACATAATAATAAATGTCAATAAATATTTGTGGAATGAAGAGATGCAGAATCCTAAGAGGAACCATGGTGGGACTCGGTCGGAGGAGAAAAGAGAGGAGGAAGGTCCCTTTGAGAAGCTCCTAAATTAACATAAAGGACACTGGTTCCCTTTGTTAGGGAGCTCCCAGTCTGAAAGAAAGATGTGGACTCCATCTAGAGGAGAGCTGAATCGAATGGTAGAGATATGGTCCCCCTCTTTGAGGAATTCACCATAGTAAGGGAAGCAGAAACTGAAAGGAAAAAAAAAAAAGAGTTGACATGAAGTAAGAGGAGAAGGTTCCACTCATTTCATGACAAACCAGTAAGGGGTTAGGAGAGTTGAGATTTGAGGCTGGGACATAGTAACCATAGAGAAACAAAGGCAGGGCCATGTTCCCATCTGACCCGAATCAAATGGATTCCAGGAAATTGTGTGTCACTTACTGCCTGGCCTCAGCCTTTCAGAAGCCCATTTCTCCCTCCTCCTTAAATATCTGATTCAGCTTCTCATCATAGTGCCTCAAGCCCACATAGATGTGCTGGAAAGACTGAACAACTACCTCTGCCAGCTAATTGCCTCGTTAACTAGAGCATCTCATTAATCTTTCCATTATCCAGGCTAATTAGAAGTCTCTGTCCTCCTCTCCTTGCTCTCTCTTTCCACTCATTTGCGTTCTCTCCCTATTTCCTTCTCTTTCACATCTCCTTCTCTATCTAGACCAGACTCTCCCAAGATCATAATTCAAATTTACTGGAACTGGTAGGCTGAGTTCCTATGTGTGATGGGGTGAGGGATGTGTACTCAAATCTCAACACTAACCGATGACTAAAATAAAGGAAGAACAATCAGATAAGCAATGAATTAAATTTTTACTTATTTACCCAGTTCCACAGTTCATTTTTCCCTCTTCACAGAAAAGTATTGGTTTAGATTCAAGTCCTTGTTATGTATGAACTCAAAATAATTCTGATCTACGCTAACCTACCAGGAACAGTATGTACTGTTTTGGTTTCCATATTGTAGAAAAGCGTTTCCTCTGTTATCAACCCCTTTTTAAATAGTTTCCCTTGCACTGGTAAGGTCCTGCTTTTAGTTTTTGTTTTATAGTTTTTACTCATACTAGCCACCTGAAATCATCCATGGAACAAAGTCAGGTATAAAAATTGAAAATGAACACACACATGCAGGCTTGTTACCCAAGTATGAATGGAAAATAAAGAATGTGTAATAGAACTAAAGACAGTCCAGGAGAGGACAAGAAGCACTACCAATATAATTGAGTCCATGGGAGCTACTATAAGAAAAATGGATAGAAAAGATTGGGATCCCAGCATCTGGGAAGATAGGAGCTGGAAGGATACAATGGACACACTGATTAAAAAAAACCCCAAAAAACCCAGACAAATGAGGGTCTTGTCTACCCAACACCAAAACAGGGAGGCTGCCCTTCAGACTTGTGGCATTTCACACTCAAAAAAGTCAACCCCAAAACCTCTTTGTCCTAATAGTTGGTTCATGATTAAACATAAATGGACTTAAATAAATTGAGATAAACATATATATGCCAAAACCATGATGGATTGTTATAATAAACTAGGATGTGCATTTGGGAGAAAGCCCAGAACCTCTGGAATAAACAGAATTACAAGGTTCCAGAGTGCTGCTTGCCTGGAGGGCCTCTGGGAAAATGTGGTTTCATGAGGGGACATAAATCCAGCCTCTTGACTTGAGGAGTGGCTGTCCCCTGATGGAAGTAGGAGCATCAACATACTTCACCCGGAAAGCGAGAACAATAGCTCCCTTCTGAGATTTGCAAACCTCCATTAAGTATCTGCATGGCCAATTCAGAGGAGAGAAATGTGTGGTAGCAGAATGGGCAGAAAGTCTCGTTTCTGCCTTTCTTCCCTGACTCTGCATGCCTTGGAAGCTTGACATACTGTATGGACCCCACAATAAATAAATAAGGAAAAGCCCTGATAGTCTCGGGGAGAGAATTCTAGTCATTTTCCAGGATCCCTCTTCATTTTTAACTTATTCCATATGCTTTGCTACCCACAGACCCTAGCCGCAGCAGCAAAAGCAATCTATGCTGCCCTGCCATTTAAGTGTGAGGAGCCTCAGCTCTATTGAAGCTTGTCATCTTGCCTATTAGCTTGATGTCTTTATTCACAGACCATCTGTACCACCGAGAGATACAGAGGCAGCTAATGTCAATATGAACAAATGCCTCCTCTTTTACAAGAAATGTCAAACACAGGACAGGCTAAGAATGACCCCAGGAATACCAACAGATGTTCACTACAAGCCTCTCAAAAATCAATCCTTTCTACAGGGACTAATTAAGATGAAATAAGGAGCAAAAGTAAAGAAATTTGTGTCATATTATCAGGAACTTCATCCTCACTTTCCAAGCTCATTATGGGCAGATTGGCCTGTGCCCTTTGAAAAAATGCTAAAAGAGGGTCTGCAGCTACCAGGGCACCAAGGAGGTCTTCATTCGCCTCCAGTTCCAAACTGCAAAAATAAAATAGCTCAAATAAAAAAAAGTGTTGTTACTCATACTGGCAGCATTAAACAACCACACACAGAAAGAATCCATTTTCAGAAAGTCTCCAAAAAATAAATAGCAGGATGGAAAAGATACGATTGTGATATTTTCCCATCTAAAAGGGGTTAAGAGGATTTGGCATCCTGGGCTTAAGAGTCCAAGCTGATGGGGCCACAGAAGGGTTATCCCCTGGAAGGTAAGTGAATGTCTCTTGTACTCTAAATTTTTCATGTTTTCATCCTTCAGGAAAGGGCAGAATCTTGGATATGTGTTAGCTTTAAATGAACACAGGTTGGCATTTCCTGAATTTAAAATATAGTTCATCTTTGCCTTTATGTAAGGAAATAGCTGCCAACAAGAATATTTGCTGTTCTTCATGAAACTATTTATTACATATTCTGGTTGGGTAACAATGAAACATTTCTCTGCCAAAACACACAGTGAATGACTTTATTGAGCCTAAACAATTTCCCAGAAGGTCACTTAAGGTGAGATGCCATTCTCTCCAAAGTAATTAACTGTACCCCTGCTCAAGAAATTATACAGGAAGACAGGCAACATGCATCTACTCTATTTTACATGAATGTGCATCATTCACAAAATTCAGTATATTATCATCAGCAAACCTTTCCTGGTGACCTCTCTCATAAAATGATTTCCAAATTTTACCACTGAGTCATGATGAGACCCCCAAAATATATTTTGGTTCTACCAAGAGCAAAGCCAGGAGCACCATAGATCTCCCACAAAATCTCCACCATAAAGCAGTGCACACAGAGGTAATAGGTCAATGCCTTGAAAGGATGTGTTCTTTATGTAGGCTATGGGAGATTCCATTCTTGTCATCTCAATCTGTATAACAACAGGAGGAAGGCATGAGGACTACATGATCCACCAAGGCCACTGATTCACTCTGTACTAAAAGACATCACCACCCCACCACCAATACCACGCCACAAGAAAACTCCTGTCGATATACTGGATGCTATAATAAGGCTCTGGCATCTCTTCGTGTCATGTCTGCCAGTGTTTTCCCAAATATTTCTATCAGCTCATAGAAGGCTTTGGTCCTGGAAGATTCCCTTTGACAATAAAAGTGGCTCAACTTTAGTTATCATTCCCTCAAAGACCACAAGAGCCAATCTTCAAATGATGGCGCTTAGAACTCCAGGTCACTCTCTCTCTGCTTTTCCTGGTAAGGCTGTATGAGACCACGGCAGAATTTGTGACAAAAATCAAATCCAGAACTCTAAAACAAATGGGCATTTATTTATCCATAATTGATCCTCCAAAGCTTATACTGCAGAATCACATCCTGAGAGAAGCCATCTCTAGAAGGGTTGTACCTATAAGCCACCTGTTCTGTAATGCTTCCTTAGGGACTCTTCAAAGCTTGGGAAGACTTGTATTTCACTCTCATGTGAAGTGGATCTCTTGTAGGGTTTTTCTGACAACAAAAAGAGCTATTTAAGGATAATCCATGTAAAACTTCCACATAATGAGCTACTTCTGGGAGACAGAAGCATTAACATGCCTTTGCTGGGTCTCTTATCCAACCTATTCCCTTAGTGACATAATCAAATAAAATATATTACAATCTCCATTCTTCCATCTACTTCCTTTGGAATCATGACACTGAATGTGGCTTTGCTCTTAAGTCTTTGACTCATTGAAGACCATCTCTGTTAAGTTTTTATGGACAAAATCATACTGAAAGGTGATCTATCTCCTACCTAGCAAAGATTTCCAATTTGTGACCACTGCACTGGAGATAAAGCAGGTACAGGGAGCTGGTTACTACCCAGTCCAAGTGCTAACCCCAATTTTTATTTTTCCTGTGTAGACACCAGAGTAATCAGATAGATGTGTACAGCAGACAGGGAATCTGGAAACTCAAGAGCGCACTGGAAAATGCTTGAAGATGAATGCTCTATCAAATCCCATTACAGCCCTGGAGAGGCTCTTGAATGTGGGTCATGAATAGACAGAGCATCAAAAGTGGAAAGAGAGAAGATAGACTTGCCAGATGAACATCAACAAAATCCAGTTTCTCATTTATGTCAAAATGGTCACCAACCACGTCAATCAAAATGGCTGCCATGAGAGCATAGTCTTTCTCTCGAAGGTGACATCTGAGAAGATGGCTTTCCCAAGGGGACTTAGTGAGACTCCACTTCAACTGGGTTTTGAACCTTTGACCTGGCAGTCAAAGTGCTTCTGGGAAGGGGAGGTGGAAATTTGATAAGGAACGTAAAGACCAAAGTCATGCTGGGAAGCTCACATCTAGTAAAAAGGTCTGAGACTTTTTATCAACAGATTCATCACAGTTGTATTATATGAAACTGGGAATAGGAAGACTGGGATTCTAGTCCTGACTCCCACTGGGCCAATCATTTACCCTCTCTGAGCCTCAGTGTTCTCACCTGTAATCTGGGTTACCTGAATTAAGGATCTCTACAGTGCACTCTAAAAAGCTGTGCTTCTGTGAATCTAGTCTAACCCTCCATATTATCTTTTCTAAGTAGAACATTCAAGATAATGTATATGTTTTGGCCCCAGAAAACAATAAATTAAAATATCAGCTCTATCTGTTTGATTTGCATTTAATCCCCTAGCAGAGTGGAGCACTTGTTCTAATGCACCTGAAGGAACACACATCTTACACACATGTGGGCATCCCACACTGGTACCCTGGGGGCCCACAGAGGTCCTGTCCCATCCCATCTCAGCACATAAACCACGAGTGATAATTCGCCATGTCGCACTGTGCTTTCTGCACGTCCAAGCTGGCAGTACTTGCTGTATCCAGGACCTGAGAAACATCTGCAGTTTTGTGATTCTTCCTTGTTTCCATTCCCATGATGCTCTCTGAGCCTGCTCGGATCAGAGAAAGGTCGCCGGCTCCATCTGGCCACCCTGCCCCCCTCCATTCTCTCCCTCACCACTCCCGTCCCCCCTAAGGAGTTTCTGCCCATTTTGTCATTTCCACCTGTTCTGACAGGTTCTCCTGCCTGACCCCAAGATAGCCCTTGGGGACATTAATCATATAACAGCCGGAGCCGTGAAAGAAACAAGGGTTTGGCTGGATACTGTTACCGTCTCTGTCACCTACTAATCATGTCCTATGACACGAAGGGGCTTAATCAGATGGTCTGCTCTCTCATTAATCATCCTGGGCTCACTCAAACTTCACAGAGAGATTAAAGTTTAGCTCCGCTGGCTCCCCACGCCTCCTCCTTTCTCATCCTCCTCCAAAGCAGTTTCACTTGGAGTAGGTCTCAGGTTCCTTTTTCTTTGCCAACTGGCAGGGCCACTTGAAGTGTCGGATGCCTACCAACACCACAATATTTAGGAGGAGGAGGAGGACAATTCCTTGCTTCCTTTCTATCCTCCCCTCTCCACCTCCCAAGCCACATATATGTTCAGAGACACGGAGATCAAAAACCTATTTAATGGGGAGGCTGGGAATCACGGCCCTGTGCCTGTACTAAAGAGGCAGTGATGATTTATATATATAATATATATATTATATATATATAATATATATATATAATGTATATATGAACCTCAAAGAACAAATAAAGGAGAACTTGCCTGTGCTTAACCAATAGCAAGAAAAATTCAATAAAGCAGTCATTAAAGAAACGATACACTGAAAGAGCCTGTATGGTACACCCGGCGGGTCCATGACTCCACCACGGGGAGAAGCACCCCGCCTCCGAGGATGCCAGTCCAGGAGCATCGTCACTTGCCACACAGCTAAAATTATAGCTTCAAGCAAGGCAAAAATAGCCTGTATCCTTTACAAATTCTTTCCACCTCCAAATAAAAATTGTTGAAAGGACCCTCCAAAAATACCCCGTATGTGAGAGGCAGAATACATGTGAACTCAGCTGATCCAGTCTTATCCTGTTTGCAATTTGCTGAATTTCAAAGGGGAAAAGCAAGTCCCAGCAAAGGGCTTCTCTCAGAGTATTGGTTTTGTACTTGCTCCGGGTACTGTTGACTTTTGCAGCGCTGTACGATTATGGGTAACCAGGATAATATTTGCCCTCAGAGCCAGGGAAGAACAAATATTTTATCAACATCTAAATCATCTCTCATCTGCAGGGGAGGAGGAGCTGAAAGCTTGGCTGCACACATGCAAGCTGATGAGGACAAGGAGAGGAGCTTCTGGGGGAATCTGCTACCTGTGCAAACTTGACCTTTCAATACCTGGGACCGTGTCCATCGCAAAGAGATAGGTCTGAAAATCCCAAACACCTCCATCTTTCCAGGTGTCCCCGCCACTACCCCATATCACACACCACGCTGCCTGTTTCATTTCCAAATGTGGAAGCCAGGCCTGGGACTTGGAAAAGTGGGGGATCTCTGTGGATATTTTTGGGGGGATGAGGCCTTGCCCTGTTGTTATGTTTGTTTCTATTCACTGATCCTCCACCACTAGCCCAGAAATGACAGTAGGTGGAAACACTATCTTTCATTACACAAAGTATAAATAGTGTAATCTATCAGCGCCGTCAATCACAATGATTGATTACAGGCTGTCATAGAGAAGAGTGACATATTAGAAAAGTTTTGTTAACAATGCCTATTGCTAGTCAGCCTGCCACAGAGGCTGGTGATTAATGTGTTGTCAGCCTGTAATCCCACACCCTTGGCTAATGAGGCAGGAATTTATCATCTTTACAGAGTGGCAGATGTCAGGGAGAAAGGAATCCAAGTGCTGGAAACAATATACTTTTTCTTACTAGGCCTGACAAGTCTGACAGGCCAAAAAAACCCACAAAGCAGCTTTGTGTAAGCACCAACTTAAAACGAGGAACTTTTCATTTGGCATCTTCGCTTTAAACAGTGCTGCAAACCAGCTTCGATCCCTTTAAAAAAATAAAAAAATAAAAAGGACATGAAGAGAGGAGGGCACAATGCTGAGCTCTGTGAACTTTGCACCCCGCTCTTGACAGCCGGAGACCCCAGGAAAGGTTGCCATGGCGAGCAGACAGTTCTCTGGAAGAGAAGCCCAGGGTAACTTTTCACTTTTACCTGTGAACTTGTGACTGGGAGAAAGACGCAGCATCTCATGGTAGCTGGGGACAGCAGCTTTCCTTGCCGCTGCCTTGGGACAGCTTCTACCTGAAGCTACATCTTGCTTTCTAGACACACTGCCCTTTCTGTAGTGGGGGATAAGAAAGGAGGCTCTCCACTGGTCACGAAAGAGCAACAACAGGAAGGGAGGACTCTTGGAAATGACTTTCACAGATGCTCTGCTCTTACCTGAAATGACTTTCAGGCTGATTTTTGTCCTCTTATTCCCTCTCACCCATCGCTTCCATTTTTCATGTGACTTAAAATTCTCTAAACCCAGGAAATTCAAGCCCAGTAAAGAAGAAGTCTCTAGAGGCCCTCTTAATACATGCTTTTTCCCATTGTATCCTATCCCCTCAACTCCATCTGCCACCGCTCCACACAAGTCTAATAACAGAAGAGCCTGGATGTTTGTTAAGATGTTTGTTAACCCTGTAGGGCAAATCTTGGATCTTTTCAGACACTCTGAGATGCTTCTGAGTCTTGGCTGTGTATTTCGACTTTGCCCAGGTTGTCCATTCTGTTCCAAAGAACCTCTAAGCACTACCCCAACACAGGAGACACCCAATTTTTTCCATGGAATGCTGAAGTGATTTCCAAACTTGGAGATTTAAACTCCTCTCAGCGCTGATGCATTCTGCCCTTACTGGAGCTGGGAGCAGGGAGCCAAGGGGGAAGGGCCTGTCTGGTGAGGACCAGATAGGCGCTGCCCCAGACCAGCGCCCTGTGAAGGCGCAATGTGTTGCTTGTTCTCATGTCAGTCTCCAAGGAAGGGGGCACATCTTAAGTGGCAACATTCTGACAGATGTAATCCTTTTTCAAACACAGATACCTCTGCTAATGTACACAAATGCAATACAAAAAAACAAAGAGGAAGACAGCAACCAGAGTTGAAAAACTCTGCCTTCTGTCAACAGCACCCTCAGGCTAGAACACACAGCAAAGCAGTAAGTAATTTAATCTCCAAAAGGCAGCATTCTGGCATTAAGATGCACGGGGGTCTCCAAGAGCTGGGACACACCCAGTGTGCACTGAGAGATGGGCTTAGTGGGCCAGGAACCCACATGCCCAAGAAAAACCCCAGGGCAATGCCAGGGCCTCTTGGGTGTTCCCCAGATCCAACGTGCTGAAGGCTGCAGACCTGCAACCAGCCTGGGGTCAGAGGCTGTACGCCCTGGGTGGAAGTGCCCCACTGGCTTTCTGGGGGACCTGTTCAACCTTGATGCTAATCAGACAGCTCTGAGTGAAGGGTGACGAGGGCCGGCGCCGGCTCCACTCTGCCCAGGCTGCCGCAGTCCTGGCCGCAGATCTCACTTAGCGATAAACAAGGGGCTGTGCAGACGCCCCTCCGCCCTTATCCTGCACGCCCAATGTGCTGAGAGAGAGTGCTGAGTGAACCTCCCACCCAGAGCCTCTTGGCCAGAGGCAGGGAGCTCTGTCGTTGCCCCCAGACTCACTCCTCATGGCTACAAGCAGATAGAGCCCCCATCTCGCCCTCCCACAGCCAGCTCCTGCAGGCCTGCCAGCCTCCTCCTCCCCCTTCCCCTGGCTTGCTCATGCAGCTTTCATTAACTCCCTCAGCCTGCAATTTCCATCCATTTGACGACAGATTAGAAGTGGAATTCAAAAAGAAAGTCACTTGACCTCCCATAATGTGCTTCTCTTAATTACATTAAAGATTTTCAAATGTAACCATACTGGGTTTGACAGGTAAGGTTTTAATCAACTTCAGGTGGCCACTTTTAAGTGCTCCCCGGACTGGTGCCACAACGTTGGCGTCACCTACACTCTCAACGTGGTTCTAATTTAAATGGCTAATTTTGACACGAAGAAAAGAGGAGAGTCCACCGGGCCCCCACCACTTCAGTGGGGGTGATTTCTAAATTAGGATTAATGCAGCAAGCTGCAGCATGGTTGGAGGTTTATTTTATGGAGGTTGGAGCAAGTAAATAACATTTATCCTTTGTATACGTCTGCATATAATTACAGTAAAGTTTTCTTGTGTGTTAAATTATACAAACTCTTCAAAAGTGGGTGCCTAATGTCTTTTTCTAAAGCTGTGTTATTATTTTGGTCAAAAGTTGTTTACATTAAACAAATTCAATTTACTAAACTTTGACATGTTTGCACAACTGCATATAATTTATGCTGGAAGTCTGAAACATGACTTTCAAATGAACTTTCTCAGTTCTAACTCGGTGGATTGGGGTTTAAACATGTTGGTAAGGTGGCTTGCTGGACCAAGTTTTTGTGACCTGCTTAAATGATTTCATTTTCCTCTCCCAAAGTCTTTTACTCATTCAGTAAATGTTTATTGAGTATCTACTATGGTCCAAGCATTATGTTGGGTGCTAAGGATATGATGATGGGCAAAGAAAGATAATGGTCCCTGTCCTGAGGAACTTGATGACTATTTAAGGAAACAAATAAGCAAAGTAAAGACATGAAAGCATGTTAAATTGCAAAGGTAAATGAGGGCTAGGAAGGAGAGATGCATGCTGCTTTGAGGACCCATTAAAAAAAGTAGGGTCTGGTCTTGTGTTAGAAGGCAGCTTCCCTGAGGAAGTGATAATGTGAGCGGAGAACAGGAAGATGAGAATGACCAAGTCAAGGAGATTACTTAGGGAACTCCAAGAGTCTTAGGTAGAGGGAACAACATGGGCAAAGCCCCATGGTAGAATGTAAAATGGCACTTCAGCAATACTATGAAGAAGGTGAGTGGGAGGCAGAGGTCTGGGAGTGTGTGTGAGGGATGCTGAGGCATGAGGCAGAGCTGGAGAGCAGATAGCAGGGCCAAGCTACACAGGGCAGCTAGGCCATGTTAGGGAGTTCAGTATTTATCCTAAAGGCAAGACTAAGCCAGCACAAGGTTTGAAAGAGGAGAACGACCTGAGGATTTGTCTGCATTTTGCAAAGACCTGTTGAAGGGAGCAGAGTAGACTGTGAGGGGTCAGCAGTTGATAAAGGTAGACCAGATTAAAGGCTCTTACAGCAGTCCAGAATTTAAAAAATACATACCACAAACATCACATAGTTTGAACTAGCGTGATGGTGGTGGAGGATGAGCATGGATGGCTTTGAGAAATGATAAGGAAGTAAAACTGGCAAAATGGTGGGACAGATGGGTCAACTCTGGTTTCTGACCTGCACACTTGCAGGGGTGGTGGTGCCATTCACTGAGATCTCAGAGGTCTCTGAAGCAGGACTGGCTGTGTACATAAGGAGCATGAGGGGCCTTGTAGGCATCTGAGCCACGTCCAGAAGTCAGAGGCACCTCTCTGGAGCTCAGAGGACACATCCCCGAGTGCATATGAGTTTTAGTTCAAGCTATGAATATGGATGAGACCACCAGGAAATAAAGATCATGCTAAGAAGAAGTGAGGTCTTTGGGCTGAGTCTTAAGACATTTCAACATTTATTGGCTGGGTAAACATGAATGGCCCTGTAAAGGGCCCTGTAAGAGTGTCCAGGGAGGTAGTTGGTGAACAATACCCAGGTCACAAAAGCCAAGGAAAGGTGGTGTCTCAAAAAGAAGGGGTGAAGAGCTGTTCTGACTGCCACTGCAAGGCCAAACTAGATATACACAAAAGGGTCTGTTGGATTTAGCAACTCGGAGGTCACTGGGGAATTAAGCTAATGGTGGAGCAATGGGTTCAAAACCCACGCTGACCTAAACTGGAGCAAGTTGTTGATTAAGTTGAAGGTGAAGAAATGGAGACCGTGGGAATGAAGAAATCTTTTGAAAAGTTTGACACTACAGAGAGGAGAGAAAGGGCTGTAGAGGGCCATGGGTAAAACGGTTGTTTGTTTAAAGGAAAGAACTGAGAGTTCTCAAAATCTAATGGGAAAGATTGGGTTGTGAGGGAGAGGTTAACTATACAAGACAAAAAAGGAAAAAAAGACTCTGCTTCCACCAGTGGGGCAGGAATTGATGGTACCCATCCTTAGATAGGAGGAAGTCTTGATTGATTTTGCTGTATATTCCTGGAAGAGATTTCTCTTGGGATTAGTATATACATTTCTTTTGTCAGCAGACCAAAAGGTATCCAAGGATGAAAGCCTTGTCACTGACAATGTTAAAGTCATCAGATGTCTTTGTTGGGCTTGACACAATGTGATCAGCATTTTGGAAGGAGGAGAGAAAGAGACAGTCCAGGCCCAGGCCAATGGCAGTTCAGGAGACATGCTTCAAGGCTCTTAGCATTGGCAGTAAGCTGGAGTCCCTAACCTGTTGCTGAGGAAGGGCTGCAGGCAAGGTGAGTTAGGGCTATGCGGCATCTGGATGGACAGATGGCATTTTGGTCTGTTTATCACCTTGACACAACTTTTCTGTCCTTTCTGGAATATGCTTCCCATTGACCAACACGTATCTACAATGTGTTCAGCCACATTTAACCTTGTGGGAAGCAGGGAAAAAGTAAAAAAGCATAACTGTTATCTTTGCATAACTCACAGAGCAATTGGAAAAAATATGACATTTGCAAAAAAAACCCCCAATAATTCAGCAAGAGCACTTCCAAGATATAGAGCAAAGAGTTGGTCCAGAAAGGCTTCTGGGAGGAGGCAGAACCTGAGTGGTGCTGTAGGTGGAGTGGGATTTGGACTGATGCTGAGAAGAGGGCAGGAAATTGCACTCGACCTCCTACACCTCACTTAACCCTTTTTTTTTCTAATAAAAATATTTCACTGAATGAAAAATAGAAAACACAAAAAATATATATAAACAAAAATCACCTGCAATTCCAGTGCCCAGAGATAAACTTGACTAATATCTGGTTAATTTTCCTCCCATTCTTTTTTCCAATTATGTATGTGTGGGTGTGTATGCATGCACGCATACACACACCTCACATGCACACCCAAAGGCAACATGGACCTGTTTACCCTAGCCTATTATTTTCCAGATAGCTTTCTGGTTTTCTGATTTAAAGATTGATGGATGCTTTACATTACAGACATGCATAATGTAGAAATGAAATTCCTCCATGATCCTATCTTCAGAGACGACCATATCTAGTTCAGTCATGGAGGTACCAACAGTGGGGTTGGGCCCAGCATAAGTGCCCTAGTGACTCTCTGATGACAGATTTGTTGACTGACCAATTGAATGAGAGAACTATCTCCCCAGGCTTCAGGAAAGCCCTCCCCCTTCCTCGTCTCTAATGACGAGACATTTAGAGGTTGGTATTTCCCCAAGCTTCAAACAAGCGGAAATAAAGCTGCCGTATTTCTACTTGGCATAAATTTCTTACTTTTCCAATATCTTAGACTCAACAATAAGTCTACTTCATACTGTGGGGGACAAGACTGTTCTTGGGACAAAGATTTAATGAATCTGGCTCATGCTTTGCCTATGAAAGACTCCCTTTTCCCTGAGAGAACTATCCCAGGACAGGATCCCAGCAGGAACCAGAATTCAACACAAATGATTCAAATGAAGATACTTTAAATAAAGGACTCTCTAAAGGGCAGGGTCAGAGGAGCCAAGCAGGCACATTAAGGTACCCAGAACCTAGCAAGAGGGGAAACTGTTACCAGCTCAGGGCTGAAGGGCGAAGGGGAGGCAACAGTGCTGACAGCCATCAGTCATGGAGGAAAGTTCCCCCTCTCAGGGAAAATGGAGGTGACCAGCACAGATCAGCTGTAGAGAATCAAGGGGTGCTTTCACTGCACTCTAGAAACAGAATGAAAGTGAGGTCCTGGTCCACCCCGCAAAGGCCCAAGTGACCTTGACGGGATGACAGAGGTCAGGACCAGGTGGCACAGCACACTGAGCCATCGTCTCTCTGTACCTAAGCCAGTGGCTCTCTCACTGTGGTCCCTGGGGCAGCAACCCTAGCATCACCTGGGAGCCTGTAACAAATGCAAATTCTCAGGCCCACCCCAGGCCTAGACACTCTGGGAGTGGGGCCTAGAAAACTGTTCTAACAAGCCCTACAAGCTGCAGTTTGAGGCCCCCTGCTCTAAGCTAATAGATTTCCTTTGGAAAGAGGTCTAATGAGCAACACCTGGAAGGGCTGATCGAGCCCAGCCAAGGCCACTGATTAGCCACGTGCGGTCCTCTACCCCACCCTGTGCCCACCCCGCTGCAGCCGCCCATTAGAGAAGGCCCGGATCTGGGAAGCAGTGAGGCTCTTGCGAAAGACCAATGATTGAAATAAGCTCTCACTGTGTCAGGGCAGAAATAGCTGCTCTGGGACTACATGGGGGATATTTTAGAATGATGGAGGCTCTGTTACCAGCAGCCTCTGCCTCTGAGGACTCTCTGCTCACTCTGGCACAAGGATGGACATGACTAGGACTCTGCTATTGCTAACAACACTGGGAGATGATGTATTTCTACTAATGGCACCTTATGTCACTACAGAGAAGCTGCTCCAGCTTCCTCTTGTCCCGCAGAGAATCTGGCAGCCTCCAGAAGATGTAATAGAGACCTGAGGACATTTGGAAGATGCACTACACAGGAAGAGTGTTTTCAATTTGATTTACCTTCCATCTCCTATAAGGAACGGATAGTTACCACCGCACCGCATCACTAGCCCAGCACGCACCAAGAGTGGGCCTGGGGGAGACTAAATAACCCTTGTCAGGTGTAGGAAGGGTAATCACATGGATGCTTGTGACTGGCTCCTCCAAAGACACAATAACCGAGAATTAGCTTAAATACAGCAGGAGGGACTCAGGAAGGAAATGGGGAAATGACACAGAGATATTTTATGGCTCGAGACCAATAGGGGTTCCCATCCACTGCCTGAAGAACAAATGGTTTATGAATTTGTTCCCGGTATGCTATTGACAGGCTTAGAGTAAAGCAATTATGTGAGGGTTAAGTAAGACCTTAAGCTTTTAAGTGTAGTGGGTGAAACTATTCAGAAGCTTAGGTTTGTACTGGCAAAGTGTACTATACACAAAACCGGAATACCTCTGAAATGTCAGACATGTGCACATTTATTCACAGGCACTGATGACTACTGAAAGCAGAAGAATTATTTCAAACGGAGGTCATATCAGTGTCAACAAGGCTTGCATTCACTCATTTATTTTTTTTATTCAACAAATGCTTACTGAGCACTGTATTCGTTTCCTAGGGCTGCTGTAAAAACTCACCACAAATTTAGTGGCTTAAAACAACCAAAACTCACCACAAATTTAGTGGCTTAAAACAACCAAAACATATACTCTCACAGTGCTTCTGGAGGCCAGACGTCTGACATCAGGTGTCAACAGGGCCATAACCCCACAGCTCTAGGGAGACTCCTCCCCTGCCTCTTCCAGCTACTGCTGACTCCAGGTATTTCTGGGCCTGGGGCACCATCACGCCAGTCCCTGCCTCTGTCTTTCCACAGCCTCCTCCCCTGTGTTCTCTGTCTTTTTTGCCTTCTCTTATCTTGTAAGAACTTAGAGAATTTAGGGACCATCCTAATCCAGGATGATCTCATCTTGGGAATTCTTAATTACATCTGCAAAGACCCTTTTACCAAATAAGGTCACATCCACAAATCTCAAATGGACATTCCTTTTTCTTTGGCTGGGTGAGTGGGGGCACTATTCAACCTATTACAGGCCCTTATTGGGATTGCTTTAAGAGTTTGGGATATGTCAGTGGAAAACATATAACAAAAATACTACCTTTGTGGAGCTTATGTTCTAGCAAGGGGAGACAGATGATAAATACTAAGCATAATAAATGCATTAAATGTAGTTTCTTAAAAATGGTTGGTGTTCTGGAAAAAGAAAAAGTACAGCAGGGTAAAAAGGAGTGCTTTGACTGCTGGGGTGATATGAATGAGGGAGGCAGTTGCAGTAAGAAGTAGAGTGGTTCAGGTAAGCTTTACTGAAAGGGTAAGATTTAGCAAAGACCTAAGAAAAGCGAGTCGATTTAGCCAAATAAATATCTGAGAGAAAAGACTTCCAGGCATAGGAAATGGCTAGAGCAAAGACCTTAGGGTGGGGCCTTGTTTGGCATATTCTAAAAGTAACAAGGAAGCCAGTGTGGTTGAAACAGGCTGAGAAAGGGGAGTGTAGGAGAGGCAAGCCAGTCAGGCCAGATAAGGTAGGGCCTTCCACTAAAATGGGAAGTAGCCCAGATTTCACATAGAGGGGTGACCCAGAAACACAGCCCTTCATCTTTCCATTCATTCATTCATCTATTCACAAATTCAATGCACATTTGTGACCCTAACAGGGACCTGGCAAGAAACAGAAGACAGAGCCACCTGGGATTTTTTTTAAAGGAACTGTTTACTGGAGTATAAGTGAGATAAAGGAAACCAAAGGGGATGCTGAGGCCCAGGAGCTAGCAATGGTAGAAATACCTCACGAAGGTGTACGTGAGACCTGGAACTATGGAAATAGGAGAAGGGGCTTCCTGACATGACCTGTAGCCCTGGATGGACACAGCCAGAACCACAAACCTGTAGGGTGGGAACAGGAGAAGATATACCCCTACTTCTCTCTCTTCTAGTGATGGACATTTTCTGATAGAAAACACATGGTCATGTTGGCTTGAGCAATCAGAAGATGGCTGTGACTATCCACTGCAATTTGGGAAAAGGGCCTGAACTTATTCTCACATCACTGTAATGTGCTACCACAACCAAAACAGCTGAAAACAGGTTCATAAGCCTCAGGAAGTATGTGAGAATGAGACTGCTTTCATTATGCTGCCCGTGTTCAAAACCTGCACACACAACCCCACAGCTAGAAAATGTTGCAGCAGCTCCACATTGCACACGTACAGTGAAAACAAAGGCTGTCAACATCAGAAGAGCATTAAAGGTCAGGGAGTCCAACATGTGCATGATGAGAAACTTGTCCCATTAGCAACCTGAACCACTCCTCATAGAAAAATCATTACCTTTCAAGAGAGCTCTGATTGTTAAAAACAGCTTTTTTACACTGAATTGCATTGTGCCATATTATATCTTCCATCTAGGAAGGTTATGAAATTGCTTCTCTAGGAATGAAAAATCATCCTAGGAACAACTGGCTACTTATTTATGTGAGAATAGTCAAAAGATGACCTCCATGCCTTTCTCATTTCAATAAATGAAAAATCAGTGCCCTCTGGAAAGGCTGAAATTCAAAAAGTGATATGATTAATATGTATGGAGTCAGAGGAGATAGTGGGTTCCTCAGAAAGTTAAACATAGAATTACCATATGACCCTGCAATTCCGCTCCTAAGTACAAACCCAAAGGAATGGAAGAGAGTACTCCAAAAAGTACATGTACACACATGTTCATAGCAGTGTTATTTACAACAACCACAAGATGGAAACAGTCTAAATGTCCACAAGCAGATGAATGGATAAACAAATTGTGGTACACACATATAGTAAAATATTATTCAGCCATAGAAAGGAATAAAGTACTGGTACATGCTATAATGTTGATGGACCTCAAAAATATTATGCCAAGTGAAAGAAGCCAGTCACAAAAGGTCACATATTGAAAGACCCCACTTATAAGAAATATACAGAAGAGATAAATCCATACAGACAGAATGCAGCCTGGTGGTTACCAGGAGCTGGGGAGAGAGGGCAATGGGAAGAAACTGCTTAATGGGTAAGGGACTTGACTTTGGAATGACAGAAATGTTTGAAATTAGAAGTGGTGGTAGCACAACAGGTGAATCTACAAAATGCCACTGAATTATTCACTTTAAAATGGTTAATTCTGTTATATGAATTTCACCTTGGTAAATTATTTTAAAAGAGGAAGATAGCAAGAAGAGTGTAGATGTAGTCATCAAACAGTACCATTCTAGAATTTTTGGTAAAGCTGGGTTTAATATCAGGTAACAAACCCAAAAACCTAATTACACCACACGGTAGCACAAGATGAAAATATAAATTGGTTCAGAAGGGTATAGACCAGTGCTTTTCAAACAATCTGTAGTGAAGGTGAAATGTTGCTGTTATTTTTAATTAAATTTCCAGTCTGTCAGGATCAATACTTTTATAAAATAAAAGTGAATTACTAGGATTTGCAGCTTCCTCCTAGAATACAGAAAGGTGGAAAGAATATCACTCATGCACCATCAACAAGTAAAAACTGGATAATTTGTAAAGAAAACCAATAAATGCACCTAAGCCATAAAACAAAGCTGGATAATTTGCAAAATCATGATACTCATCTTTTTAGAAAACTGAGGAAGATGAGATCTCCATACAAGTGAGTAAGAATGAAAACCACAATGTGATATCACCTCACACTGGTTAGAATGGCTATCATCAACAAGACAAATAATAACAAGTGTTGCAAAGAGGCTGTGGAGAAAAAGGAACCCTCATACACTGTTGGTGGGAATGCAGATTGGTGCAGCTGCTAGGGAAAGCAGTGTGGAAGTTTCTCAAAAAATTAAGAATAGAATTACAATATGACCCAACAATCCCTCTCTTGGGTATATACCCAAAAAGTCTGAAAACATTTATCTGTAAAGATATACATTCATAGCAGCTTTATTTACAGTGGCCAAGACATGGAAACAACCGAAGTGTCCTTCAATACATGACTGGAAAAAGAAGATGTGTATATACACAATGGACTACTCTGCCATTATAAGAGATGAAATAGTGCCATTTGCGACAACGTGGATGGATCTTGAGATTATTATGTTACGTGAAATAAATCAGACAGAAAAAGTTGAGAACCATATGAGCATTGATATATGGGATATAAAACTGAAAGCAACAAAGAAACAAGACAAACACATAAAGAAACAAAAACGCACAGACACAGACAACAGTTTAGTGGTTACCAGAGGGTAATGGGTGGTAGAAGGAGGTAAATGGGGTAAAATATATGGTGATGAAAGGAGACCTGACTCTGGGTGGTGAACACACAATGTGATATATAGATGATGTATTACAGAATTGTACACTTGAAACCTATGTAATTTTATTAACCATTGTTACCTCAATAAATTTTAATAAAAAATAATAAGTTTAAGTTTTCAGGGGACATATGGGCTAGCACAAGAGAATAAACCCCTGGGAGCTGCAGACTAAGGGGAGTCCATGCCTGCTTTTCTCTAATGACTCCACTGTGTGCTCACAGAGAAAGACTTGGGGGAGGGGGACAGGACTGGGGTCCAGGACAGCAACTCTCAAAGGTACACGCCTGGAAAAGGGAAGTGATGCTGCTACTGAAACGGTATAGAGCTTCTTACAATGAAGTCTCCCTTAAAATAACAAAAGCCTTAAATTACTGGAGATTATATAGCAAATTCCCTCGTGGATGGGGCACAGATAAAGACCCATTCCATCAGGAGGGCGGGATAGGAGACAATCCTGGGTCTCCTATGGCTGGTGAGGGGTCATCCCTGAGCAAGCCTCTCCCCCCACACTTGTAGAGCAAAGAATATTACAAAGATAAAGAGATGCTCCAGCGTGATACAGAGGTCAATTTACCAAGATGGCATAACAACCCTACAACATTAGAGTTTCAACAGATCTTCAAACTACGTGAATCAAAAAGTGATAGAACTGGGCCGGCCGAGTGGCGCGATGGTTAAGAACTCGCTTGGGATGCCAGAGGGCCCCGGTTCGGATCCCACATATGAGGGCCAGTGACACTGCCCTCCACAGCTAAGATGCTGAACAACAGCTCAACCTGGAGCTGGGCTGCCGTGAGTCGCCGGCGACGGCGTGGGCTGCAGTCCCTGTGGCAGTGGGTTGCCATGGGCTACCGTGTGTGGCCAGCAGCCAGCGTGAGCGGCCAGCAGCCAGTGTGAGCGGCCAGCAGCCGCAGTGAGCGGCCGTCCAGAAGCCGGCGACTGATCTGCCTCGCCCGGGAAGAGCGCAATGATGGTGCCAACTTGGGCCAGTGAAGCAGCGTCCTCCACAACTAGAGTGAAGAACAAAACGACAGCAACTTGTCTGTTCCCCTTCCCCTAATTCCCCAGTACTGTTCCCATCCCCCCAATTACCCAATAAAAAAAAAATCTTTAAAAAAAAAAGTGATAGAACTGAAAGGAGAAATAGATAAATCCACAATTACAGGTGGGGATTTCATCACTCCTCTCTCAGTAACTGATAAAATAAGTAGACAAAATCAGAACAGATATAGAAGACCTGAACAACACTATCAACCGACAACTTGGCCTACCTCACATTACGAAGCTCTCTATGAAACAAGAGCAGAAATACACACTCTTCCCAAATGCACATGGAACATTGGCTATAATAACAATATTCTGAGCTATAAATGAACCTCAACAAATTTAAAAGAATTTAAATCATGCAGAGTATATTATAAAACCCTACAAACTAGTATGAATACGAAAAGATGTTTGAAATATAACTAAACACATAGAAATTAAGCAAAATAGGTCTAAAGGACACATGGGTCAAAATGGAAGTCATAAGGGAACAAAGAAAAAGATTTTTGATTGAATGAAAATGAAAAAACAAAATTTGTGTGACTCAGTTAAAGCAATGATCAGAGGGAAATTTATAGGACTAAATGCTTATATTAGAAAGAAAGAAGTTATCAAATCAATAATCTAAGTTGGTTCTTAATAACCTTAAGGAACAAGAAAAATAAGGGCAAATTAAATGCAAAGTCAGCAGAAGACAGAAACTAATAAAGATTAAAGCAGAAATCAATAAAATAAAATAAAATAAATCAATAGTACCCAAATTCTATTCCTTGAAAAGATCAATACCATTGATAAACCTCTAATCACACTGTACAAGATAAAAAGAGAAAAGATACAAATTACCAATATCAGGAATTAAAGAGGGCCATTAATGATACAGATATTAGTAATACAGATATTACAGATATTGAAAGGATAAAAAAATATTACAAACTTTAACCTCCCCAGTTTAACAACTTAGATGAAATTCACATCCCTTTGAACACAAAAATCACCAAAGCTCTTCCAAAACAGGAATAGATAATCTGAATAGGCCTATATTAGTTAAAGAAACTGAATGTGTAGTTAGAACTCTGATGACAACAAAAAATAAAACCAATAAATAAACCTATAAACCCAGGTATCATTACTAGTGAATTTCACAATGCATTATAGGGACACAATAATACCAATTTTACAGAAACTCATCCATAAAATAGAGAGGAGGGAATACTTCTCAATTTATTTTATAAGACATTATCTTAACATCACAACCAAATGAAAATATTAAAAGAAAACTCCAGACCAATATTCATCATATAGACTTTAAAAAATCCTCCATAAATATTTGTAAATCAAATTTAGCAATATATTAAAAATATAATACATCGTGACCAAGTGGCATATATCCTGGGAATGCAAGGCTGGTTCAACATTTTTAAAAATCAGTATAATTCCCTGTATAAACAGACTAACAAAGATAAAGTAAGTGTGCATTCACCTCAATAGATGGAACATTTGCCAAAATGCAACTCATTTATGTTAAAAATGTTCAGTAAACTAAAGACAGAGGGCACCTCCTCAACCTGATAAAGGAATCTATAAAAAAAATCGATAGCTAATTGCATACTTAATTGCAACAGACTAAATGCTTTGCCTTTAGGATTGAGAACAAGGCAAAGATATCTGCTCTCGTTATTTCTATTCTACAAAGTACTGGAAAATTGTGGTGGTAAGGTACTGTGGCCCTAAGTGCTGTGGTTCTAAGCTGTGCAAGAAGATAATAAATAGAAATAAAGAGCATACAGTTTGAAAGGAGGAAATTAAACTGTCTCTATTCACAGATGACATGATTGTCTACATAGAAAATCTCAAATAATTCACAAACATGCTCCTAGGTATGTGACTTAGCAAAGTCAGAAGAAAATTTATAATTCTATAAACCAGCAATGAATAACTGGAAATTAAAATTTAAGAAATAGTATGATTTAAAATAACAGAGAGCACAAAATACTTATGTATAAGTCTAACAAAATATGGGCAAGACTTATATTCTGAAAAATAAATATATTAATGAAAGAAATCAAAGACCTAAATGAATAGAGATGTCACGTTCACAGACTTGGAGTCCATATTGTTAAGATATGGATTGATTCTCCCCAAAATGCTCTGTACATTCAACACAATTCCAGCCAAAGCCTAGTAAAATATTATTTATAGAAATCAACAAACTGGTACTAAAATTTATTGGGAAAGGCAAAGAAACTACAAATAGCCAAAAAATTTTGGGGGGTTTTTTTGAAAAGAACAATGTTAGAGGACTTCTATCTGATTTCAAGACATACTATAAAGCTACAGTAATCATGACAGTGTGGTATTTGTGAAAGGATGGACACCAAAATCAATGAGTTAGAATAGTGAGTCTAAAGATAGATCCCACATACTGCATATGTAGCCAATTAATTTGAACAGAAGTGCAAAGGTAATTAAACGGAGGACTAACATTTCAACAAATGAAGCCAAAACAATTGGACAACTACATGCAAAAAGCAACCTTGACCTACATTTTGCACCACATACATAATAGCAACTAAAAATGGATTATAGACTTAAATGCAAAACCTACAGCTATAAAACTTCTGGAAGAAAGCATAAGAGAAAATCTTTGTAATCTTGTGTCAAAGAAAAGTTTCTTAGATATGTGACCAAAAGTATAATCCATAAAATAAAAATCTGATAAACTGAATTTCATCAAAATTAAAAACGTTGCTCTTCAAAAGACATTGTTAAAATGAAAAGACAAGCTACAGACTGGGATCAAATATTTACAAAACACATACATGATACAACTTGTATCCAGATTATAGAGAACTTTCAAAACTCAATAAAAAGAAATCAATACAACTAAAAACATACAAAAGATTTGAAAAACACTTCACTAAAGCAGATGTATGATTTGCATAAGCACATGAAAAGGCACACTACACACCCATTGGAATGGCAAAATTAGAACAAAACAACAAATTTCTGACACTATCAAGAGTCCTGGCAAATACACAGAAGAATTGGAACTTTCATACATTGCTGGCTACAATGCAAAATAGGGCAGCCAGCCACTTTACAAAACAGTTTGCCAACTTCTTATAGAGTTGAACATACACTTATTATGAGACTTAGCAATCTCACTCTCAGGTACTTGCCCAGGAGAAATGAAATGTATACCCACACACAAGTATCATGTTTATACAAAAACTATGCACACATGTTAATAGCAGTATTATTAATAATTACCCAAATCTGGAAACAAGCCAAATGTCCCCCAACTTATGAATGGATGAATACATGGTGACACATCCATACAGTGGAATACTACTCAGCAATAAATAAGGAATAAAACTCTGACACGTGCAACCACATAGATAGATGTCATATGCATTATAATAAGTGAAAGAAGCCAGACTCACTCCATACTCCATATTCTATTTGAATGACTCCATTTATTTCTAAAAAAGGCAAAATTTTAGGACTAGAAATCAATCAGTGTTGCCAGAAAGTGGAGATGATGGGACTGGTTAACTACAAAGGGGCAGAAGATAATTTGTTGGGAAGGTGTAACAGTTCTTTACCTTGACTGTGGTGGCAATTACCAGACTGTACATGCTTGTCAAGACTCATGGAACTCTACGCTAAAAAGAGTGAATTTTACTCTATGTAGATTATTCCTCAATACATGTTGCTATGAAATAAATCTCTACTTTTCTCTAAGTGACAAAATAAAGCTGTCCTTGTCCCTAAGTGAAAAAGCCACTGCAAAAGTAATATGGATCATGTCTTCACATTTATGTGAAAAATTGCATGGAGAGGTGAGGGGGTTTTCATGCATGTATAAAATTTTGAATAATTTTGATAGTAGCTACTTCTGTTAAGATGAGCATTTAATATGTAATGCTTTCACATTAAAAATAGCCTCTGAAATGAATTCCTAGATATGGAAATGTTATATTCCTTTAAAATTTTCTGAATGCTTACTTGTAATTTCTGTACTTATCTCATAGACCTTTAATCGTTTATAGAAAGGCAACAGTTCATAGACAACATGTATAGATAATTTCCTGGAATAAAAATGTAACATATATTTTAAAAATTAAACATTTCAGAATGAGCATTATATAAAAATATATGCTTTTTATTAACCTATTGCCTTCCAGTACACTTAGTGAGCAATAAAAGATTATAAATGAATATGTAAAATATAATCATACTTTTGTTTCATAAATATGTATCTTTCATATCTTTACAGAAAAAATTCTGACAGTTAATACATCCAAACATGACTAGCTATTATTTGTAGGTGGGCTCATTACACTTAAGCTTTATTTCTTTCCTCAATATTTTCTAATTCATTATGATATATGTATATTAATTATATAATGTGAGAAAAAGGGATCTCTACTTAGTAAGTGAAGGGGACCAATGTATTTGGAGTACATCTTTCCGTTTCAGAGGCCAAGCTCATCAAAGACCAATAGGTCCTTTTACAATATGTCAGTAGGGTCCCTGCACCTAGGAGGCCCAGTTCTGGGCTACCTCTTCTGGAAAGTTCTGCTTATTTCAAACTCCTGTTTACACATTCTTACTATATGTGAAGTATTATACCAGAGGCCACAGAGGATGCAAAAATATGTGAGATAGTGTTTTCGATGACATCTGAGAATTTTGGGGTGGTGTGGAGAGGAGGGTGCTGAACTCCCCAAAGGCTCTATGGGAGAAGGAAACTCAAGATTGTTAAAATTAATGAGGGCCTGGGAGGTGAAGATGTTCTAAAAATAGGGACCAGAAGGAGCCAAAGTACTGGGTGGGGGAATGGGCAGCCTCAGTCCCCTGTGACTGTGATGGAGGTGCCTGTGGAGCTGGACTGGGAAGGTCGGTGGGGACCAAATCACAAATAGCAGCGGGGCCAGGATGAGGGGTGGTGCTTGTTGGCACCAGGGAGCCACTGAAGACTTAGGCAGGGAGGAAAGACCCACTGGAACTATGTGAAGTCACACTTCAGTGACTATGTGAACAGCGCTGTGCAGTGTACATAGGCTGGTCCATGTACTGGCCATGTCTGGGCTGGTCCAGAGAGAATACGGAGTGGGTGGAGCCAGTGTACATAGGCTGGTCCATGTACTGGCCCATGTCTGGGCTGGTCCAGAGAGAATACGGAGTGGGTGGAGCCAGTGATTTGAGGGGAAGGTAATTAGGATTTTAACCAAGGAGGGATAAAGGACAGAGGAGAACACAAGGAGAGGCCCTGGGGTGTCCATATCAACTGTTCAAACATCACAACTGAAGAAGAACAAAGGAAGGAGAAGAAAAAGGTGACCTGAGTTTGAGGTGCAGGTAAGACATCCAGCGGGAGGTAGAAAATAATGTTTATAGAAACAGAGTTCTGTGGGTGGACAGAAAGTATAGGATGGCTTCCTAGGGAAGCCAGGAGAGGCTTCTTCAAACAGGGACTCTCTAAGGGGAGTCGTAAGTGGCATGTCTCGGGAGTGAGATATGGGCATTTTAGGCCTGTGGCAAGATTTGCCAGCTGAGAAGGGGGGCCATTTTCACAGGTTTTTATTGAAAAATATGAGCTCGCCAACAGAAAACAAAGTAAGGTCTGGGTGGGGAAGAGAAGGGCGGCAGAGGCGAGGAAGCAAGGGAGGTCCGCAGATGTTTGTTTGAAGGAGCCAGTGAAAGGCAGACAGGCCCCAACGAAGATGCTGAGCGAATGTTCGGAGAGGTGGTGAGGCCATGAGAATAACACAAGGACAAGTGAAGCAGAGGAAAGCTTCTGAAAGTTGTGAGCAAAGAAACCAGGACTGAAAGGAGAGCATATGCAGCTCTTTAGAACTGGGTAGCGACCCTGGAGAGAGCTGCATGAGTCCAGTGTCAGGGAAAGAAGCCACACGAGTTTGAGGACCCTGGGCATGGTGGAAGGGGGAAAGGGGTTGGGTGGGGCCTTAAGTAAGGCAAGGAAGGAAAGAGGGAGACGGAGCAGGGAGTGGTAATCTAGTCAGGCAAGGCTTTCTTTTCTTCTTCTTTGTTAGAGAATCAATGAAACTTCATCTTTCAGGTGGGAGAAGGGACAGAGATACAAAGGCTGAAGACTGCTGCTGCAAGAGGTCTGGTGGAGGCAAGGGAGAATATCTATCTCCTCTTTGCCTAAAACAAAAGTTCTAGAACTTTCTCAGATCATGGTACCCTTAGTCCTCAGTAATATTTTTCATGGAGAGCTCACAGACCCAAAGAAATACCTAATTGTTCCATTTTATGGAACAACTTAATAAGTACTCATGTCCTAACAACTTATTAACCATTTGACAAAAATAATAACACATAAATTGGAGGAAAGTATTTTTATCTCATTCTTCAAGGTTCATACTTATTTACTAAGGGGACGTCTGTGCCTATTGGGTGGGCCCTGCACAACTTCCCAGACCTTGGAATCATTCATATTGCCACCTACATTTCCTGTTCCATATTGATTTCGTAATGTACTCATTTTTTTTATTACATCAATGGCCACAAATAATGCAGCTTTGCAAAGATATGATATTATTGAAAGAAATGTAGCATGATCTAATGCTGGAACTGTGAATACCTGAATTGGTGGTTCACATGGTGACATGTCACATATATCATATAATACTGTGTTGCCTTCAAACATTGAAATATCCATAGCATCTCTTTGAATCTGCTGTGGCTGGCGGGGGCGGGGGGGCGCTGCAGCACATCGGTTGGGAATGACAGGGCTGGGGTGGGAGGGAGAATGAGAATAAGAATGGAGAGGAAGGATGCTGAGGTGGCTCAGAAAAGCAGGTGCCCAGGTCATCGTCTGGTGGTTCTCCAAGTGTTGCAAGTCTTAACCCACAAATTTATTTTTATAATTAGGACTTAAGAGCCAGAAAGCTGTGCTAAGCAGGACCCTCACTATACAGCCTATAACTCAATGCAATTTCAGGATTACCAGTTCTTACCACCCCAGTTTACCTGCAGGGTGTGAAAGTCCTCAACTAATTTGCCAGATGACTGATTAACCAGGGGAAATCATTTAAGTGAACACTAGGTAAACATTGACCAAGGTCGCCATTTAACCTTCAGGGAAAAATGACCCTCAACCACCTGCATGCGACCAAATTGTGCCACAGGCCCCGGAAATGCCAACACCGCACGCTTGAAATATATTTTAGGGTTGCTTGGCTTGGAGTCTGGAGAGGCCAAGGAAGTGTCAGCAGCCAGCGAATGGGGAGGGGGCAAGATGGAGGAGGTTGGTGGAGGGGAGGTTCATGTCAAGTAGGAAGCACCAGGAAGGCAGTCTCTGGGGTGGAAGCAGGGAAGCCTCCCCTCAGTGACTAATCCAGTCACCTAAGGCCACCAGCCTAACAAGGAGTGAGGGACACACGCATCCAGTTGTCAACCTTACACTTGGCTCAGACCTCACCTTCTCCAGGACACCTGAGCTACTTTCTGTTCCTTCAATTAAAGACACAGAAGGAACTGGACAAAGTGCAGAGAAGAGGTCAAAGGGAAGGGAGCTAATTTTTAGGAAGAAAAATGAACAGAGCCCGAGTTATGCCCAGAAAGAAGGCCATCAGCATTTTACCATATATTCAAAGATTTCACACACACACACTTCCCCACATTTCCTTCAGGGGACACATCACAGACTAAAGCAGGGGTGGTTTGGGGTGAGCATAATGCCAAAGTGAAGGATACTAACATTTTTTGAGTGCTTGCAATTTTACCACCCTGCGTGTAGATATTATTTTACAGTTGAGGAAAGTGAGCTCACAGCATCTACTAATTTGCTCACAGTCACACAGCAAGTAAATGGTGGCAGTGATTCCAAAGTCTTTCTCCTGCCTTCTCTAACTCATTTGCACCATCTACCTGACGTCCCCTCCACCAGGTTACAATTCACAATACATTCCCGGGGTCTCAAAGCCAGGTATTCTTTAAAATAAGGGAACAAATTTCTCTTGTCATCTTGCATATACTCAACACTGTATCTGTTACAGATTTTCTAACTTCATAATTCTTTGAGAAATGTAAGATACAAAACAATTCTGAGATATAAAAAATAATATAGTAGATATTTGTACTGTATGCTATCAAACAAATGTTAATATTTACTGTATTTGCTTCAAATATTCCTGCTCTGTAAAATACTTCCAACACAGGTAAAGCCCTGTGCCCTAGTCCATCTACCTCTCTCTGTTCACAGGGTCACCCACTCTCCTGGGGTTATTAGTACATAACATCTCATGTTTGTTTGAATATTTTTACTTCATTAGGATTTATCCATAAACAATATATACTGTTAAACATATTTACATAAATGGTATGTTGCTGGAAGAATACTTCTATAACTTGTTTTAACTCAATTTCATGTTTTGAGATTGAGAACTCGTTCATTTATTTTAACTGTTATATGCCGTTATGTGAATAAATTACATTTTATTTTCCTGTCTCCCTGCTGTGGGGCGCTTGGCCTGTGTATTAGTTACCTAGGGTTGCCATAACAGATTACCACAAACTTGAGGGCTTAATCAACAGAAACTTCTCCCACAGTTCTAGAGGATAGAAGTTCAAAATAAAGCTGTTCTCAAGGACATGCTCCCCTGGAGGCTCTAGGGCAGTGGTTCTCAACCTTCCTAATGCCGCAACCCCTTAATACAGTTCCTCATGTTGTGGTGACCCCCAACCATAAAATTATTTTCGTTGCTACTCTATAACTGTAATTTTGCTACTGTTATGAATCATAATGTAAATATCTTTTTGTTTTCCGATGGTCTTAGGTGACCCCTGTGAAAGAGTCGTTTGACCCCCAAAGGGGTCGCAACCCACAGGTTGAGAACTGCTGCTCTAGGGAGACTCCTCCCCTGCCTCTTCCAGCTTCTGGTGCCCCAGGCTTTCCTTGGCATGTGGCAGCATCACTCCAGTCTCTGCCTTCATCTTCACATGGTCTTCTCTACATGTCTCTGTACCTAAATCTCCCTCTCCTTCTTTCTCTTATTGACACAATAATTGGATTTGGGCCCCAACCAAATCCAAGATGGCCTCATCTCCATTATTACCTTAATTACATCTGCAAAGACTTTTATTCCAGATGAAGTCACACCCTGAGGTTCCAGGTGGACATGCGTATTTGGGGGAACGCTATGCAACCCACTACAAGCTGTTTGTACTCTTTCACTATTATCCATATCCCTTACATGTGTCTCATGTCTCTGTTGGCACAGCCTGAGTGCTTTTCTAGGGCTCTCACCCAGAAGTGAAATTGCTGGAGGGTAGGTTTTACTTTTACTGAGTGATGCCAAGTGGAAGCCCAGGTACCAAGTCACAGTCCCACCAGTTTACAATGGATAAGCATTCCTCTCTGGGCACAGCCTTAACAAAACCTAGTGTTGCTACTTACTCATCTTTTTCCAGGTTGATGGGCATGAAGTGGTATTTCAACATTGTTTATTTTGTATTTCCTCAATTAATGCTAAGGTTAGGTACCTTTGTATTTCTTCAGGGGGGAAATTCATAACCACCACTTGATGGTGATGACAAGAAGGTAATAGGGCACATTTTCTACCCAGACACTTCCTGGCAGTAGAACTCTTCTAAGCCCATACATGAATTGGTTTCCTTTGTGGGAATTCCTAACTCAAAGAAGTCAGTATGACTGTTTTTCTTCATACCTAAGGTCAGGCTAAGCACTTTCATGGAGACAAAAAAATAAATAAATAAGACAAGACTCTCACCTTCAAAGAACTTACAATAGTGTGGTGAAAAAAGGCCTTTGCACACAGACACACACAAAAAGACAAATACAAGGGTTAGTGTTAAAGAAACAGTGTTGACAACAACTAGATAATCTGTTTGAAAGTACAAACAGGGTTTTGTTCCCACTGTGTTCCCTACATTTCTGCTCATACTAGGCCCTCAGTAAAGGCTTGTTAAGTGGACACATGAAGTGCTGTATACAGTTGACCTTTGAACAATGCCAGGCTTAGGGGTGCTGACTGTCCCATGCAGTTAAAATTCCACCTAGGGCCGGCCAAGTGGCTTGTTGGTTAAGAGTTGGCTTGGGAGCATGAGCTCTGAGCAGCAGGGCCGCTGGTTTGGATCCCACATGGGCCAGTGACACTGCGCCCTCTACAGCTAAGATGGTGAACAACAGCTCAACCTGAAGCTGGACTGCTGTGAGTTGCTGGCGACGGTGTAGGATGCAGTGGACCTGCAGTGGGCTGCCGTAAGCTGCCATGAGCTGCCATGATCCACCTTGAGGGGCCATCCAAGGGCCGGTGACTGATCTGCCTCAGCCGGGAAGAGTGCAATGATCACAATAGCAACAGGGGCCAGTGAAGTGACGTCCTCCACAACTAGACTGAAGGACAAAAGGACAGCAACTTGTCTGTTCCCCTTGCTCGATTCCCCAACACTGTTCCCTCCCCCAGTTCCCCAATAAAATCCTTAAAAAAAATCTACCTATAACTTAAATCGGCCTTCTGCATACATCAATTCCCAACTCCAGTGGAGCTTTGAACAATGCAGGTTTGAACTGCATGGGTCAATTGAACTGAAAGGGTCAGCTGAAAAAAAATTCACTTACAAGTGGAACTATGCAGTTCCAACCTGCATTGTCAAGAGTCAACTGTAGTTGTATGAGTCACTGAATGAACATGGGTCGGAAGAGTGACAGCATGTTTCATGAAAGGAATGGGGTATGAGCTGGGCACTGCTGAATGAATCGGGGTAGTCGGAGGAAGGGGAGCAGTGCTTCAGAATATCTCACAATGGAATGTCATCGTCTGACATACACCCAACAATGTGCCCTCTCCCAGGCACAGAGGCAGAGAGGTAGTAGTAACCACTAGTACCATTTATACAATAGGTCTCTGCTGCATACCACATGCATAATGCATGTGCGGCAAACGTTATTTCATTTAATCCTCACAACAAACCTAAGAAGGAAGTACTAGTGTTATCATCATTATTTGGAGGCTTGGAGATTAATTTAAGTGGATTGCTCATGGCCCCTAGTTTGTAAGTAGCAGTACCAGGATTGAAGCATAGATCACTCTTCTTCCAAAGATTATGTTCTTAACCTCTCTTTTTATCCCTCCTTTTTTTTTAAATTGTGGTAAAACACACATATCATTTTAACCATTTTAAGTGTACAGTTCAGTAGGGTAAAGTATATTCACATTGTTGTGCAACCAATCTCCAGAAATCCTTTCATCTGTGTTCACTGAACAATATCTCCTAATTCCCTCCTCCCCCAAACCCCTGGCAACCACCATTCTACTTTCTGTGTCTATGAATTTGACTATTCTAGGTACCTCATATAAGTGGCATCATAACAGTATTTGGTTCTTTTGTGAGTGTTTTATTTTGCATGGCATAATGTCTTTAAGGTCCATCTATATTATAGCATGTGTCAGAATGCCCTTCCTTTTTTAAGGCTGAATAATATTCTCATTTTAATTTATTCTACATTTTATATATTCATGTATATGTATATATACCATATTTTATTTATTCATTCAACTGTGATGGACCACTGGTTGCATCTACCTTTTAACTACTGTGAATAACGCTGCTATGAACATGGATGTACAAATACCTTTCCAAGACCCTGTTTTCAATTCTTTTGGGTACATACCCAGAAGTAGGATTGCTGGATCATACTGCAATTCTATCTCCAGTCTTTTGAGGAACTGTCATGCTGCTTCCCATAGCATTTTGCACAAAGGTTCCAATTTCTCCACATTCCCTTAAGTCTCTTTTATACCACCACCCATAAGCAACTTCACAAAGAAATGGCTGCTAAATAAAGCATACATCCTCGAACCAAACCTAGTCAAAGTGAGACGGGGTCACTGCAGCTGCCAGCCACCAGCCCATAGCAAGATAGAGCTGGTGCTTAAGAAAACAATCCCATCTTTTAAGGCGAGGCAACCACACTGGGTCCCCACCACTTGGAGTTGTTGCCCCGAGCCCAGGGGTGTTCTTCAGTATCCAGGAAGGACTTAGCAGAGCCTGTGCTACACTTTCCCAGGTATCTCATGACCTCCCTCCCCCCCTGGAATTCAGTTTATTTTCCATCGCCAGCATTGTCAGTGACTATGCTGAAAAGCTGTGTCAATCGCTTTTTTGTCTGAGAGAAGGACATTTATCATTTGCTGTTCTAAATCGAAAAACATCAGAACCAACCCGTGGGCGTTGGCTCACATTACACTCTGTAATTTCAGTTAGTGAGTTAATGGGAAAGATGCATTAACATTCTGTTTGTGGTTTAAAACACATATTTACACAGTTTGACTTTTCATATCCCCAAACTTATAATTTATCCATCATTATGTTCCCTATTCTCTACTCTTAAACATTAACTGCCCTCATTTAGGTGATGAAAGATGGGAAGGCAAGCCGTGGTGGTTTCATGCAGATGGAAAGCCGATCATCTCAGAGCCGAGCGGTACACTCTGGTCCTGTGGTCTGGGAAGGAAAAGGCACTGGCCGAAATCTCTGAGTTAATGGGTTCATGCAGAGATGTTGTCTCCAAACATAACAGACAAGCATGACTGGGCTGGAGCAGTGCGTCAACTCTACCATTTTACGTTTGGGGCTAGACAGAGCCATGACCCTGACTGTGCATACCAAGGGCTCAGATTCCCACACAAAGTGCCTGCTGAGGATGCCAGGACACTCTGGTAAGCTTCCCGATTTATCTTCTTATTGGTTTTATTATAAAATGTCTTCACTTTTTACCAGCACATTTAACTTCTCCCACTCATTCTTAAGTCACCATTTTTCCCCTGTATTCCCACTGACAACTGAACAAATGGCGTAAGTGTTGCCCACCAGTAAGGAGGCAGGCCTTGGAGTTAGACAGAGCTGGGTTCAGACTCCAGCTCTGCACTGGTCAGCTGTAGGAATTGGGGTGATTCGCTGACATTCTGAAATTCTGAGAGTCTCAGTCATTCCATCCATAACAGGAGGAGATAAAAGCTACCTCATAAACAATGGCCAGTGTTTGTGGTGCACAGTCTCAGGGCATGGCCCTCTACACATGACATCTCAGTTGCTTCTGCACAGTACTGCATAAAGAATGGGAGGAAAGTGTCTTTTCCAAGTCTTGCTCAATGGTTTCCTTTGAATAGGAACTTAATAACTGTTTAGTGTGTACTGAATTGATCACAGGGTCAGAAGAATTGTCATATCCAACTAATGAGAACAAACAGGGAGACTTTAGTCTAGAAAAAAAAGTCAAAAAATGAGGAAGGAGCCCATCAGAATCAATAGAATCACATAAGGATAAATAAAAACACCTGCCCATTTTATCCTAGAATATGGGAAGGAGGAAGAGAATCTTGAAGGCTGGGTAAAGGAGTAAATTTTAAGACATCGGAAGAATTATTTTGTTGACCTGTACACTCTTTGATCCCAGAGTTGGCACTGGTTGAAATGACCAATATATTCCAAAAGGGTTTAGGTAGACTCACCGACAATGGACCCATAAGGAATTGATTGCCCATTTACCAAATACACAATTAGGAAATACGTTGCGTGCCCAGCAGACCTCCCCTCTGAAGGCCTGCACTTCCCTCCTGCCTGGCTTGCCATTCGGAAACTATTATGTCAGTTTCTAATTTACATTTTTGTCTCTGTGGGGCCTTTTTGCTTGTTGGAAACCAATTAAATCCCTACCCTCAAAGTCTCAACATATACAGTAGTCCCCCCTTCTTCATAGGGGTTACATTCTAAAACCCCCAGTGGATGCCTGAAACCACAGACAGTACCAAACCCTAAGTATACTATGATTTTTCTATACATACATACCTATAATAAAGTTTAATTTATAAGTTAGCACAGTAAGAGATTAACAATAACTAGAATAATTATAACAACATCCTGTAATAAAAGTTATATGAATAGTTTTGGGGCCATTATTAAGTAAAACAAGGGTTACTTGTGCACAAGCCCTGTCTACCAAGGTAGTTGATATGATAACCCAATCAGCTACTAAGTGACTAATGGGTAGGTAGTGCACACAGTGTGGATACACTGGACGAAGGGATGATTCACGCCCAGGCAGGACTGAGAGGGACGGTAAAAGATTTCATCATGCTAGTCACAATGACACACAATTAAAAACTTATGAATGGTGCCAGGTGGGTACTATTCCAGGGGATCACTTCGTAAATTATGTAAATGTCTAACCATTATACTGTACACTTGCAACTAATATAAAATAAGATTGAATGTCAACAATAATTGAAAAATAACTTATGAATTGCTTATTTCCGGAATTTTCCATGTACTATTTTTGGATGGTGGTTGATTACGGGTAACTGAAACCATGAAAGGTAAAACCGTGCATAAGGGAGGATTATTGTAATCTCTCCAAAAAAGTAGACAAATTTTAATAGACCCCTCCCAGAAAGAAATTAACCCATCCTAAATCAGAGGCACAAAGCTTTGTAGGGAAGAGGAAGATACTTGGGGGAAGGAGTTTCTTCTTACTCTGGTTATGCAGCCATGTCCTAACAGAGACAGAAGGTAGCTATGGAAGGAGCAGAACGGAGTGTTCTCTCTACTTGTAACCCTATCACCCAGCTTCTCCTGGGTTACAGCAATGATGCGTCTCCCTCTTCACTGTCAGGCTTAGGGGCCTCTATTGGACAGTTCTGATGGGTAAAGAGTTTTTTGTACACTACTCTCAAACACTGGGCAAATCAAAATCTGCCACTGAGCAGTGGCACAATGATTACTGATCTCCTTTTGGGTTTCAGCCTAAGCCCCTCTCTCTTGGGCTCACTGGTCTTTTTTCTGGCCTCTGGTGTGGGACAGCCGAATCTGATGCCCGCCCCCCCTGGAAGCACTTCAGATATTGAATACAGTCCTACTGGCATCCCCCTAAGTTCTTTCTTTTCCAGATGTCTCCAGCTCTTTCTATAGTTGCTCTGATGGCCTAACTTTGAGAATTCCCATTCATCCCCCTAAAATGACCATGTATGACTGATTTATTTTTTTATGGTAGATGGAGATTTTTGTCTCTCTTGGGACAATAACCAAGATGGGCTGTGAGATGCAAATGCTGTCCTATACAGAAGTTACAAAGAAAATTAGGGCCAAAAATAAGTGTCAGAGCCTCTAGGAACCTTGGAAATAATGGGGTGTACACTTTACTCTGTGAAGGGTTTGAAGGTCACAGGCCAACCTGGTTTAGAGTCCCAGTTCTACAATTCCTGGGCCCCAGCAAGAAGCTCTGGTCTACACTGCTTCCCTGTATGAAGATGTGTTCTCCTGCTATCACATGAGCATCCCCATGTCATTTCTCCACCTGACATGGGGGTGTACCAATACACCCTTGACCCTCCAGGCAGATCGGAATGCCCTCCAACTCTAGGGATAATTTACAGGGCCCGGGAGATGATTTTCCAAAAAAACCACTCCATTTAGTTGGCCTTTGGTATATCTCCCCAGTGGTGATTTATTTGTCTAGGACAAGCCAAAGAATATGTTCCCCCACCTCTGTAAAGCCTCTGCTCCCTAGCCCTCCAAGTTCAGCAAGTTTCTGGCCAGAGAATGTTCTTCCTCTCCACCCACTCAGCCTTTTTTTTCCTATGGTTTGCAATCTCATTTGCTAAATATACTAAGATGCCCTGGACGCAATGGTCTACTTTTCCAAAGTGTGCCTGACTTCCTTTGGCTAGGAACATCACGCATAAATCACTGTGCTGGCAGCTGCCATCTATTTATATCCATAACCCATCAGGAATTGAAGTTCAAGTTCTTCCACAGTGATGCCTTTTTCATTCAGGACACAACATGAGAGTCGAACCCTCCCTCCACCCCCATACTCCCACCCAAAATGCAAGTACCTAGTAGAGTGGTGGGCATAGAGAAGGCACTCAGTGACTACTGAGAGAACAGAATGCTTCAAAATGTTCCAGGAGTAACTTTCAACTTGGCCACTTATTGATGAGAGCTGAGTGGCAATGGCAGGCTGAAGCTAAGTTACTCTGAACACAAACCCAGATGCTGAGTATGATGAAGCATGATCTGAGTGGAGGAAGACAGGGCCTGTCAAAGAAACAAGTAGTCAAAAGTTTCCCAGCCTTTCAAATCGTTTCAGACTTTTACCGACCTACAGCTGCTTTCTACAAGCCCCATTGACAAGCCCCTGCCAAGCCATCCCTGAAGGATTTCCTGAAAGGTGAAGATCTCCCAGGGAGGGAAAGGTAAAAAGTGTAGGTTGGCAAGAGTTGGACTCTTTCAGAAATGTTTGGAAGGGTGCTCTGGTTAGTTAACCTTAGCCCAGGGAGCAGGTCCCACTTGCAATGAAGTAAGTGCTCTGAATTCAAGCAGTGCTGGGCTTTCCTGAGAGACTGGGGTGGGGTGGGGGCTAGAAGAAAATCAGTATATGTGTTTATTGGTCCCCAGTAGGGAGGTTTGGTTTAAAATATGTCGCAGGCAGTGTTTAAACATAAGGAGACTAAATGATGGGGGCAGGCAGTATGAAGCATGAGAAGGAGGGGATGGAAGGAGTAGGTTATTGACTCTCATGGGTGGGAATAGCTGCTAAGGGCAGATGCTTGTGTTTCCTCAAACATCCCTCTGTCTGCAAACAGGCTATATTCTGGTGAAATCCTTTGTGGGGAGAAGGATGTGGCAGGGTGGGGGAAATGAGCCTGGATCACTAGGAAAGATGGCAGATGTTTGGGTTACATGGAAATGAACACTGGACTCCAGTCTTCCCTACAAACCAGAGGGATTTTCCCTGCAGAACTGTCCTCCTTTGGCCAGAAAACACATAGACAAGATGGCGGGACCGAGAACTGGTCCAAGGACACAGGATGAGGGTGGAGCTAAGAGAAAGGAAATTTTCACCACCCCTGTGGGGTAGGGGCCATGGGTCAGTCAAATGGCCCCTGCCTCACCCCAGCCCCAGCAAGGGCATTCTTTAGGAGTGCATGCATGGGGCGAGCAGACTTGATGTTGGTTAGCAAAAGAGGCTTTCTCCTCCCAGCTGCTCCAGGGGACTGTGCAAAATACAGTGAAGATTGCATTACCAATTTCTGTTGGCCTAACACAATGAAAACCCATATCTAATTTGCTGTCCACTATCCCCCCAGGTCCCTTTCAGCATTTACTGCTTTCCAAATATCTTCCTCCCATTGAATATCTGTGTTTCAGGTTATTTGTCCCCAGATGTATTTGGATGCATTTACTGCAGCTGAATCTCATCTAGTGATTTCCTGTCCATATGTCTGACAGCTCCAGGTCCCTTTATGTCATGTCTCTGTCATTGATGGGGTCTGTAATACCTCTCCATTTAGGGTAATACACAGATTTAATTAGCATATTCTTTACACATTTTCTAAGTTATTAACAAGGATGCAGAACACAATGACACAATAATCCCTGTGGCACCCTGGTGGCCTCTGGATCCCATTTCATGTCTGTCTCCAATGCCACAATGAAGTGGTCTATTCAGCACACCAGAAGAGCTGGTGCCAAGTTACTTTAATTATAAAATAGGCAAAAGGATGGTCTACCATAATGAAAATGACATTGAACCAGGACTTAATTGAAGAATATTTCAGTCCCAGCTCTGCTAATAGTTATGAGCTATGTGTCCTTGAGTAAGCCACTTCTACGTTAATTTAGTTAGTCGTGAACATGTTCACTATTAGTCTTCATAAAATATTTAAGATATAATTCTGATAACAATGCTAATAATAGCTAACTTTAATTAAGCTACTACTATATGCCAGATACATTACCTATATTATTTCTAACCTTCGCCATACACTTACGAAGTTAAGTTTTGTAACCAGCATTTTGCAGATGAGAAAACTGAACTAAAAGAGTTTAAAGGACTTGCCGAAGGTCACAATGGTTAAAAGCTGTGACTTGAATTGGTATCTTTGTGATTTGAAAAAAACAAAAAGAAAAGCCCATAATATACTGGTAGACCCCTCTGGATGCGAAGAAAGAGGGGGTTTTGAGTCAAGGGCTCCTCCTCCACCAAGCTTTCCCTTTCCCTCACTGTTGGTCCACATGGGCTCCCTGGGCTTGTAAAGGTTGCTTGGGAGCCTACCATGTGCCAGGCCCTCTGTGAGACAAAAGGGCTTCAGCCATGAGTGACTCCAGGTTCTCAGAGTTTCATCCCTGGACCCCATCTTTCTCATAGTATCCAGGTAAAGAAGTGTTACTGGGAAGGATGCCAAGGTCAAATGAATTTGGAAGACATAGAGTTAAACAAGATTCGACCAACTTCTTCCCCACACGATTCCCTAGAGTCTTTGATATTATCCCTACATATATTAGACTGCTCCCAGTGGGGTCCGGGGATGCAGCACTTCCCCATATTTAACTGTAGGAACCTTCAGGTGCAGCATCTTAAAACACCAATCCTTCCTGGAACAGACGGGGAAACACTGCAGTAATGGACCTGATGGGGACCACTGTCTTCCAAAGCACTCAGCCTCTAGCAAGCTCTTGCCTAACTCTGGATCGCTCTAGCATGAGCCGTCCAGAGGAAGCCTTAGGCCCATGGGCTACATTGTACAGTGTTATTAAATGTTCATGATATCAATTGAAAGCTCACAGAAGTCAAAGGAGGTATTTGATTCGTCTTCCCTTACCCTAAGACTTTTCTTTATTCATTTATTTTTTATCCCCCTCTATAGCTCATTTTAATTCCCTTTCCATCATACACACCTACTCTAATGTTAAAATGAGTCCTTGCAAAATATGTTTGTGGTTTTGTTTCCATGTGTTTAAAACGCTTAAATAGTACTGTGTATATTATTTTTTCTTAGTTTCTAAGTTAAGCACTAATTTTAACATCAATGTTTTTAAACGTAGATTTTATTATTCAGGTATGGGGAGGCCAACGAATGGATCAGGAGACTATTACCACCAAGAAGACAGTTTGTTACTCCAGGTCCCTAGAGGAGGGGGCACAACCACACCGTGCAGGGTTACATGGGGGAGCACCAGGATCAGTCAAGAGGCAGAGGAAAGAAAGAGGGAGAGGCTTTATTGTGGTTTTCATGGGATGGAATGGATGAGGCTAGGTAAGCAGGCTTAGAGTTGGCTAGTGCAAATGATTTCAGCAGGCTCTGGGGTGGAAGAGCTGTCCTGAGTTGTCTGTTACCTGGCTGGGGGTGACTGGAGCAGAGGAATACTGCCTCCTGGCATGTAAGATCCAGATGGAGGAGGCAGTTCAGAGTATGGGCTCCGGATGGGTTACTTTTCTTTCTTTCTTTCTTTCTTTCTTTCTTTCTTTCTTTCTTTCTTTCTTTCTTTCTTTCTTTCTTTCTTTCTCTTTCTTTCTTTCTTTTTTTATTGTTAGTTTCAGGTGTACAGAACAATGCAATAGTTATCCTTTTCACCCTCACAAAGTAACAACCC
>NW_017731365.1:8254653-8269441 GCF_001890085.2 Hipposideros armiger | reverse complement strand
CATCCATATTGTTGCAAATGGTACTATTTCCTTCTTCTTTATAGCTGAGTAATACTCCATTGTGTAAATGTACCAAAGTTTCTTAATCCAGTCATCTACTGATGGGCATTTTGGTTGTTTCCAAGTCTTAGCTATTGTGAATAATGCCGCAATGAACATAGGGGTACATATATTTTTTCGGATTAATGTCTTGGGATATCCAAAAAATCCCAAGACATTAATCTGGATGGGTTACTTTTCATATGAAAGGCCTGCTCCCCAGTGAGTCATTTGGGATCTCTAAGAGCTGGTTAGCACTGGAAAGGGGAATATTTCCTTAGTGAGCTAGGCCCCCAATGCCAAGAGCACCAAGAGTACAGAAAATAAGCAAATGTAGTTACTCCATCCTATCCCATGTGGCCTGTCATGCATCCACCGTATCCTTGCTTGTAACTGTTGCACAGTTCTCCAAGGCAGACATCCACAACGACCTCCCAGAGGCACCTTCAACTCAAGTTGCCTTCAACTCGCTACCGCACAAATAATACTGTAATGAAATCCTCATAAACACCTCCTTATGGTCCTATGTAAAACATTTCATTGGGATATATATCTTATAATGGAATTGCTGGGTCAGAGGGTATATCAACTTGACTCCATAGGCCAGCCTGCACTCGAATCGCCCTCCTACCAGTAGAGCACGAAGGTTCTTATAACCCCACATTCCACCAACATTTACCATTATGTGGCTCTTTAATTGTTCTAGTCTAATAGGTGCAAAATTATAATTTCTTATATTAATTTGCATTTCTCTGATTTCTAATGAGTGTGATCTTATTTGGCTTTGTTCCAGTAACTATTTAACACATGTGTGCTAAACCAATTCTAGGTTGGCAATAAACAACTACTGGAAAATGGTAGATAGATTTCCTTTGAGTTACAGGAGCAAAGGCTGCCTACCTCTGACTAATTGCCCCAGAAATTCATGAGCAAAGGCACTTACTAATATAGAATCAAATAAATTTTTGCTTTTGGCTTTTATGAATGAGACTAGAAACTGATACAACCCTTACAGAGATAAACCTCCTCATTTTGGGCAATTTGCTCCAAAGTGACAGGTAGGGAAGCCCAGGCTGAGAAGGGGTACAATGCGAATCCTTCCAGGTAAAGTCAGTAGTTGGAGGCTGAGGACTAAGATTTAGAGGTGCAAAGAGCTACCTCATTTCCACCCTAGGGAGTTCTACAGTATGATGTCACTGCAATCTTTAAACAAGAGGAGAGGTAATTTATTAAATGTAAGCTAATCAAAGCAGAAACTTACACAATAGAGTAAGAGATAGTGTTTAGTATCTATATCATATACTGGGTTGTCGGAAAAGTCATGATGCGTTTTTGCAATGAAAAACAGAAAAAATACATCATGACTTTTCCAACAACCCAATAATATGCATATAATGCATTTAGAGCCAAATATGTAAATATATATGAACATATAAATGTACTCATCTGGTAAACATTTATGTTTATACATACATGCTTCATATGTCAGTGTATTTCTGTAGGTAATTTTTCTCCCCTCTCAATAAACCACTAACGAAATATCTATGTTATACCCAGTTTAGTCCCTACTCTCAGATCCAGTTATATAGATAGATTTCTTTGGCCCCATCTTAGGCAAATAGAAGAATTTAAAAAGAAATTAAAACATTTACACATTAATAAAAATATATGTATATAAAACATATATCATCCTATACACAATCCGTGGCATATCTGATTTCATATTAATAAACACACCACAGGCAACCTAATAGTGATGTTTTTATTTAAAAACTGGACCCGTGTTAAGTGTGAATACCACTAACTGGAGGCCGATACAAAACCTGATGTTGACACTAGGAAGCATAAAGGTGTCACTCAGGCCGTTCCAGGTAGTTCTCTCTCAACTTCATTTTCTCCTCGTCCCTCAATAAGGAAGTCTTTGGTAGAACTGCTGAAAGCAACCTGACTGCTGCAACTGTGTTTCCCACCAAGGGTTCCTGGAAGTGTCACGTCATGAAGACACGGCCCATCTTGAGAGGAGTGAGCACTAACTTACTCGTTTAAAACAGAAGCAAACTGACTCGCCACAGGCCTTTGGAAGAGGCATTTGCTTCTGAGTGCACAGCTCAGTCTACTCTCTGACTTATGTGGATGGGACAAAGGGTGCCCTGGGCACACTCATCCACACATAGGTCTGAATTAGCCAGTAAATCACAATGCAGTAGCTAATAACAGCCATAAAGCCTTTTGAGTTTTACAAGGTGTTTATAACAGGCAGCTCACTATGATTTATATGGAAAACATGAGTCAGCTCCTGACACAAAGCTGATATCTGGACAGTGGCCCTGTGGTATGACCTCTAGCAGGCATCCAAATAAACTGCACAATTTCCCTCTGGCCCAAGGCCGGCCACTGATTCATACACATATATTCAGAACACCACATGGTAGGGAACCAAAAGCTAGTGCATGCTGGGTCTTCCCTGGTGACTGGCCATGAGGAAGAAGGTGACAATCCCAATGCAGCTGAATGTAGTAGAAGATGATAAATACCAGGGATGGTTTAGGACCATCCAATGTTTGGCCTCATGAGGTATAACAGAAAACATATAAGATACATTTCCTATCCTCCCAGTGAAGAAAGCAAGATGGATACACACAAATATTACAAAATATAATATGTAATGGAGTAAACGGAAACTCTGGGATGTGGGAATTACTGAGGCCCCAATTTCATGAGAGGGTTTCATAGAGGACAGGATCTGAGGTGAGCCACTGAAGGTGGGAAGAATTTATGAGAGTAAGAGGGTAGGAAGATAAAGGAGAATGAGTGAGTAAAGATACTAGGCCAGCAATAATAGTGTATCTAACAGAAAGGAGGAAGAGGAAGAAAAATAAAACCTTCAGACATAGACTGACCTTGGTGAACTGAAAAATACATGGAAGAAAAGTTATAAATGAGGTCAGAAATCACAATGCAAAACTCAGAGCTGGCATAAAATAACCACAGGTGCCCCAGACAGAAGGCTCTGTTCAATGAACTTCACAAAATTCCTACCTGGTAAGGACCAACCCAAGTGAAAAATACCTTATTCCCTACTATTATAAAAATGGACACAAGAAAACTTATCCAAAGCATTTAAAAAAAAATACCCATCTCCATCGTTACCAGATGATTCTAGATTTGAGTCTTTGTGCACACTGATGTCCTGGAAGAAAATAATTGCATTCGCTTGGCTTAACTTCTTACTCCCTTCCCATCATTCTCAGGTCCCTCCCTTTTGTTTATATATATTAAGACTCTTTTTTGAATGGAATGTTGTTCTTCTGGTGTCCATCCAATTGCAGCCCCAAGCCTTTTTGCAAACTGACCCAACTTAATGGGGACTTCACTGCTGAGCCACGTAGAGCTCTTCACACAAAGAGCTCGGTACAGCTGAAGAGACTCACCCATTTCTCATGCTGGGCTGTGTTCTTTCCCTGCACATAGGCAGCCCAAGGAGAGGCCAGAGATGCATCCTGCCCATCTGTCCAGAAGTGGACATAACTATAAGTCTAACTCTAAGATTCTTGCTTCCAGAGCTAAATCTAAAATAGTCAACCAAAAAATTCCTTTGAAAAATTCAGGCCACCTCACTCTAATAGTCAGAATGTGATTAACAAAAAGGAAGTAAGAGTATAAGGCATATAGTTTAAGCTATTTAAGATATTCAATCTATGGCATCCATCTGCTATATCTGGCACCCAGAGGAAGAAAAACCTGTAGGCACCTAAGCACTGCAGAAGAGGTCAATGTTGTCAGATAAAGGAAAGACTTAAGTCCATCTTTCCCAGAAAGCAACCCCTGTGAAGGTTGAAACTCTGTTTCAGTTGCTTATGTATCCCAAAGCCTTCCAAGGAGCCTAATATACTTAGTAAATATAGCATGAAAGGATGGATGGACAGATGGATGGATGGATGAATTGAAAAACTGAGGCTTAGAGGTGAGTGGGTAGAAACTTTGGGAAATGGGTGAAAAAGAAGGTCTTCCACAAAGGATGCATCTGAGACCCCTTTTTGGTTATTTGATGGAAGGAGAAGAGAGAGAAATATCTCCATTCATTAACTCTCCTACATCCAAAACAAATGACTTAAATCACCTAGTGCTGGTTTTCCTCCTTCCAAGGAATGAACAGCCACAATGAGATTCTCAAGCACTGGGAATTTCTGGGGCTCCACTCCCATTATTAGACGGGGAGGTCAAGGTGAGAGTACACGTTCTATACACTTGGGCCAAGTATACCAGAGGGTATGTCCTGAGAAATGATAACACCAGTCTTAGGTTTGGGATATTTAATTTTCATACTTGGCCTGCAAATGTTTCCAAATCTTGAGGCTCCATTCTTGTCTCTTTCCATCTAAAACTCTGGGTGACAATGCCACCTCTGCTTGGCAAAGCTAAAAAGACACCCTATTTCCTGAAAAGCAGAGGGTATTGAGCAGTTTCTTTTGCTCTCATCACTCCAAATTCTCTATTTTAAAAGACTCAAGAAGAATTCTTCCTAATCTTGAAACTCAAATGATATGATCATAAACAAATGGCGACCTCCCAGTAAAGTCTGAGAAACCATGACCTTGGAAACTCTACTTCCTTCCTTCTAGCATGATCATGTCCCCGATTGAGAGGAGCTCTGTCTCCGTATTGTTTAAATATGAATATTTTTCTTCCCAGTGGTCACAGATGGCATAAATTGCCATTAGCCATGACAAAGACAGATAGCCTGCCATTCAGGAGAGAGATAGCAGAGAGGCTGAATACACTGCTATGTTCCTATAACTTGAAGATCTCCAGCTGTCAGTAGTGCATTTCACAATTTCACTGTGCTAGAAAGCTTGTTTTGAAGAAAAGTGAAGGGAACTGTAATTTTTCTCTTCAAACAGCTTCCGGTCATCATGACTTCTAAGTATGAGGAGAGTGGCTTGGCCCTAAATCTCAAGCATGGTACATAGAAGGGTGCTTCACTCCACCCCACGCCTCCTTTCTGGCCTCAGCCCTTCCTCCTCAGCCTATGGTTTGGAGCAGGAATTTCTAGGCCTGGGGCCTCCTCTATAGTCTACAAAGTCTACCTGCAAAACAGACACATAAGAGCAAATACGAGTCCTAGACCATGTCCCCCACCTCCCGGAAGTGTGGAGCAAGTCTAGGTGCTGTGGAGTAAAAGGAAAGTAAACTGTGGTCCTCAACTAGGTCAAGTCAACATAGTCCTCATAGACAGATTTGGGACCACTTGGAAGCTAAGCACATAACTTGCTTTTCTTTCTACTCCTGAGTATAGAAGATAAAAACAGAAAAAGAAAAAAAAATAAATAAAGGGAAAAGAGAGGGAGGGAGAGATAAAATTGTAGAGCTTTTATTTTGTGCCATGCCTTTGGATAAGTGCTTTATTTTCATCATTTCCTTTTATCCTTTAATCCAACAAACCTTATTTTATTAGCCCCATTATAAAGATAAGGTAACTGAGGCACTAACTTGCCCAAAGTCAGATAACAAATGGAAGAGCCAGGATTTGAATCCAGGTGGTTGAACCCTGACACGTGGGTCTTTCAGCATGACATCATGTGTCCAGCAGCTGCAGGTACCATTGTTGATCTCAGAACTGACCCAGGGGTCAGCCTGAGGGTCTGTGCATACAGTCAGATCACAAAGCCAGAGGGAGACCCTCAGGGATCGTCTATGTCTCTGCATCCATTTTACAGATGAAGAACTGAGCTCGGGAGGGAGAGACTTGCCCAAGACCCAGCAAGTCGACCTCTGACATGGAACTAAAACACAAGTGCACAGTGTAGCACAGGCTGCCTCAATGCTCACCAAATATATTTACTTTTCTTTCTAGGCACTCAGCTAAGATGCTGTACTCATGTGCTAGGGCTGCCGTAACAAAATACCACACTGGGTAATTTAGACAACAGAAATTTATTTTCTCTCTGTTCTTGAGGCTAGAAGTCCAAGATCAAGGTGCCAGTGGGGTTGGTTTCCTCTGGGACCTCTCTCCTTGGCTTGTATAATAGTTGGCTGCCTTCTTGCTGTCTCTTCACATGGTTGTCCCTCTGTGCATGCACACCCCTGGTGTCTCATTGTGGGTTCTAACTTCCTCTTCTAATAAGGACACTGAGCATACTGGATTAGGGCCCATCTTAACAGCCTCATGGTAAATCATCACCTCCTTTAAAAGCCCTATCTCCAAATATGGTTACATTCTGAGGTACTGGGAGTTAGGGCTTCATCACATGAATTTGGGGAGTGGGGAGGAATACAACTCAGTCCATGATAGCTGCATGGCCTGGACCCTGGTGTAGTTATGAGTGTTCATATGATTGAATTCTGCTCAATGGAATGAGGGCATTAGTGATGCGTGTCACCTCAAAACCAGGCCCATAAATCATTCGCACAGTTCTCCACACTCTCTCTCACTCTCACTCCATCCATTGGCTAAACCCAGTGGAGAACTCCATGGCCCAAGAACAATGCGGAGCCATTGGATAGAAGGAGCCTAGACCCCTGAATCACCAGCACTTGTCACTCTCCACCCAGAAACCTTCAGTGGACTGACAGTGACTAAGCCACCAGGACTCGGGTGCTGTCTGTTACAGCAGTTAGCCTCTCCTGACTCAAACACCCAGCTCCTCAGCCAACATGCTGTTCATTACCTATCAGGGGTTCGTAACTTTACCCAATATAAGGGAAATAACAGACTGACACCAGCTCTCAGGTGAGTGAGAAATCCAAGTGGATTTCAGAAAAAACGAAGGAAAAAAGCACCGCCCCCTCTTGGGGTACCAGATACCTCAGAGAACACAGCCCCCTAGAACCGCCTCTCACAGACTCCTGTGGGGTCTCCTGGCCCCTCCTCCCTACACATGCTAATGACAGGGAAGGGGCGGGGGTGCACATAACGATACCTTTTCTTATTTAAACAGGTCATTTTTCTTCCTAATAAATGCTTTTTTTTTTGTCAGCTCAAATATTCCCCTTTGATAGAATCCTGAAAATAATTAGCCTTAATAGCTCTGCTGTGAATAATGCCACACAAGAAGGTGGTCGATGTTAATAGGAGTCTTCCACTCCAAAACCAAGTCACCCTCTCGGCCTCCCTCCCCAGAACAGAAATGTAACAAGGAAAAGATTATAGGTTTAGCACTACTCGGGAAGAAATGTATATTTGAAATAAATACATGAAATCCTTTAAAAACAGCACGTGCTGAAAACTTCACATTTAGTTTGATTTGCTTTCCAAATCACACAGATTGCACAGTTGCATACAATCTTTAAACAAGTACAACCCCTGAGAAGTGTGGATAGATTTAAGAGAAATAAAAGCAAGATCAGCGGGCTCATAATCTTCTTTTCTCTTTTTTCCTCCCCCAAACTGCGTTAAATTGCCTATTGAGAACAATAACATATTTGTGCTTTTATAGGTGGAATGATTGGTATTATGCAAAGATTTGGCTAACAGTCTAAAGGCACATCCACATAGATCAGAACTCTATGCTGTTAATAGTTTTCGGGGTGCTCTAGGGGACCTGTAATTTCCTAGGAGTACAGCTTAGCAGGTCAGTGCATGCTTTGTAGGAAGCTCCTACTGATTTTAGGCCTTTCTCCCAGAACTGCACCAACCATAAGACTTTGGGAAGCCCATTCCCAAACAGAGCCTTGGAAATGGTAAATGTCCCTTTTGACCTGCATTCTTCCTCCAGGCTGGGTAGGTGCCATGACTTACCCAGGATAAACTGCCAACATAAAAATGGCACCAAGGCATTCTTATACAGAGCCCAAAGCTGCTCATGTGCCCACACCCTGTGATCCAATAAACTCCCTGGAAAAACTGTCCTAAAAAAATTTAAAGGACACACACACACACACACCTAGAAGTATTTTATATATAAGGCTAAAATCTAGAATCAGTGGGAAATTGGTTTCATAACTGACAGTACTTATATCAACTTGATGAAGAATTGCACAGTCCAGAAAAATTATAAAGTTGAGGACTACAAAGTAGCACAATAAAAACATTAGGTAAAAAATGTAAAGCATTAAACACACATAAAATATCTGTAGAAAGGGATAAGGTTTGGAAGAGAACAGAGCAAAATGAGAAGTCATAGAGTTAGCACGTAGGGAATACAGTTGAAAGATTTTCTTTGTTAATTTTCCTTAATGGGATCATAATGTTGTTTAAAAAAACATATAAAAACAAAATAAAACAGAATGAAATGGTCCCTGGGCCTTTTAATCTTTAATTACCACACTTTTGTCTGTGCCCTGAGATTCAAAGTCCAAGTTCATATGTAACCTAGAATTCCCCTTTCAGGAAATTCAGGAATACCTTCCTGAGGACATTTGTGGAGGGTGGTAATACTTGGTTGCATGGACAAACACAATCAGGCCATAGCCAGACTAGCTGTTTCATCTACAATACAGAAAAAGCAAGTTGCGCGTAAGCATCTAAAAACATGAAGATCGGGAAGCTCTACTTCAAAACTACTCCATGTAAAGATCTGTTTAAACACACACACACACACACACACACACACACACACACAAACATTAAAAAACGTGTTTAATAAGACAGTAGTTTAGGCCAGACCTTCAGGCCCCTTCTAGTGGTGCTCTTCCGCTACAATCCCAAGATGGCACTTCGAGAAGGTAAACCACTCAGCCAGGGATCCGTGTAAGTCTCACTGAAGCTCCTTGCTTCACTCACCTTTCCAAGGCAGCGCTAAAAGACTTTTGGTTACAATGCAGTACAACTTACAAGAATAACTCACCTTTTCTTTGAACTGGAAACCCAAAAGGCAGGCAGCAGCTGCATTGCACACCTCATGTCCATCTCCAGGAACGGCTAAGTGACAGTGGCTACCAGCACAGCCCCTGCTCCCCCTGAACTTTGCAAGTACCTCTTTCTGTCACTTCTGTCATGCTGGCGCCTTGGAAAGATGAGTGAAGCAAGGAGCTTCGGTGAGGCTTACACGGTTCCCTGGCTGAGTGGCTTACCTTCTCAAAGTGCCATCTTGGAATTGTAACGGAAGAGCACCACTAGAAGGGGCCTGAAGATCTGGCCTAAACTGCTGTCTTATTAAACACATTTTTTCAAAAAAATTGCTTCTCTTTATGGAGCACCTACTATGTGCCAGGCATTGTGTGAGATGCCTCGTGTGCATTTGTTTTCTTTTTGTCACAACAGACTTGCATGGCGGGTGTTACTGTCCCCATAACACAAACTGGGAAAGTTATAGAAACAGAATGACTTGCCCAAGGTCACACTCACATAAGTGACAGAGAGGGATTAGAACTCAAATCTCTGGACTCCTTGTCCAGGGCTCTCAAAAAAACTTCTCCACCTCTCTGACTCACTCAGGGGCACTCAGCATGAACTGTTTTTGCACAGAGGTTATATAATTAGTTGTCTGGTCCCTGTTGCTTGCAGGGTAAACAACGTCTGATAAACCCACAATGCTGTAAGTATTTATTACACTGCAACCCAGCTGCCAACTGTCTAACCATTTTAATAAAAAGCTATTTTCTAAGGTTTATGTTTTATTGCGTGTATGACTCCCTTATTGGTTAGCATTTTGGAGTTGTGGAAAAGGTTATGAATTTAGAAACTGGCTGCATTCATATCATATTTAAAACTTAATGCTATTTTATTAAAGACATATGGGCCTCCAAAGTACACATATTAAATGTCATGTAAGAAAAGTAGCAGTTTAAATCATGGTCAAATTCATTTTTGACGTGACTCCTGAGGCTTCCCAAGATCTGAACTATTTCTTTGTAAATCTGGCAGTTTAACCACACTCATAAATCACTTTCAAAGCATATTATTTCTTAATTTTACTGCATTAGAGAGCGTTTGGCCTACACAGTGAACTGTTTGTAGCAGTTATGTGAACAGAGTTGCACATTTAGTCATATAATGTGCAAAAGAAGAGGGGAGGGGAAGTAAAGAAGGAAAGCTTTTCATTCTTCAGTCTGCTTTACCTGCCCTATCCATTTTTACCTAAGCAAACACAATTCATAGTGTTCAGATCAGGCCCCTGTGATCTCAAAGTGCAGAAGTCACAAGTTGGTACTGAGGGTTTTCTGAACACAAGGAAGAAAAAAATAATTTGTAACTTAATCTTTTCCAAAACATCCCATGACTAAAAACTAGAATGAGTACAGAAATTACTTTTTTTTTTTTACCATTATACTGAACTGAAACAGATTAAAAAAAAAAGTGGCTGTGTGTAATATAGCTCTTGGTTCTTTTCTAGTTATCCAGAGATCCAATGTCTCAACCTTGGGTTTTCAAAGCCCTTCTAATGATGAGATAATGTTCTTTGGGTGTACATAACAAGCCCCCAGATTTCACTCCCAGGTTTCCCTCATTTCATTATGGGGCAGAATCAGGTTGATGACAGTGACAAATTCTGTGATCTAAACATCAGCCTTGATTCCCAGATTCGCCGAGGGAACTGGAGGAGGATTAAGAGAGTTGAGTCCAAGGTTACCCAAATGAAAGTGCTTAAGGGCTTACTCCTGCACCAGGCATCCTTCCCCCAGTGCAGGCCCTGCGCAGGGACACCTACGCCCCACCGCTGTTCACTAGGGCTGCTGGACTCTCATCCTGCTGTTTCCACCCGTGACCGTGGAATCTCCTCTGTGCTCCACACTGCACTGCCTTTTTTTGCATCTCTTTTGTCCTGGCTCTCTCCTTCTACCATCACCACAAAAACAAAACAGCCTTGTGCAGTGCCTGGGAGACCTCCAAACTCAGGGGCCCGGGCCTCCCAAGAATGAACAGGAGGTCTTCTTTCTCCTCCCATCCTCCTTTCTTTTAGTGTTTTACTCTAATCAGGAGGTAGGTGCTTAATAAAAGTCTTAGAAACATTTCATTTAAGTATAAAACTCAGTTAAACAACAAGGAGCATAGGGACAATACCCCTTCTGTGGACTGAATTATGTCCCCCAAAACTCATATGTTGAAACCCTAACCTTTACTTTCTCTGTTTTTTGTTTGTTTGTTTGTTTGTTTGTTAGCTGCGCCATCCTGCCACCTGTTGGCAGCTCAGCAGCAGCTCAACTCAGGCCGGGACTTGAACCGCTGTTGCTCAGAGCTCACACTCTTGAGCGAGCTCTTAACCAACTGAGCCACTTGAGCAGCCCGTTATTTTCTCTTACTTTCTCTCTCTCTCTCTCTTCTCTCCCTCCCTCTCCCTCTCCCTCTCCCTCTCCCTCTCTCTCTCGTCTCTGTCTCTCCTGCCATGTGGAAACACAGTGAGAGGGAGTAAGAGAGCTCTCACCAGAACCTGACCATGCTGGCACCATGATTTGGACTTCCATTCTCTAGAACTATGAGAAAATAAAGTTCTATTGTTTAAGCCACCCAGTCCACAGTGTTTCGTTACAGCAGCCTGAGCCATCTAATACAACCCCCAATTCAAGCCAAACTTACCTTTCCCTTGCTCACTCACACAAACCAATGGCACAGCAATGCCACAAAACAGAGCTGTTTTAAAATTACACAACTAATAACACTAGCTGCTCCTGATTCTATATACCAGAAACAACACCAGGTCCTTACACATATTACCTCATTTAATCCTCACAACAAACATGGAAGGAGGCATGATATTCCCTATACTAACAATGGAGAAATGGATGGCAGAAGATAGACGTTCTGCCTTCAACCCAAACCTAAGTATAATCCTGACACCTGGAATGGGTCTGGCTCCTAAAAGGAACAGCAGATCTGACAACAGCCTGTGAACAAAGAACCACAGGTTTTTCCATGGAATCCCTGAGCCCCAGCAAATTCAGATTTTATACATTCCCCAAAGAAGAGCTGGAGACAACAACTTGAATCATGTCTAGAACAAAAGTAAAGGTTGGACGGTGAGGAGAAATGAATAAAAATAGGTCAAAGAAAACATGGGAGCACTCGCTAAGCCAGGCAGCTCCGTGACAATGCAAAACGCCAGCAGCATCAACAACAAAAAGTGACTCACTTCTAATTTCACTCATGAGTTAAAAAACTCCAAAAAAGGAAACAAAAGGTACATAGCTTTAGAGCTAGACAGGAGCATTAGATCGCTGTTGAAAGAAATAATGAGTTCTAATTCAGGTAACATAGCTCAAAATCTACTGCCATATTTTAAAATTCGCATGAAAAATAAAATTATCCTCAAATGTCCATGGTGAAAAAGGAGACGTGCAATTGCTATCGCTGACAATCACACTGAACTGAGCTAAATTAGCATCAAAGGAGGCCCCAATTACAGAGCATCTGTGCTTTACTGATGGTGCCCTGTCTGTTAATCTAAGACACTCAACTGTAAGGAGTAGGAAAGTAAATGAAAAAGCTAATTGTACCACCAGCCTTCAGTGACTCCTAGGACAGATCTGCCCTATCATGCTGTGAAGCACTACTTTGCCTGGTCAGAGGGACAAGGATGATGCTTTGGGAGTTGTATTGTGTACATGGGCCCCAGAAGTAAGCCAGGGTGACCACTGGAAGACGAAACAATGAAGAGGCAAAAACACACTTCCTAGAAGATTGTAACCAGCTCTCACATGGATCCGACAGATAGCTGCGAGCTGGATGTTCTTGGAGGCTTGGGAAGGGAGAAATAAGCTCGCTGGAGAAACAGGCAGGGAGCAGTGGGAATGTGTCATAACTCTTCTCCTTTATAACAAGAAACAGCTTCTTTTTACTCCTCAAGGAACCATTTGGGGAAAAAGGCACCTCTAGAGGTAAAGGTAATTTTTTAGAATGAGCAGCTCTCCTCTGAGTCTCAGGCTCCTCGCTCAGCCTAGTATGTGGAGGAAGGAAGTACCGTTACTGGAGCTCATACTAATACTGGTACTTACCTGTGTGTACCTGGATGGTACCCTGAGAAGTATGTATTAGCCACACTCAGACAAACAGATCAAATTTTATTTCAATCAAACTTTGTGAAGAGTTTTACCTCCATTCAAGTGGGTTACCCTAAGACCACCTTATTACTCTACCCTGTCTACTACTTTGCTTCTTAGGCTTTGAGGTCAATGAAAAGAACAAGTAAATGTTAAATATTCGAGACATTCTTTACATCACTAAGCTTCCATGAGTTTTCTTTTACATCCTCTGAAAGTTCATTCTTCTTGTCTGTTGTTGTAGGCTGAATTGTACCCCCTCCCCAAAGTCATACATTCAAGCCCTAACCCCCAGTATTTCAGAATGTGATTATGTTTAAAGCCAGGGCTTTTGAAGAGGTGACTGAGGTAAAATGAGGTTATTTTATGGGTCCTACACCAATATGGCTAGTGTCCTTATGAGAAAAAGAAAGCAGGACAAAGAGATAGTAGGGTTGTGCACACACATAAAGATGACCATGTGAGGGCACAGTGAGGAGGTGACTACCTGCAAGCCAAGGAGAGGGGCCTCAGAAGAAACCATCCCACTGACACCTTGTCTTGGACTTCCAGCCTCCAGAACTGTGGGAAAATGAATTTCTGTTGTCTAAGCCACCCAGTCTATGGTAGTAATGGCAGCCCTAGCATACCAGGACATCTACTATTAGTTGTAGGCACTTTGGAAATAACCAGAACTCAAAGGCAGACACTAGGACCATGCCATCTTCATTTTCTCCCTCTCCCTTAGCCATAGAATTGCAAATAATATTAACATATAACCAAAGTTAACTTCAGAACCAAGTTCCTGGTTTTTCCCTAGTGAGCCATCCATCCTGCAGGCTTCCTTGTCTTCCAGGATACCTGCCTGCCTGCCTACCTGCCTGAGGGATCAGTCCCTACCATCTGATGTTTCCATGGGCCCCCAACGGGGCTTGCTAAGGCAGGCCAAGCTTCATAAAGGCACAGCGTTCAGATAGACGGAGAGCAAGGCCCTGGTCTCACTAATGAGTTTGCGATCCTCCCTTTCTCAGACTGCAGTTGCTGGCCGTTTTTCTCTGTACCTAGATAAGGTGCACCTATACTTCCAGCCCATTCCTCCTCATCATTGGCCTGGAATCACCAGGCTCAAAGCAAAGAATTTGAAGGGAGGGAGGGGGCGGGAATAGTAGAGTAAAACATGTTAAGGATAAGGTGTTGCTCAAGCTCACCAATGCGTCTCCCGCTGGAGAAAAGGTCCCTGCAAAGCCTTGAAGCTGCCCATGGAACTTGGGCTAATGTTTTAAACATGGGTAACTTTAAATCAGCACCCCAACTTTATTCTCTGAGAATGCACTTTCTTAAGGAATCATCTTTATTTTTTCCTCCTTACATTCAAACTTAATTTTTAAAATAATAAAAAACTTAAACTGCAAAAGCAAAATACCAAAATCTATCTTCTAAAGTAGATCAAGAAAAGGTCAATTTGGAAATATACAGATTACAGACATAATTAGCTATCAAGGTTCCATCTCAGTCACTACCAGACATCACACAAATGAGGACTTTTCATGGCCCAGTTAAGAAGCCTTAAATTAACTCCTTAAAACTAAGGCAACTAATACCATAGGGCAAAGGGTATTTGGGGTAGGAACATGTCAAAGGACTTTTTTTTTTTAACTTTTATTTTTTCACTTTTTTTATTGTGAAATAAACATTTTTTAAAATTAGTTTCAGCTGTACAACACAGTGCAATAGTTATGCTTTTTACTCCTCAAAGTGACAGCCCCCCTCCCCCAATCCGCCACCCCACTTCCCCCCCACATATCATACATATCTATTACAATTCCCTTGACTCCACTGCCATACTATACTCCAC
>NW_017731365.1:8200008-8248992 GCF_001890085.2 Hipposideros armiger | reverse complement strand
CCTTCTTTATGTTCTCACTAAGTTCCTTAAACATTCTTATCATCAGTGTTCTAAACTCTGTCTCTGAAAGGTTGGATACCTCTGTTTCATTTAGTTCCATTTCTAGAGATTTCTGATCTTTTACATGGGACATGTTTCTTTGTTTCATTCTGGCTATCGCTCTGCGATTGCTTTGATGTATTAGATAGATCACCTAGGGAAAAAAAAGAAAAAAGAAAAAGAAAAAAAAAAGAGGGGGGGTGCTCTCTGCCCACTTTAATCTGCAGGCCATTTGCTCAGCAATAGAGAGCCTCTGGGAGACTCAGCACCAGCTGTTGGGGGGAAGGGCTCAGTGCGTCATGCGCCAGCTTCCCTCTCAGGCTTGCAGTGAGCTTCTCACAATTAGCTGCTGTGTGCTCGGGAACCATGCTCACCACCAAAAATCCTCACAGGTTGTTGCAGGTTGTCTTCTGCTGCAAAAAAAACCCTCTGTGGCCTGCGGAGGTAGGGGCCAGGCACCAGGAGCTCAGGGTGCCCGTGGCAACACAGTTGTACGTGGGCAGGGCAGGCCCCTAAGGCACCACAGGATGTGGTCAGTGGCCCCCAACAAGTCAGAGCAGCATGCACTCCTGCATCGGCAACCAGCCTGCACAAACTTGCCAGGAAATCCCCAGCCAGATCACACAGGTTCACAGCTCACGGCCCAACACTCCCAGGAAAACTCCTAGTCTCAGCCTGTCCCAATCAGCCACTCACAGATCAGGCTGAGCAGCCTGACAGCCAATCACCACCCTGGCAACTCTGCATGCGCAGTATGGAGAGAGGGGACCAAAAGCCACTGGCTCACTCCCCCATCTCAATGAACAGCCTGTTTGAGCCGGAATGCACCCGTCAGGCATTTCTCTGGCTACACAACACAAGCAGTGAGGAGGGTGGGGATCCAAGGCCACACGCGCACGCGCGCACACACGCACTCCTGCACCAATTCTAGCAGACCAATGTGGTCCCGGACCTGACCCTCGTGGGAGGGCCCAACCCTGAAAAAATGGTGCCCTGCTGTACACTACTCCTGTGCAAGCTTCACACCAGGGGAACAATGGTCCCAAAACCTCCAGCTCCCACGCCAAAGGTGCTCAATTCAGTCCTTCCCTGCAGGCTCCTGGGCCCCGCTCACACAGGGACTGGGTGAGTGCTCACCAGTGAGTGAGTCCGTGTGCCAGCTCCACAGGTTCTCCAGCTGCCCTCAGCCTCACTGAGTTGAGCAAAAAGAGGTCAAAGAACTTTTTAGAATGTCATGTACCCATCATCAGGGAGTTACTATGGGTCTCTGACAGCCACTTGCTTTCTTCTTATCCCACATCTGAGCTGCTTGCTACCACACAGACCCCTCACAGCAGTCCTAGTAAGAGGGCTCTCAGCCCCAGATCTTTGACCTCTGTGGCCACCTGAGCACCAACACTGGTCTGGCTGCTCTGAATAGTGGATGGCCTCAGGCCAGCAGCTGCCTCTGCATGAATTTCCCAAATACCTCTGTGCACAGGTGTTTCCTCTCTCGACACCCAGAGACCCAGACCCAGGCCTGTCCTTGCTTACCTCCCACTTCAAACCCTTCCAAGTTTCCTCCCCATCCTCTAGATCAGGGCTCGGCAAACTTTTGAGATGGAAGAGCCACCAGGGGTCAGCAAACTGCAGCTCGCGAGCCACGTGTGACTCTTTGGGTATGTACACGAGGTTCTGAAGTAAAATTGAAAATGAAACTAAAACTACCATTGTTTCATTTATAAAATTTTTAAAGGATATTATTCACATAATGGTGATTATGTAAAAAATATATAAATGGCTCTCAAATCATTTTTAAATTGTTGTGAGGGACAGGATTGGCTCTTCCAGGGGTCAGCAAACTTTTGAGATGAACATACCCAAAGAGCCACATGGGGCTGGCGAGCTGCAGTTTGCCGACCCCTGCAGTTCAGTTAAAATCACAAACTTGGCCTAACTGAGTCTTCCACAGCCTGGTTCCTGCAATTCTCTGTCTAACCCATGCATTTCACCAACATGGGTTGGGGGAGTGGTCACAAGAACAAGGTCAAAAAAAGCTACCTTTGGCTCCCTTCCATGCCCTGGTCTCCCTGTTCTTTTTCTCCTGCCTCCCTTCACACATCCATGCCTAACTGATGAAATTTAAGGTATACAGGGGAAATATCATGTGCTTAGAGTCTTAGGCAGACCTAAGCAAGAGTCTGACTCCACATTGCTTTTACTCACATATCAGGAAAATTTCAATGCATCTACTAATGCAACGCTAGGCAGCCAGGTGGCCCTAAGGTTGGCCTTGCAATCCTAACTAGTTAAGCATCCAGAAAGCCTACAGAAGTTGGTGCTGTGACACCAAACACTGCCACTAACTTCAGTAAAATCCAAATCGTGTACTAGTTAAAAGCTCTCATTCAAGTGGCCAGGGAAGGACCAGAGGGCAGGATGAGTGGATGGATGGATGGCCTATCTATTAGTTGGGTTTCTGTAGCAACACTGCTTCCCAAAATCGTGGCGGCTTTCAGCAGCATTCATTTCTCATGCAGAGGTCTGTAGTTGGCCGGGGTAGCGCTGCTTCAGCTTCAGACTTCAGGTCAGGTTCAGATCTACTCAGTGTGTGTCTCATGTTGTTTTCACAGCAAATGGCAGATGTGCAAGAGGAGTGAGTAGAAACACATGATACCTCATACTGCCTTGGCCCAGAGCTGGCATGCTGTCACTTCCACTCATATCCCGTTGGCCAAAGGTGAAAGTCAATGGGATGGGGAAGTGTATTCCTCCTTCAGAGTGTGGCCATGGCAAGGGCAGAGAGAAAGGAACAATTTTAGACAATGAAATCTACCACACTTCTCCCAATTCTTAGGTTCCAGAGGCTGTACAAAGTATCTAGGAAGACTTATCTCATCCGCCCCGAAGTGCCACTTCTTTCCATGATCCTCCAGGCATGTCTCTCCAAATCTCTTTGAACAAAAGTGAGCATGTTGGAGGACAAAACAAGGAAGAGTGTGGAGCTGGACAATTGGGGTACAGTGAAAGCCAATGACCCCAAGAGAGACACCTCAATATCTCACAAACATTGGGGCTTAATGGAGAGTGAGATCTACTATGTGCTTGGCACCTGTCCAGGCCCCAGAGACTTCTGGGAGTGGCTCCGAGAGGCTGCCACCAACACTTACAGTTCTGTTTCACTTTTCTTCTCTCTACTGTGAATTTCAATTCTCCACCCCTAGAACTTTACCAGGTCACTGGAGACAACTTTTCTGGAACAGTCTAGCTCTGATTTTAAAGGGTTGCTATCCAAAAGCAAGGTAATGAAAAGCTACCAAAATTACCTCCAGAAAGCAAATTCTGAAAGCATTTGAGACACTGGATGCCATGATGCTAAAAATGGAGTTGTACAAAACGCTTAAGTGATTCTCTCTCAAATAAATGTGGCAAACTGTGAAATCAGGAAAAAGAATGAAAAACAAACAAACTGCACATTTTTGGCTTCTGGGATTGTTTCTAAACATGATGCTTAAGCATCTCCAAAAAATAAATTCATTAAAAATTTTGCTCCCTTCAAAATTTACTATAAAGCAACTAAAAATAGAATCTGAATATGTCTCTAGACAAGGAACATCTGTGTAAAAACAGAAGAGAACTATAAAACACTAACATATTCAGGTAGTTAGAAATATCCAGAAAATCACCTGACATTTTTAGTTTTCTCCTGAATGTTTGGCATAGTAGAGAACATTCAACATATATTTGCTTATCGTCTATTTAGCTGTATGTACACATGGTTTACAATATTTATTTATAGGCATACCCTAGATTTATATAAAATATATATTCTTGAGGATGTTAAGTATAGAGTAAATGTTAGTGGTTGCAGTCAATCTAGAGATATTTTTTGATAACCTTTTACATGTTTGCAATTGGGCTAGATAAGGGTAATAGAAGATGTGAGAGACATATGATGTGCTTTAGAACAAGAGAGCACCAAGTAAAGAACTAGGCCAGACATGAAAAACAACTAAGGGAATCAAACAAGCCACTAGACTGAGTTCCTTTATGGTTAAGACAAAAAATACAATACCAGCTAAGAGAGGGAAAATCTCATTTTAACTACACACAGGCTTGTGGAGCGCCCCAACATGTTTTCTGAGAAAAGCTACTTTTTCATTTCCTAAAAGCCCTAATGCGAGCAGGTGGATGCTGGGAGAAGGACTCAGACGATCCCTGGAGCAGTGATGGAGAATACAGCACAGAGTGCACCCTCGCCTCCCCCAGCAATGCTACGTGTTGGCGAAGCCGAGGCCCAGGGATCGCAGGGGCCGTAGATTTTGCCTTCATAAGTAATCCCAGAGTAAATCCTTTGGAAAAACAAATATGCAACCCAGAATCTCTCTTTTCTGCCAACACACAGATTCAAATTATTACATTTTCTTAAGGCAAAGGTCCCTTTCCTGCCTTTCCAGAGAGCCATAGTGAGGCAATAAAAAAATGGAACCACCGTGGTGATGGATCTTCCAATATGCTCCGTTCACAGTTCATTCTTCCAGCTGAGCCTCTGCTCTAGACCAGGCACTGGGGATACAAGAGTGAAAAAACAAAAGCCCCTGCCCTCATGGAGTGGACACCCCAGTAGATGAGCTGCTGCTGCTTCCCGATGCTTCCATTCCCTGTCTTTATGTTAGGTTGCCTTTTTTTGTAGAAATCCAAAAAGCTGGGCGCAGATAGAGGAAACTAAAGTTACCCAGGGGAGTTAGGGCCCAACTCCAAGGGTCAAGAGCAAGACTGTGTAATGTAGTCATGGAAGCAGGTGTTCCTGGGATCCAAATCACTTTCAACTTTCAGTTTAAGGAGGAGAATAAAAAAGATTTACGGAAGGTATAGGCACTCAGAAGCTTATTCCGTTAACGCATCACATCTCCCTCCTACTCACACACACACATACCTATTACCATATCTTACCTACAAGTGAATGGCCACAATTACAAGCAGAAGTATACAAGTGAGAATACTTTCTAACACAGGCTGCGACTCTCAGTCCAGCGGCCCACGTAGTTCCTCTCCCTATCGCTTCTATAAGGTTCTGATGATTAAGTACTTGAAAACCGACTATATGTATGTGTCTGTAAACAAGAGGACTCAGCTTTAAATATAAGTCAAAGAAATGACAGCTGTGCTCTTTGCCAGAACAGGGATGAATAATTACAAAGCCAGGACATAATTAAGCAATTCTGACTGTGGATTCTTGAACTGTCTCTCTGATGTGCCGGGTTGGCGTGTCTTCCCCGCACGTCCTCCTGGACAGGCCTCTCCAACCGCTTTGATCTATATTTCCCGGTGCAGTGAGGGGGTCACGGTCTGGTCATTACAGAAGCCTTTCTTTGGGGGGCCTCAGCCTTCCCTGCACCCAGCTTGGTGCTCTTTGCATTAACAATGGCATGATTCAATGGTCAGTGTTAGACAAAGATATATATTTTCTTTAAAATTCTGTGAAATGAACAAAGCCTGTTTTAAGTCCATTAACTAACAACACACAAATACACACATTCACACGTGCACAGGTCTAGAAAAGTCCACTGTAGCATTAGCTATCACTGTCTCATGAACGGCCGCCTCTTTCTCTAGAACAATCGGACAGAAGGCAGCCTTTAAACAACAAAAGCCAAAAGGCAGCAATGAAGGCAGCAATGTGATCAGAACAGAAAATGAGAGAGACCTCGCACTCAAGTGCCAGGGCCTGCTAGGTACCAAATCAAACCTCTGTGACAATGGGCATTTATTTGTTCTGGGATGATTTTGCATTTGCGTCAGCTGAGAACACCCACACTGCCTGTTCCCTACCTCTGAGGCAAGGGCTGCGATTGGAGAGGCATTTTCCATTCTCCCAAATACTTTATGTCAGAAATAAAATGAAAACAGCTCCCCAAATCACAGCCCCCTTGATCATCCATCAGAGCCTTCTGCTGAATAAGCACAACAGGCCGCCGCAGCCTCCGAAAGGACAGAAGCCAACTTGAGATTCTGATGCCGTTATGAAAAATAGGTCTTCACCCAGTGTGCTCAGCACAGCGTCGGCAATTCCCGGGGAGGAAATTGCTCTCCATTAGGAGCTGGATCCAGGCATATACACACCTCCCAGCACATACATATGTATATATACACAGAGACCAAAAGCGTGTATACACACCTGCGTAGGAACAAACATACATCTGTATGTACTGTGAGCATGCGAGAACCAGCCTTTTGAACATTTATTAATTCAGCAAGGAGTTCATTTGGCCTCTCTCTATCTGCCAGAAAAGTACCCGTGCATATCTCTGAAAACAGACAAAAGGAAATTGCCTGCCACTCAAGAAAGGCACACAGTTTGATACGAAACCAGGAACACAGAGAAAGCCTCTGGTGCACTTGAAGGATCCTGGAGTAACTAGAACACTTAGCTGGAAGCCCAGGCCCCTGGGCTCTGGTTCCAGTCTGACTCCATGGGACTGTGCGGGCCTAAGGAAACTACATCCTCTCCCAGCTCCTTCACCCAGGAAATGAGATCACGGACCAGGTGATTCCTGAAGTCCTCTCCAGTTTGGAAATCATGTGACTACAAAAGGTTAGCAACCCAAAGTCCCCATGCTTTGTCAGAGTACCCCTGCCTCTCCTCAAATAACTAATGGATTATTTTTAAGCTTAATACAGTTAGTGAAGATGTTAGAGTCAATCACACGAACATGAGCTAATTCTCTAATTGATTAGAAGCTAATATGGGGCTTTGAAGAGCGTTTCTGCTTAAGTTGCTAATGGCTCAGACAACCAGCTCTACCAGATTTGGAAGAGCCATTCCCATTTGCTTTCAAAGAGGGAGGATTTCAGTCCCCCGCCCCGGCCCCGCCCCGGCCCCGCCCCCTGCTGCTCCTGCCATCTCTCCTCCAACAGAGCTGCCCTGCTGCTACCTGTTTTCTTCATTTAGGCTTTCCTATGAGGTTTGGTTTATACAGAGAGCTGCACAGGGGAAATGTTCAGCTCACTGATCCAGGGGTAAGGAATCAGAGTGGAAGAAGGTGGGGTCTGTGGTCAGGAACACAGGTAAAGAAAGCTGCAGCAGTTACTAGCCTGGCGACTTGGGCAGCCCAGTTAACATCTCTAGGCCTGAGCGACTTCATCTGTAGCATAAACCAGTGCTCCCCGCCTTCTACATTACAGGGTCACGCGAGGACTCACAAACCTTTATGCAAAGAACCTTAGAACAGTGGACACACTGAGAGCACCCTACCCAAATCTGGCAGCTACCACCCCTTCTGATTTCCAGTGACGAAGCAGAACTGCCCGTGTCGAAGACGACGACAGCAGGAGAATTACTGATCTAGTCTATAAAGTGCCTGTACAGGTGAGGGTGAGAAATGGAGGATGAGCAGAGACCCAAGCTACTACAAACACTTCATTTGCTGTACTTTGTTTGGTTTGGTGATGTGGCTGTCTCTGGAATCCTTTAATAAAAAAATAATAATAATAAAAGAGGAGGCCAAGAAATAAATTATTTCATGTGGACAAAATTACAAAAGTCGAAGTAACGCAAGGCAGCCATGAGCAATACGTCAAATCTGCCTCAATAAGGAAAACTGTTAACACTTTAATAGCTATGAAACAAATCACTCAATTAATTTCCCACATGCTGAAACAGGTAACAATGCATTTATCTGCCAGCATTATACCCTCCATAGCACATATTTCCACAACTGTTGCGATTGTATTCAGCATAATGGGAAATAATTGCACCTCATGGATTGAGGAAAAGAAAGTGGCCTGAGGTCTGCTGCCAGCCCAGCAGCTTGATGGAAGAGGTTTTCTTTTTCTGTTTTGGTTCTGTTTGTTTTTTCTCTTTCCCTCTTAATCATTTTCAATGCATGTGCAGAGCCCTCTAAGTCAATAAGTGAGGACAAACTAGAACTCTAGGATTTCTGGGCCAGTGTTTCCAACACACAAGCTAGGATCCCACAGGAAATGACTCTAGCTCCACAGAGTCCCAGGGCAGTGACGGACCTCCAAAGGGGTCACCGAGGGTCATTACGTCCATTCCCCAGCCTTGGGTTTCACTGAAGGACCCCGATTCCTCCCAATAAGATAGTCATTCATGTCCTTAAAAATCTTCTGTCGGAATCCAAGACCCAAAGCCAGATCTCCCCCGCCTCATCAGTGCTATCATTAAGATGATGCCACAGTCACTGCCATGGCCTCAGTGCAGACGCAGCTGGTACAGGAAAGGTCAGTAAACATCATCCCATGAACTCTAGAGAGCTACATGGAGAGAGCACTCACCAGTCCCAGGTCACGTTGTCAGGAAAAGTTGCTTCCCACTAACAGCACCTCTGAGAGCTGATGGGCTCTCATCTGTGGACTGAGGAAAATCTCTGTCCCCTTGCTCCCTGTTGGGCCCAAGAGTGAAGGGCCCCCTCTGAGGCATGAGAGGAATCGTACCCACCTGAGAAATAGTAAATGTTCAATGCTTTCCTCTTTCTCCTTTCGCAGCTCCAAATCTGCAGAGGTCCCACAGTGTCAATGAACCATCTTCAAGAAGGAGGTTTCAAACCCACCCCATCACCACTGGACTGGGTATGGTGCTCCCTTAGTGGTAAAAGAGCCACCTGGATGAAATCACCTTACAGTTAAGGTCCCTTTAGAGTGGGTCACAGGAAGACCCAATCTATGCCTGGTCCTCCTTCTGGGCTGGCTCATAGTGTATCATCCCCTCAGGTGAGATCCCCTCATGTGAGATCCCTCCCGCATTCTCAGCACATAGGAAGACATCGTCCATGCTCAGAGAGTATCCAGTCATGTGAGATCAGGGAGCAAACAGCTTACCTTGGCCTTCACTACTTTCATGAATGCCCCTCTGACCAAAGCTTCCTCTCGTTCTTGTCTGGTTACTTTCCGGGCATCTAAAAACTTTAAATTGGGCAGCTTGTGTAGAACAAAGCATCTGGAAGGGAACAGGCAGAGACAATTAAGGAAGGTTGGGGTGACCATCTCAAAGAGCCAATCAATTTGGCTGATACTCAGGAATTTAGTTCAAGATGTCCTCACATAAACAATAAGTTTCTTGAAGGAAGGAACACACATTTTTTTTTAATTGGGGAATTGGGGGATGGCAACAGTGCTGGGGAATTGGGGGAAGGGGAACAGACAAGTTGCTGTCGGTTTGTTCTTCAGTCTAGTTGTGGAGGACGTTGCTTCACTGGCCCAAGTTGGCACCATCATCGCGCTCTTCCAGGGCGAGGCAGATCAGTCGCTGGCTTCTGGACGGCCGCTCACTGCGGCTGCTGGCCGCTCACGCTGGCTGCTGGCTACAGACGGTAGCCCATGGCAACCCACCGCCACAGGGGCTGCAGCCCACGCCGTCGCCGGCGACCCACGGCAGCCCAGCTCCAGGTTGAGCTGTTGTTCAGCATCTTAGCTGTAGAGGGCAGTGTCACTGGCCCTCATATGTGGGATCCGAACCGGGGCCCTCTGGCATCCCAAGCGAGCTCCCAACCATCGCGCCACTCGGCCGGCCCAGGAACACACATTTTTACTTACACTCATACCCTCTTGAAAAGGAGCATGAGAATTAACTCAATAAAATGCCAGTTCATTTCTTGAGCACCTACTATATACCAGGCAGGCCCTAGGTATACAAAGGTGATTACCACATGGTCCCTCCACTGAAAGGGGTTTTTAGTGTAATGGGAATAATGGAAATCAGTGTAGCTAAGTGCCAAGATTGAGGTTATACAGTATTTTGGGGAGCACAGAGAAAGGGACCTGATATTACTCATTGAATGACTAAAAACTAATGGTAGACAAGCATGAGGAGGAACAGGAAGTCTCAAGCAGGCTTCAGAGAACCAAAGCCTAAAGCAACACCAAGCACTTAGCTTTCTCTCAGTGCAAATGTTACTTGGGGTAAGCAGTGTGCCCACTGTCTCAGGGGAGCCTGGGGCCCAAGGCCAACTCCCACATTCATTAGGTGGTCTCACATAACCAGGAGACTGCCATGTGCTTGTCCAGGTAGAAGACTTAGCTGATCACTCAAATGTCAGAGACAACAACTTAGAGGCCTCTAGTCATAACCTTTATATTACTCATTTTTAAAGTCAAAACACTCTAAAATTCTTTGGAGGTATACTTTTCCTCCCCAGAACTGGGCACTCCAACATCTGAGGTCCTGGAAATTTGACTATTTCCTGCTTCCTCCCTGGCTTCAATCTATTACCTTCTTTCCCATTTCTCCCTGAGCCTCTCCCTTCCTTCTCCAAATGCCCCCTAATCTTACCCCAAATCAAAAAAATTCCACAAAGGTTCAAATGACCTTTCTGGCCCCCAACAGAACTCCCACTGGCCTCAGTCAATGTCAGAGAAAACTTCCATCTTCTGCTTGTAGCAGCAGTCTTGATGACAACAGATTCTTTCAGAAAAGACATGTACAGACGGAAACAATATGTCAGGAGTGATGCTCAAAGGAGTAAAGACACCCACTAAGTGTAGGGTGGGAAAAGATGAATATTCAGGTGAAGAAAACATCAGTATTAGAAAATCAGCCAATGTTTAATAATGGAATGAAAGATGTCATCACGGGGCTGCCAGGAACCACGATGACAACAGACAGCACGTTGTCATTTCCCCCCACTTTGGATCACAGCCCTGAAATCAAAGGAGAGAGAGATGGTGGGGGAGGGAAGGTGAGGGGGAGAGAGAGAGAGAGAGAGCGAGGGAGAGAGAGAGAGAGAGAGAGAGAGAGATATGCTGGCTTTTATGCTAGTTAAAAATTTTAGATGACAAAGAGCTGTTTTTCAGAGCACTCTTCTTACACAACCAAAGAAACAGCCCATGAAATAGGCTTCCAGTCACCCTGAAACTAGAGGTGACCTGACCCTCATCCTGAGGTTTCCAGGTGGTTGCTGCTTAGAGAGATTTGAGAGACACTAGGAAAGCTTGCCCCAAATTATTGGATCTGAGACCCAGCCTAGCATCCGAAGTTCCTCCCTTAGAGATTTCTTCTTTCACTCGCTCACTCACTCCTATTTTCACTCACCCAAAAAATAATTATCACACAGCTACCACCAGCCAGGAACTGTGCCAGGTGCTGAGAGTGGGTGATACACAAAATAGACAAGGACCCTGCTCCCAGGGAGCTTATATTCTAGTACAGTGGTTCTCAAACTTGGGAGGGCATCAGCATCCTCTGGAGGGCTTGCTGAAACACAGATGGCAGTAGGGCCCGGGACTGACATTTCTAACAAGTTCCCAGGTGCGGCTGATGCTGCTGGTCCTGCTGAGAACCACGGTCCATGGGAAAATGACACCACGAGAAATAACAGTAGTTTGGGGATTATGAGGCTGGAAGGCGACAAAGAGTGTCCTCCTCAATTCTGCTAATGGTGCACCCTGCGCCCTGCACCACGCCTATGGCACACACAGCCCAGACGGTGGCCACGTCCACCAGATCTTCCTGCGCCTTGGTGATGTGGAACTGGCTCCCCACAGTATTGCCAAGTGATAAGTCAGTGGGCTTTCTGCTTGACTGTGCCATCCCGGTCTCGGAAGATCTATTTCCCGTTGTTCTAGGTCATGTCAGGGTGTCAAGAGCTGCAGCTTCAATCCTGAGTATAATACAAGTTTGCCATAAAAACACAAGAGAGGATTCCCGAAGCCACAGAATGAAGGCTTTTACAATATCAATTCAACCCTTGTAAATTTAATCCAAGGTTATTTGTTGCACCAAAATCTCTTTACCGTGATGTATGACTTAGTTACTGAGGTTATCACAGCCGTATCCTAAAGTTGCATAGTACATAAAACATTTCAGTTAACAATGCGGGAAGGTTAACTCCCCCAGATAACCTGCAATCACAAGGGCTAGTCCACATGACATGCCTCTGTCAGCTTCCACGAGCTATTGATGGTTCAATCAGTTTGTTTTGAAGGTAAAGTACAACAAAAGGGCAGTAAACTTATTCAGACTGTCAACAGGGGCTATCGGGAATGGGGCTTGCAGGTAAGTAATTCTGGGTGTTTTAAGGCTATTATCAAACAGCAATGGTTGAAGGAAGAGACAGCTACTAATAACACAGAAGGCAGCCATCATAAACCACTTTATGGCAGAAATCCCCGTCTATAAATCCTGCGACACCCGGAGACAGCTTCAGATTTATAAAACCGCTTGTTAAGCCAGGACACTGCTTAATGAAAAGAGATCCATCTAAGCTCTAACTCTCTCATCCCTAGCTCCAGAGGGCAACTCCAATTTTCCTGACCTTCCCAAAGTGGCTCGGCAAATGTCCCAGGGCTGGGGAGTAGACATCAGGGGCTGATATGGAAGGTGAGGTTATGCAGAGGAGATCAGGGGTCCTGGGGCGGTGTTTAAAGACCTATTTGTCTCTGTCTGCAAACAGATTCTCTAAAGGTGAGACCCACGTGCAGAGCTTTTCAGGTTCTCTCTCTTTTCATACAGAATCCCCACTCCATTTTACTTAAAGGACAGGGCTAAGGAGACACCTAAGGAGAAAAGGAACGGCAGGAAGCTTTTTTTGTTTGATTTTTACTCCAAAATCAATTTTCTCTGCCCAAATCCCAAAGCTCCAGCACTTTTCATCCAGACTTCAAAGGGGGAGGAGTATGCGCTTCCCTCCTGCCCACAGCTGCTAACTGAGGGACGCTGGCTGCTCCCCCAAAACAATCACACAACACAGAAATGCCGAGACAAATTTCTGTTGTCTGCTCCTGGGGCAGCCCTGCTTCGTTCTCTGAGGAGGCTCTACTCGAGAAACACCAAGTTTCTAGATTCTGAGGGAACTGGAGGGTGTTTTTTTTCCTACTTCCTTCCATTTATGGCATTCTACGCTTCTTCCCATTAGTTGGCTGCCTATTTGCTCTCATGCGTGGGGGGAGGGGAGAGATAGCGCAAGCTACTGATGCCCAACTGGATGCCCCTGAAGGAGGCAATGGGTAATCCACAAACTGTTCTTCAATCTTTCACAAAGCTGAAAAGAATAGAGCAAACATGCCAACAAACTATCAAGCTTCCTTGCTTTCAACTGGATTACATCAACCCTGTTTGGTAACACTGGTTAACTCATGCTGATCAAAAGCACTGATCAACAGCTAAATGTGTCTGACTCATTTTAAAACGTTTGCAATGGCTTCAATGGAGTTTATTTAAGAGACAAAGCTTTAAAGTGTGGGAAGAAAATTTAAAAAAGAGGGGAGGTTTTCATAACAAAAGACTTGGGACTAGCCAGGCAGAGGAAAGAGCCCAGGCTCTGGGATTATCTTGCTGTGAGATCTTGGTTCAGTCTCTACGGTCCTCCCAAGCCTCAGTTTCTCCAGCTGTGCAAGGAAGGGAATGGGCTAAATGATGCCTAAGCCTCTCTTAAGCGTCAGCTTGCTTGAATTCTGTGTCTCAAAGTTAATTTACAATAAATACATCCATATCCTCCTTTCTTATTACTCCAATTTCCTTATATAACCACCCCCTTGCACCTCCAGGTAAAAGAGGGCTGTGAGAAAAAAGTCAATAAAGACCAAAGAGTAATGAACAAACACTGTGAGTGGACTAACTCCAGATGCTCCGAGAGATGACAATGATCTCACTCTAATGAGCCGAGGTGAGCTCACCTACAGCATTAATGAATGTCTGACAACTGGCAAAGGCCAGCTGATTGTCCTCACAGTTCACCGGCAGGATGTTTGAAGTCTCCCTGCAAACAATACACCCACAAGACAGACCAAGGCCCTCTACAGAGGGCAGCCAGCAATTACTCTGTGGGCTTCTGTCACTTTGATCTCTGGGTCGTGACCTTTGCTTTCTTGTGATCTTCAAAGCCCAGACTGTAGATTAGCTAGAGAATGCTCGCTGGGTTATGTAAGCCACAAGTTTTACAGCTCCTATTTGGCCGGGAAATGGTGGTAGCCCAGGATGGCCAACAGACGGCGAGGGTCCCTCCCTCCTTTCCTTTGGCTGAGTGCTACAGACACTGGGCAGGCCCCAGGGCTGCTCCCTTAGAGGGAACAAAGGAAGGGTGTCACATTTGAAATAATTTAAAGTTGTGAGAAATACAGAGGGGCCTACTGGCGGGGAGGAGGAAGGAGAGGCAGTGGCAGGAAAGAATGAATGACAAACAAGGGTTTAGTGACAGGACGACAGCTAAGAGACCATGAGACCAACTCCCATATTTGACAACGGAGGTCCAGCACTTGTGTACTGTTGACCTGCACTCTACTTTCTTTCCTGCAGGAAGAAGAAAGAAAATATTTGCAAAGGAAGACAAGAAATAGACCATTCTGGGCATCCAAGTTTCCCAACCTTGATTCATTTTTTGGCCAGTGTTGAATTCCACGGGAGGCCCCAGGTGGTTTCTTAGAATGATGGTGGTCTCCCAAGCCAAGCTCTGCCTCACCCACTCTCTCTTCCTGCTCAAATCCCAAAGGCTGCTGGTTATCACATTCACCTCCATTCAACATTCATCCCAAAATAGCAGCACAGTGTGTACACATAGCAAAGTATGGGCAGGTTTAAGCTCCTATAATAACATGGCAATGGACAGTTCTCAGGCATGATCTATGATGAATGGCAAAGAGAACCTCCAGGCAGGGTTTTACTCCTGCCCCAGCAGGCCCCGGGCACTGCTCGACAACTTGGTAGTATGTGCATGCTCACATACAGAATTAATGAGCCTGTTTTACTGTGGGAATGTGTGCCAAGAAAATCCAACCCGATACACAGAGGGCAAGTGAGGAAGGAAAAGGGATGACGTGGGGGGAGGGGAGGAAAGACTCTGCAGACACCAAAGCATCTGTGAAGCCATTTCCAATAAGTCCATAAATCTAGTCACTTCCCATTTCTGGTCCAGTGGTTGGCCACAATGTGACCTAAACCTGGGCAGACCTCTCTGAAGTCAACATCTCCCTTGGAAATGAAACGACAGACATACTTGTTTTGATGTATGGCTGGGTGACATATTATAAATATTACATCACATAACCACAGAGGATGCCAATCAATAAGAAAATTTTTTTAGACAGCACTAAATGAACCATGGGTTCTTGCTTCTGAATACACTCCTTTAAGGCTCCCACTATCGCTTAAATGATTAATAGACGACATATTGTCAAAAAACGTACTTAAAGTGAAAAACAGTAAACCATAGAAATATCATTCATTTTTTAAGCAATTTTCTAGTGAAAATGTCACATAAATTTACATAGAGGACCTAGTATTAGGCTCTGGGTAACAGCTAGAAGGAAGGCAGACCTCATGCTTTGTGGATAAAGGGACAGGAAAATAGTTTACCAAGATAAAAACGAAAAAGGTGAATGCATTGCTTGATGAAAACCAAAATGCCACAGGAACTCTAGGTTCAAAAGTCTTATTATGAAATCCTCCAGTTCCTCAGGGTCAAATGAAGCACAAACTCCGGGATGAACCAAAAGCAGAGCTGCTTACAGACCATAGAACAGAATTAAAGCACACACACATTTATCTCATCCAAGTGCAAGTATGAGAGTGCTTGTCAAACCAGAAATAAAAAGTAAAATAAATAAACAATTTGGAATGACTAGAGAATGGGCCTACTATTCCACTCAAACATCAGATGCCGTACAGTCAATGTGTAACTGAATGGGCACACATTTTGTGTTCCCACCACTCTTCGTTCCCATCTCTCTCAGTGTGGGGGCATCTTGCCATCATTGTGGATAGCTTCTGGATTTTCTACCATAATTTTTACTAGATTGGATTGTGGCTATATGCGGCCTCTAGAATCCAGTTCCTCATGGCAACTTCGCCATATGTGCAACTCACAAACAGCCTTCCCAGCCCCATTCTTCAACACCTTCCAGGGGAACAGACCTAGAATAAGGAGCACAGGCTTGGAGGGTACTCAGGCCACTCCATTAAATGCATCATTCCTCTAGAATCAAGCCCTCCCTAAAGAATCATGCCCCCAAATCCAACACTTAGATTGAGTCTAAAGGACAGTGTCTTGCTCAACATCCAAATGGATCAGATTCCAAATAGGCAATGGGCATCTGAGGTGCCCAGAGGGCCCTGAACCTCCCTACAAGCACTCAGCTCCTGAGAGGAAGGGTAATTTCAAGTCAGCTCGAAAAGTTACCAAGCCCCTATTCCATGGCTTCAAAGGGCAAGAAGACACAGCCTTTACCAACTGGAAGCCATTCTCTGGATGGTGAAATGTATGACGTAGTGATAGAAATATATAAGATAAAATATATAAAATGGTATGAAATGGTAAAGGAAGAACTGTAACTGCTTGGAAGCTGAGGCTCTCAGATTGTTAGTGCCAACAGAGATTTTAAATACTACATAGACCAATAGCTCTTGATTGGGCATCAGAATTACCTATTGAATATTTTGTTGCATTTGCCACTAAGTGAATCAAAACCCCTAAGTTAAGGGTCACTGATCTAGATTGCCCCCCCCCATTTTAAAGGTCCCACTGGCAAACTGGACTCCATATCAGGTCATCTGATTTGACCCCTTATACCTTGGCTCTTTGTATTTTTGCCAATGTGACAAGTCACAGTAACAAAATAATAGTGTTAGCTGTTCTTTTCCTTTTATTACCTCATAAAGCCCTCTATTTAAGACTAAATAAAATAAGGTGGAATTGGAAACTTTCCTTACTCTACTTCTCTCATTCTAGAAAACAAAATGTACCCACAGTTCAATCTACATATAAAATCATGAATGAATGAACAGGTGTATGAATGTGTGTGCATACACACGCATACACGATACATGGCTATTTTAACAAATTAAATGCCAAAATCGAAAAAAAAGTCAGAAAAAAATGAGAATTCCCCAAACAATACTTGGGTTACTAAAAATGTTGACCGAGAGAACTTTCTTGGACTTGCTTGATCTTTCCAAGACATAGTGATAAATAAGCTGCTGCAAGAGGATAGAATACATTTTAAGTGACCCCTTCATTTCTGAAATCAGGTTGTTAAATGCTTCAAAGTTGATAAGAGTGTTAAGAAGCAAATTAAGTTTTAAGAGTCACAATAGAACAAATTCCTCCTCTCAACCCATTATCTTATTTCCCCAAGCCTTCCATTTTTATTGGGTTGTCGGAAAAGTCATGATGCATTTTTGCAACAAAAAAACATAGAAAAAGGACATCATGACTTTTCCGACAACCCAGTATTTTCCAGTATCCTTCCTTAACTGTCTTGTCTTTCCTTCCTTCCTCCCGTCTTCCTCCCCACATTGATTCAAGGGGGCTTTTAATGAGAGCATATATATAATGGAGAGGTGACACACATGAAAAGATCATGAAAACGTCATTAAAGACATTTACCAAACAACAATCAAGGATGACGGCATACAGAATTCAAAATGAAGATGGACAAACCAGTTTAGAAAACTGGGTAAGATCAAGAAGACTTCCTAAAAGAGGTGAATTTGGACCAGGTGTTTCAAGCCAATGGTTCAGAAATGGAGAGAAGAAAGAAAAGCGTTTCTACTGGGAGCTCGTCTAAGTGCACGGTTGGTGATCACTGAAACATAGCTTTACGGAACCAAGTTATAGGTCTTGTGGGACTTCCTCTTGGGATTGTGTAGAAGCTTCCTAAACTTTGGCAGGAAGTGCTTTCTCTCCCAAAAGTGACTCTAAGGCAGACCAGAGGAAGAGCAGGGGTCAGCAAAATATTGCCCAGGGGTCAAATCTGGCCTGCTGCCTGTTTTTTTAAATAAATTTTTATTGGAACATAGCCATGCCCGTTCATTTACAAATTGTTTATGGCTACTTCTGCACTATAACAGCAGAGTTAAATAGTTGCAACAAAAACCATATGACTTTCAAAGCATAAAATATTATCCAGCCCTTTACAAAAAGTGTCTGTCAACCCCTGACCTAGACCACCCAAAAACTTTTCATGTTTCTTGACTCCTGTGATCTCAACAAAAGGAGGCAATGGCTACAGGTTACCCAAAGGTGAAAGTTTAACATTATTATGAGGAGTCCTCTAATATTTACCAAATACCTATTATACACCAAATAGTATATTATCCCCCCAAGTATGCTACTTTTTCCCTTCTTTCACCCTGTTCAAACCCCTGGATACTCACCTGTATCTCTTGTAGTCTTCCTCATCCTTTTCCAAGCTGACTAGTTCATTGGGACACGCCACATTACCCAGCAGGCTGAGGTACTCCAGAGCTGGCGTCACTTCTGCCAGGTGATCAAGCAGACGCTCCAAGTCAGTGATGTGACAAAGGTTAAGAATCTTGGTCCAGGAAGACAAAAGAGTTGGCAAGAAGAATAGAGCATAACTGACAGGGAAAGCCTAGCAGCTGATGGGTCCATGTTGCTCCCATGAGATGACGTGGGTGAGGACTGAAATCAACTTAGCTGTGGGTGTCTGACACGGCTAGTTTTTCACTCCTACTGTTAGGTACACAAACCATCTTTTCTCTGGGCAGGTAGGGCTAAGTTCAGGACACTTGAGAGAGAATGAATGAATTTAATTGTTTTATCACACTTTTCTTTCCTCTACAGTTGTTTTTCTCTTTCTAATGATGAAGGGTAGGTTCCATGTAGTAAAATATTTTACAATATGTAAATCCATAAAATTTGATTTTTTTTCTAGTAATGAAAGCAAGACATTATTTCCAAAGGCTTCATTAAATATAGATCATTTCTCCTTTAAGGGGTAATTTATTATTTAAACATACAAGAATGGCATGAACACAAACAGAAATTGGCCATCCTCTTATGATCTGAGAGCCTGTGGTGCAACTAAGCATTGCTCAGCGGCTTCACTGGTGGAAAGCATTGTATTGGGGTGGGGTGAAGGAGAACAAAGCTAGGAGGAGAAGAGTAAGTTAAGACAAGCTTAGTCAAACCAGGCAGGTAAAACTACATTTCCTGAGACTCTGTTGTGAATCTAATATTCCATGAAGGAAAAAATTGGAAAGACCAAGGATGAGCATGGTGGTGAAATTACTCCATGACCCATCCCCGCAGTGGGATCCACTGTCCAGTCAAGACAAACACTAAGACTCTCCCCAATCCAAATGAGGCAAGAGTGACAGATTCAGGGAATCACAGGCTCTGGGAAGGACTAGTCCACACATGAACCCCTGGCTTGAGCTACATACAGATAAGCTGAGCCCTAGCAAGGTGATGATTTGACAGGCCATAACAGAGGCCATGACTATGAGGAGCCTGTGGATGATAGGAATTAGCCAGCATCAGCGACAGAATGGGGTCCTTGACAGGGAATGACAGCAAAGCATATAGGGGCTAAAGATATAGGGGCGAAGGCAGCACACAAGAGTCAAAGACATGGGGTAGTTTCCAGGGGTGAAGTACACTTGGATCTAGGAGAAGATAAGAATCACAGAAAAGGGCTGCCCTTACTCTCTCAGGAGGTTATCTAACCATGGGATATTATTCAGATTTTCTCATATGTCGTTTCAACTTGTCAGAGAAGCATGAACTCTGAATCCAACCAACGTCTGAATCCAGTTCCTCACGTATCTGCCAAGGGGTCATCAGCACAAGGTAGCTCATTCTGTCTCTATCCACTGACCCAGTGTAACTGCTTAGAGTCACAAAGAATAAGGCATTCTTCTCTTCCACATGACGACTCTTCAGATAGTTGAAGCTCATGCGTCTTCCTTAAATCTTATAATCTCTAAAATAAGTTCCTTCGAGCATTCTTTACACACATGCTCTGCTACCATCATATGCAGGAACAAGCACTATACTCTGGGAGGAGCAAGACAGAGACACCGAGAGGCAGAGCACAAGCAAAAAGGGGAAACTAGTAAAAGAGGGTCCCAGCATGCTCATGTACTATGGGTTTCCATTGGCCAACATCACCCCCATTTCCTAAACAAAGACAAGACAATGGACTCTGAAGTTAGCACTCTTTCAAGTCTTCAACAAGTATCATCCAGGAATGACCACAAAGAACCAGTGCAATGAGAATGATGAGCAGGGGGTCATGTGGAGACGGCTAGAGAGAAAGGTCCCAGCAGAAAGGTAAGGTTGGAAGTGTAGTGAGTGGCCAGGAGTCAAACACTGACATATTTTATCACTGAAGAAAACATGCTTACCACTTTTTAAAGTTCAATCATCACACTCTTTAAGAAAAACATTTAACTAAAACGACAGTGAACAATTTCAGGGAAAACGTGGTTTTTCCAGCAGGTTCTATCTCTGTATGCTTCACAGTCATTGCTACATTAAAAAAAAAGAAGAAGAAAGGGACTTGCCACTACTCTCCCTACTGGTGCTGCCCTTAGATCCTGACAGAGGGAGCTCAGGGGCCGACAGTGTCATACAGGGGGGTACCCCATGCCTGGACTTGGACTTGCATGTGCCTCAGTCCCAGTTCTCATTTCTCCTCTTCAGGGTTTGCTCCAATCCTCCACCCCACACATGGAACCCATCGATGCTCCAAGGAGCACTAGGAGTCATGCCTATAAGGGTATCCTGAAGCCTTAAGGCCAGGCTCTGATTATAGGGGTACAGTCAGAATCACTCCTGCTGGGCAGCACAGCATTTCTTTTGTGGGATTGCAAGAGAGTGGGCTGTCAACATGGTGCTCACATAGTGATTTGGCGTGATTCAAATTATTTACACAGACAATGGCCCTAGAGAACCTAGAGGAAGCCCTTTCTGCTATGGATAGAAAAGTCCAACCAACACCGATTTTCCTGGAGGAACAAACTCCTTAAACCTTCATCTACTTTTTATCTACTGTGTGAAGGTGGGGACATGAAGGAATGGAACTCAAGACTGGCAAGACTTTCAAGTTGAGGAGACATTGGGCAATGGGGTTGGACTGAACTCCCTCTCATGTATCAACATTTAGTGATTAGTGATGGGAGGCCCAGCTTGCCACCATCCAGGGAGGTAGGCCCAGTTTAATCTGAGTGAAGCTTCATAAGTTAATTTCCCACAGAGCTAAAAAAAGCTTATATGTGAGGGCTCCTTGCTTGTACAGGTCCCTTCCAGGGCCCTGAGAAAGGCCCGTGTAATAGAGTCACATGGTCACGTATTTTTGTAAAATTGGCCAAAGTAGGTTATTTAAACCATTAGTTAAGATCATTGTTTTTCTTCACTAGGACATCTTCCATCACATTTCCTGAGTTGAGTGACATTAGAGTGGCTGTGGAAATCCTAGGAACCTGACTAAGAGAAACTTGTGAAGAAGCGGTATTTAAGATTCAGGGGGGACTATTTATGTGATTAGTAGTCATTTCTGTGTCTGGTTATTATAATAGTACGAGTAGGAATGGCTTCCAGTAATATTCCTATCACCACCATGCTGACACAACATGTGGGGACCAATATAAAACTGATGATAAAATGGTTAATGAGTTTATCAATTCAAAGAACATTTAAAATTAAGTTGTCAAGTGTACACACACACACACACACACACACACACACACAAATAAGTTGAAATGTCCTGAAATATTATAGCTTATATATAAAGGAAATGTGTAAGAGTTTTTCCAATATTTAATAATTCTAAAAATTTTGCCAATAATTTAGTGGTAAAATTACCAACGAGTAGTGAAACTGAAAGAAACATCCCTAAACTATTAAAAATAAAAATCAATTAGATGGAATTATCTTTCATCCTCTCTATAGAAAATATTATAAAAGTTAATAATATAATAAAGTTATAAGGGAATTTGCAGGAAAAACTAGGAAAAAGGGTTTTATACCAGGTATGCCTAGTATGTCTAGCACAAAAAGATTACTTTTCTAAATATTTTAATGTGTGGTATTTTTCAACTTAAAAAAATGTTTAATATACTTCCATACATTTTTATTCCAAATAAGCATTCATCTTCATACCTAATTTTGCATTTACACTTATGTAGGCTTGGCCTTCAATGGAGCCTCCTCAAATTATGGAAGTTTTACACTCCACAAAATCTGTATCTGCTCCTGAGCAGGAGGCTGTGGAGATATGGACTCATTTGAATGTCTTGATCATTTATTGGGCAAAGGGTCTGCAGGCTTCCAGAAGCTTCAGCCACCCTGTGCCAGTGAATCCAAGGAATTCTGGATGTATTCAAGGAATCCTGTAACCTTGGAGCCTGATTTGAGTATTGAGTGTGGCAGAAGCTACTCCATCTTCCTAAGCCTTTCAACTCCCTGCTAACTGATCCATTGGGCTGAACCAGGTGATCTCCCCCACATCCACACCAGGCAGGAATCACTAGCACCTACTTCGTGGATGCTGTAGACTAAAACTTCATCATTACATTGGTATCTCTGGAGGATGAAATGTGAGAAAGAGTTTTAATTGGTTCCTTGGTGTCCTGGATCAGCAAAGATGAGCATAATCCTCTCTTGCCTGATTGCAAACTCTGAAATAGAACTTGTCACATTCCTTTTTATCAAATTGCATAGAAAATGAACTGGAGGCAATCAGAGGAGGCAACGTGGGGTCCCTGGCTCACCAAGACCACCACGGTGGAGACACTTTCACAGATTCTCATAAGGGCTTGGTGGTTGTGTTTTGTTTTTCCTTTTTTAAAATTTGAAACTATCTGGCACAGTTTCAGTTCTCTCCAGCTGGATTCTCATCACACACCTGGTTTCCTTCATCAAGTCTTCTCTAGAGTACTTGCCATTTAGAATGTTTTCAATGTTGTCTACAGAAAGTTGTCATGGAAGAGCCCAGCTGTCGTGGCTTGGCTTGCCAAGGGAGAGTTTCTGCTAGGGCCCCAGATCAAAGCAACATCTTGCCTTGAAAGCTTGGAGCATGAGCGAGGAGGGGAGTCTCCTGGTGTCATGGCCAGTTGCACAGGTCCAAAGCTGTTTCCCAGGTGAGGTTGGGCATGTACCCCTCCTCTGAGCTCAGCTCCCAGTCAGGGGGCAGCACCTATAACCACTGGGAGGATTTCAACCAGAACTTATCCTCATTTCAGATTTTTGGATGCTAACTAAACAGTCTACATGACATACTATCTCATTTTGATTTGCACACAAGTCAGAAATATTACCCCATCCAGATAATAATTAAGGAAACCGGGGTCAAAACTCACACTGTCAGTAAATGACAGAGTCTATAGTCAAATCTCGATCCTAAGAAATGACATTACTAGGGGCCACATGATTTGTCTTTTCCTAACACAAAAGGGGAATTTTAAATACTGAAAAATGAAAATTCTTATATGCTTTTATGGGAGACCATAGGTGCTGTCACACAGCTGTGCTCTGTAACTCAGTTATTTACAATTCGTACTTATTCTTACCAAGGATTGAAGCTTTGGCTAACAGTAAACTATACTAAGAAGTCAAGTCTGAGTGTTAAGGTGATGTGTGTGTGTATTTATAATGCCATTTAAATTTCTCAACAATACTCTGGAATATATATTACCCAATTTATAGATTAAGAAACTGAGGCCTCTGACAAGCTGCAGAGGTGACAGAGAAAACTGCGGTGGGAACTCTCCTTACCATGGCTTAGCTGTATTACATGTCTTCCCATTGTCACTACAATTCATACTGTCTCTTCAATCATGTACTGAAGCACACAGGGAGACAGAAAATGAAGAAATGAATTGTGATTTAAAATGCAGTCAGCTTATCACCCCTAAAGGAAAAATGGGTGAAAATCATTTGATTGTATTGGGTCTTCGGAAAAGTCATGATGTATTTTGTCTATGTTTTTCAAAGGTCATTTATTTATATAAAGAACAAAGATCAATCAGTGATATATTGCCCGTTTTGTTTGATAACCTTTTGCCATCTTTCAGTGAGCTTCATAATTCCTCGTTCATAGAAGGACTGCATTTATTTGTGAAAAACTGAACAAGGTGCTGATTTACAGCCTCATCTGAATTGAATGTTATATCACTCAAGGGGTTTTGAAGAGAGCGAAACAAGTGGAAGTCTGATGACGCAAGGTCAGGCGAGTATGGGGGTGTGGCAACACATCCCATCCAAGCTCCAGTAATTTTTGACAGGTGATCAAGCTTGTGTGTGATCTCGTATTGTTGCGATGGAACACAACTCCTTTACAATTAACAAGCTCTGGACGCTTCTGGATGATGGATTCATCCAAGCTGTCCAATTGCCAACAGTACACATTCGAATTGATTGTTTGGTTCCTTGGTAGGAGCTTAAAAAACACGATACCTTTTAAAATCCCACCACACTGAGAGCATAACCTTCCTCTGATGAATGTCTGCTTTCGATGTCGTTTGAGGCTAATCATCACGTCGGGACCAAGACCGTTTGCACACCACATTGTTGTAAACAATCCACTTCTCATCACCAGTTATCAGTCACTTCAAAAAAGGATCGTTTTCCTCACATTTAATGAGCATATTGCAGATGTTTATATGCACCGTCCAATGAACTTCTTTGAGTTCATGTGGAACCCAAATATCGAGCTTGCTTACGTATTCCAGCTTCTTCAGGTAGTTGTGAATGCTTGAATGATGGATGTTCAATGTTTCTACAATCTTTTGTGTCGTGTAACGTGGGTTTGACTTGATCAATGCTTTTACTTTGTCGTCATCAACCTCGGTGGGTCTCCCTGACTGAGGAGCATCGTTGAGATCAAAATCACCAGCACAGAATTTCGTGAATCATCATTGGCACTGACGTTCTTGTAGAGCATTGTCACCGTAAACTTTATGCAACTTTTCACAAGCTTGACATGCGTTCTTCCCTTTATGGAAGTAAAACAGTAAAATATGGCAAAAATGCACAGTTTGGTCTTCCATCTTCAACTTGTTGTAAAATCTCTAAAACTCAATCAAATCGCTCAATTTTTTTTAGAATGAAGCTAGAACTGTCAGCTGTCAAATGACATAGCAATAACATAGATGCGAATGACTAGTACTTCCAAAAATGAGCTAGTGCCATGTGTTGCAAACATGCATCATGACTTTTCCAAAGACCCAATAAAAAGGTTAAATATCTATATTTTCCTGACATCTCAGTGGTACCCTCATTTGGGGTTGGGTATTCAGACATGATGTGACTGAGACCATGACCAGATACCCACTCCTCCTAGGGAAGAGCCAGGGATAGTGTGTGCATATACTCTTGCATGAATGAAAATGAGAGAATAGGAGCATTGGGGAGAGGAGGTCAACTCCATGGCCAGTCACTACTGGACCAGTCTAAATGAACCAAAGGAAGAAGCAAGTGTAAGATAAGCTATGAACCAAGAGATGAAGAGGTAACCTGGGAAGGCCAGGACAGGACACCAAAGCAGAGGGCTGAACAAAAGTGGAACAAAGGGCTGGTAGAACAAACATGGGCCATCAAGAGGAGGGATGCAGCCGGGAAGGGAGACAGTGGTGCACTGAGAGGAAATACGCCATTGCCGGGCTTGGGCTCTGGAATCCCTTTCATGAGCTCCCTCTGCAGCTGGGAGCAGGGCCGTGTGGGGCCAGGCACAGGCAGCCGACTCTGCCACCATCATAGCTCCTTTTCTTGAGCAGTGATCACCCCCTTCCTTGGGCATCAGAGTCTGGGGCTGAGAATTAGCATTCCTGAGTTCTAGACTGAGCTCCACCACAGACAACCTATGTGACTTCAAAAAGTTCATACCCAGTTTTTTTCATAAAAAAGAGAATTATTCCCAGTTGTACCCAACTCACAGAGTGATAGGAATATAATATTAAACTATACAAGTCAAAGAAGCACTCTAAATCTATACTCTGGCCTTGGTTATAATGTGGTCCAAATAAGATCAAATAAGTTCACATAATTCTCTAGGATAATACTAACAGCAATAATACTAACCCTTACATAGAACTCGCTATGTTACTATAATTTAATATTTGTGAGATTCTTAGAGTCAGTCTCACAACAGCTTACAGATGGGTACTATTGTTGTCTCCACATTGCAGAGGAAACCAAAACATAGACATGTTAAATAACTTGTCCAAGTCATGCAGCAAGTGGTAGACCCAGGTACAAGCCCAGACTCTGGCTTCAGAGCCTGTTGCTCTTAAACCACTACCTGATAGTGCGTCTTGCCAAAAGATAAAAGAAACCCATAACCCAAGTTCCCAGGTCCAGTAACATAGAGCATTGTATAAACATATTTAACTGTGAACGAAACCCAAATAGAAAAGTCTAGATTTGCAAGGCAGGTACAATGGGTGGGGCTGGGGGTGAGGATGAATAACCATTCTACATATGACAAAAAGCAAAAAATTAAAAACAAAAGAAACTTCACGAAAGAACTTGTGCATGGGGTAGAACCCCTATTGATGGCAAGCTTCCTAATATGTTTAAAATAAGATGCAAATTATAAGAGTTAATGCTCACATTTTTAGAAGGTCAATAGTTACTTGATTCTAGGTCTCCCTTTATTATAAATACAACGTAAACTCTTAAGAAACCAGAATCCCAAGGGCTGTGTGTTAGATTGCTCATGGAATGAGTCATGCCTCTATGTATTCACACCTTGTATAGTCCTCTCTCACATTTGTTCTACATTTAGTATGTGGCTTGCTTTGGCCATGGAACAGCAACACATAAGCCAGTAGGCTTGAGAAGTACTTGCACGTTGGGGCTTTGCTCTTGGAAAACCCCTCCCATGTGGGGAGGCCTGTGGTGGTCTGTGGGAGACATTTAGTTCAGCCAGCAACCAGCACCAACTCCAGACATAGGAGGGAGGCCATCTCAGACCATCTAGCCTCCACATAACTGTGGCTGCAGGAGTGACACGAGGCAAGACTGGCAGAACTGTCGGCTGAGCACTGCCTAAACAGCTGACCCATAGGAAACAAGTATTTTTTAAGCTACTAATTTTGGGGGTGGATCATTATGCAGCAAAGCTGACTGACAGAGCCCAACTCTAAGGCATTTCATAAAGTAGCGATAGCAATATGGAACCTAGCAATTGTTGGCGAGCCTAGGCTATTTTCACAAGTAGGTAGGATAGTGAGTTCACTGAAAAGGTAGAGTCAAGAGTATTAGACTTTTAAAAGGATAACATATAGCATTACTGCTGCTTTTACCTGCTTTTCATTCTATGACTTCTGGGTCAAGTCTAAGGGGAAACTGAGCCAATCTTCATGATCATACCAATAACTCCGGAGGAGAAAGAAGTCATGCTGCACCATGAGAGCGCCAACTATTCCCTTTCGAACCTACTGATAACAGAGTACCACACAGCAGCATAGGGGCAGAATTAGCCAGGTTGACAGCTATGCACTGCTGTGTGCTTCAGTGCCTCCCAGGCCATTACCATTACTCACTCAGCATTACTGCTCCAGATCAGAGAAGTTGAGGCATGGAGCAGGGAAAGGACGCAACCAAAGACCAAGGAAATATCTCCACACTGTAGAGCCAAGAGGCCTGCTAATCTCTGGTGACAGCAATACTGAGAATAAAACCATCATGCCGTTCAACTTCTTTCAAAATGAGAAACAGAGGCTATTAGAGGATGACTTGTGCAGGGCCACACAGCGAAACATGATTCAGCTGGCTCATGAACACATGTGTGAGAACCCTAATACACTACAGTGACGAGGGACACAGGATATGGGCAAGTGGCCCAAAGGGAGGAACCGTGTCATCCAAATTCCAGTCTAACAGTCCTTCTGTTCTTGACTGAGTTGAGAATATTGTCCAAATGATCTCCTAAGAGAGCCAAGGAAGCCAGAAGACACACTGACTACAGCGACTTTCCAAACAATGACTAGGAAACTTAGTCATGGCCAAAGGATAGGAAAGGGAAAAATCCATCAATATTTCATGATGATAAAGACTGGTATTTAGTTCAAAAGGCCTTCTCCTTCTACTTCTATTAAAATGCCAATTAATAATGACCACGAGTGGCATATTTTACAGAATAAATATAAACTTATGACTTGAAGTATAAACAGTGGCTAATAAATGATTTTGCACATTGTTCTTAAATGCTTACATATGCATATATGTTCAACTTAACATGTGTGTCTTGTTTTATATCCTACTCTAAGGGAAAATTCCCTGATCCCTTTTCTATTTCTAACTTACCTTGTGGTTGTGAACAAGCGATTAAAACACTCCAGGTCTCAAAAGTTCCATCAATAAAACAAGATGATTGGACTTCAAGTCTGAAGCAATACAGTAGACTGGAAAGAACTTAGGATACAGCCACAGTTGAGACTGAATTCGGGACCGAGAACCTTGCTAAATGTCTGCCTGTGGGTCTGTACTTCACCTCTTAACCCATCCAGGCAAAAGGAATAACTACACCCTTCTCACAGGGTTTGCTAAGAATCAAAAGGAATATGCTTAAAGTTATTCAGCACATTGCCTAGTCCACAGGAATGCTCAATAAAGAGCGGCTGATGATAATGGTTCATTCACTCATCCCACAAACAGTTATTGAAACTCAACTCTGTGCCAGGCATTATTCTAGGTGCGAAGGATATAGGTGTTAACAATACTGACAAACTCCCGGCCTTGCCCAGCTGGCATTATGATGGCATGGAGAGCCCCAACTCTAATATTCGGGGAGCTATGCGCCATGTGCTGCAGAATGGCTCTGATTCCATTCTCAGCCTCACTATAGAATCCAGGGCAATTAGTCCCTCTGAGTCTCATCCCAGGCTGGCTAGGTCCTCGCCAACCTGGAGGCCACATACTAGAATGGCTCTCCTAGGCCTCTCCCATCACTCTACTGTGGTAAACACCAAGAAAGGCAGAGCTAGGCCTGGGCTTCACACTTACCTACCCTTCACTTAGCCCCTCCAGTCTCCTTCACCAGACTGTTCCCTGCACCAAGCCTTCCAGAAACCTCCGAGAAGGCTTAGCAGCATTACCCCTTACTTCCCACCAGAGGTCGCCCTCCCACACAAGCGCAAGCAAACAGAACCCGGCTTTGCCTTCTTGGCAGCAGTGACATTATTTTCTTTCTCTATTTTTATCTATTAAAAAGATTTCTTCACAGCCATAACTTAGATCTCTACACTAAAATGGAGCAACAGGAAGATATAATGGTGCATTTCATTTATGAATGACCTATAATAAATTACTCTGAAGTGTCCCGAGTGCCAGAAGACAGAACGCTTTGTCTGCCCATGGACTGTATTTCACATACTTTAATTTAGCTGACACATAAAACTCATTTGACATTTCTCAGGTATTTGTGTGGGGCAGAAGAGGAGAGCTGGCGAGCGGGAGGGGACCACTGCGAGGCTGGGCGGGGAGTGGGGGCAGCAGGCACAGCCAAGGATATTTGGTTCTTGTTGAGGCTTAAGGTATGGAGCCTGGGTAACCCTGGCAACACGAGGTCGTTCCCGAGCAGATTGTTGTCCAAGATGAGTTCCTCCAGGCTCCCGAACGCGCTCAGTCCTTCCAGTGACCTGCAATGACAAAGGCAACAGGAAAAATGATCCTGCACTAAATCAGGGAGGCCATTATGAGCCGAAATAAATATTTTAACCTTCCCTTTCAGGACTGGGAATAGTTTGGGCTTGGTGCCTGTCAGCAAAGTGAATGACAAGAATTAGTAGCGGGAGCCGGGGCGGGGGCGGCGGGGGAGAAGGGGCCGCTGGCACTCACCGCATCCTTCACGCATTGCCAACATGAAGGATGAGGGTCACTTAGTGAGTAGCCAGGATCCAAAACAAAGGGCTTCAGATACGGCCTGCAGGATAAATTTGTCAATGTCTTGTGCCTTCAGGCACCCAGCCTAGGCTGACCCTAACCTCCATTCCCAAGATAAATAACTCTGTCACAGTTCACCTTCATTCCCTGGACACAAATTTAAGTTGTCATCCATCATTCCTGCCCAGAAATATCATACCCCTCTTACAATAATAAATATAACTTCAAGTATCATTTCTTAGCAGTTCTCCTCTGCACAGTTGTAGGAAACAGCAAGGAAGGCTTCCTTTCTCTCCGTTCACTGCCTTTGACTTTTTCTTCCCCCCTCTGCTTTTTTTCTTTACTAATCACTTAATTTGCTTCTGCCCAGTGTCCCCGTGGCTGCCCCGAAAGGCAAGTCATCTGTGGAAACACATAATCACTCCCGTCTGAGAGGGCTGTTTCTTTTTTTTTTTTTTCATGACTTCTTTTTTCTTTTTCTTTATTTGTGTTTTTGTTTGGGGTTGGGGGGTACGGAAGGGATTGGAGGAATTTCTGTTCCAGTGCTCCTGGCATGAAGTTACTGTTTTAATTTATGGAAAGTGGATTTCTCACTTTATTTTTAAAAGAAGTGTCGAGCACAGCAATGTAGAGGTCGAGGCAGTAAATAAACAGGCATCTGAAAGAATTAAGTACCCGGCTCGGGGTAAAAAAAGGTATCAGAAAAGGAAAAATAGGCTGTTTTACACACTTAGCTAAAGTTTAACTCTTCACGTGGGCTCGGGAGTGTTTGGGGGTGAGGGGAAGCGAGGAGGGGCAGTCGTGCGCATATGCTTGCCCTGGCGCACGCACGCAGACATTAATTAAAGAAAGCCACCCGGCAGAGGGACTTACACAGACACGCACACTCCCAGCTCGTTCACCTGCCAGGCCCAAGAGCTGTGCTGAGCTTGCACAGGCTGACAGCTGAGCTACGACGTCAACCAGAGGGCGGACTCGCATGGAATCTCCTGGCTATTCTACAAAATGTGACGAATTAGGGAGATGTTGTCTACACTGTTTATTCATTTACCGATAGCATGTACATTACAGACCCTCCTGCTTGCGTGTGCAATGCCTGCACACCTGGTGTGCGTGTGAACTTCATCGCCAGAGCTTTCTCAAGGGATCCACATTTCCCTGTGGGACCACTGCCAAGAGGACCCCAAAACAGGGAGTAGGTATTTATGCATGTTACACATGCATTGTGAATAAGTAATTAAATCCCCAGATTCCTTAGGCCCAGAGCTCTACCAGCAGGTCCCATTTCGGCCTGGTCCTCAGCGTGGTCACAACCAGGGCCTAGTTCCCAGACCACCCCTCTTCTTATAGCCAACACTACCTGCCCCACAGAGGAAGGCAATACCCAATACATTTTGGGTTAAGAGTCATTGGGGTCATCATGTTTCATTTCCTCCTCCTCCCTTCCCTTCTCCCTCATGTTTCAGGGAAAAAAAACACAACTTAAACACATGTCGTCGGGAAGGCCTAGAATTTTACCTCAGCTCCACCATTTACTTGCCTGGTGAATTTAGGCATATCAGTAGCCCATCTGAACAGCCTTGTTCCATGTTGATTCCAGCTCATAACATCTCATGGAGAATAATTTTAAGTTAGTCTTCTTTTGCTTCCTCCTTTCATTCACTGATTTTTCTGGAAGCCCTGATCTTTGGGCAAGCGGAAGGGTTTACGATGCATGGGGAAGGCAGATAAACAAATGCACAAAGGTGTGCCGTAAGTCTGGCTCTTCAGGGAGACTTTGTCACCTTGTCTTGAAGTCCCTTCCTCCCTGGGTGTTAATGAGTGATATCCAAAAAGGCTTTTCCGAACGAGGCTCTATTTAACCACAGGGGGAGTTGAGGCCGCCTCCCGCCAGGGCGCCTTATGGATGGCTAATAAGGCTTTTGTGCACAAACATCGGTTGGGCTCTGGTCAGAGGCGGCATCCAAATACACATTGTTCCCGAGTTATGTTATGCAAATATAATACTCATATCACGAGAATCAGCAAATGGCTGGCAACTGGCAAGCAGAAGAAAGCTCCTATCCAGGAGTGCTTCAGGGGAGGCATAAAACAAAACGACATAGCATGAAAAGGGACAAAGCCGGGAACACTAGAGGGAGTGCCCACAGAGACCGCTTTTCTCTCAGGGGCAGGCTCCTGGGTGAAGCTCAACACTGGCTTCTGGAGTCAGACTTCAGAGAGCAGTTAGGAAGCTCAGGCTCCCGTCGCCTGTCTGGTTTCGGGGTTCCTTTTGCTGTGTAACGTTATTAGCTGCTCAGTTAAAAGGGAGCCACGTAACTTGGGGGGCTGCTAATTAAAAACTCCCCGTCTTCATGTCATCAGTGTAGTGTGCACTTGGTAATTTGATCAGCTAATTTCAGAGCTGAGGGATTGCGGACAAGAGAGAGTAGTGAAGGGTAACGATGGGGAGGACAGGATTTCTGGGGTTCGGCTAGCACGTGGAGGCCAATAAACCAACAGCTGGAAGATGATTTTATTTTTTACTTTTTAAAATTTTTACTTTTGCTGTTGTTATTGCTGCTGCTGTTTTCATGGGAGGAATAGAGGCAAGACATGATTTGCATCGATCTTTGAGGTCATAGCCCTCTATACAAGATTCCTGCAAATAGATATGTGCTGTTAAAATGAGAAGGCAAAGGAGGGTGTCGGGATCCTCACAGATCTACGCTGTTCGGTGGGACAGTGACGGGAGCTACAAGGAAAAGATGACAGCACTGTAAGTTCTCCGCTGTAACGTTGTGGGTGGACAGCAAAATGCACCCTGGACCCATGAGCGCTGCTGGAGCGGGTGACTGTCACTGCAGTGCTACTCACCAGTGTGGTTGACAGTGGCTGCAGATGTCTGAGGGGTGGGCTGGAAAGGCCAGGCAGGCATGTCTGCCATGCTCAGGGGCAGGACGGAGAGGGCCAGGCTTCAGCCGCTCCCTCAGCACAGCCAGCTGGACAGAGGTCTTCCCAGCCCAGTCAAGAGACGCCAAGGGCAGGCAGGGAGACCGGTGTGGGTCCGATCTGTGGCAGGTGGTTTGCTCTGGAAACCTAATCAGCAGCTCCGAAGCACATTGCAGGCTGCCTGTCTCCTGCGCCACCAGCAGGAAAGCTGCCCATTATCTCACCCACAGGTACCATCTCTGTTACCTCGTGCGCAGGGCTCTGACTGGGCCCCCCGGGAACCACTGCAGCTGCCTGGGGAGTCCCAGTGCCTTTTCCAAAGTCATATCAAAATGACAAAACATCACAACGCATTCAGCTCCAGTGGATTCAAACAGAGCGAACTTTTAAGTTTCCACTGTAATTAACCCTATCCTCGTTAAGATAATTATGATCAAGCTTCCTGTCACAGTTAATATCCCAGCATCATTGCCCATGGCTCACACTCTGCCCTCATTAGCTTATAAAAACAGCGGCACTAAACAGGCGGCTGCCGCCCTTTCTAAGTTAGGCCAGTGGCTGTGAACCTCTACAGGCGCTCGGGCAGGACGGCAGGCCCCACAAAGGGCCACCTCTCGAACCCCAGTCCCTTTTGCTTCTGGGTGGGCACACACTCAGCAGCCTTTGCCCTTCTTCCAAGTTAGCCACCGGTCAGAATGGGGAGGGAGACAGATCAGGCCCAGAGCAGGGCTAGTAGGTTTGGGGCAGGGGGCTACTGATATATAGCTACCCCATCCTGCCTCTAACCCAGCAAAACCCAGCCAGAAACGCCACCAAAGGACACCCCCAGAAGCCCTAGTTAAACCGCTGACAACCCTATTCCTGGCGTATAGGCTGTGGTAAGAACGAGATCCCCCTTTCCTCAGCCCCCACCCTATCTCCTGCCTGGCATGAGATGGCAGGGAATGGGGAGGCAGTCAACCAGACCCTAAGAAAGACATGTGTCTCCCTAGTTGGTGTCAAATCCAGAACCGAAAGTTAAAATGTTTTCAAACCAATTAAGAAAATAAGATCTTTACCTACTGCCCCTACTCTATCTACCTAAATATTCATGTAGGTATTTTTAACTGAGAAAATGAGAGGCCATGGAAATTCTAAAGGACCTAACTAACCCATATGTCTGATGTCTACTGCACTGGTTCATCCTGTGATGCCTACCACACTGTCACAAAGGTGGGCTGCTGCCTGTTCTGTAATGGTCTTTCTGGATAATTTCTGCCTGCCCAGCTCCCAACAAAAGGGGGGGTTGCAATGTAACCTCCACAAGACCTGGAAAGTTGTCAAATGCACAGTGAGGGGTCAGTACCACTTTGCTGACTACTCCTCAGCCACGAACCTGTGAGGTGCTGACAGAAAGCTGCCAATAGAATTCCCCAGGACAGGGCAAAGAGCAGGCCTCAGGGTGACTGACCAGGGGCTAGGGGGCACTTCCTATAGTCACATTGTTTCAGAGGCCAGAATGCCTCACTTTCTTTACCCCAGGGCCAAGTGCCTGAGAACAGGCAGAAGGGACACTCAGCGAGTCTGTACCCATACACCAATACTGGTCATTAGACTATTTAAAGATACATCCTTACCAGTTGGTAAATAATTGCAGCTCTGAGTACCCAGAGTGCCCCTTCCTGTTCTCCTAGCCACTGCCTGGAGCCCCCAGACCTTTCTACAGTTCAACAACTAAGTGGTTAGTGCCCCCCACCCCAACACACATACACACAGTATGGGGCCTCCAAGGACCCGGCTCTAGCCAAGATCTTTCTCACCATTTGGTGCAGTTGTTAAATAATATAAACATCACCCTTGAGAGAAAGAACAGTAACTTGCACTGCACATGCCAAGTGCAGTGCCTGGCACACAGCAGGTCCTTGGGAAACATTTGCAGACTGACTTAGAACAGAGGCCATGAGCAGATCTACAAGAGTAGGATAGGCAACACAAAGCTATATGTAGGGAACGCAGAAGCTAAGAAGAGGAGAGTCGTGACATGACTGCCCGTGTTCCAGGAAATGGCCCAGTGGCAGCAGACATTTTAGAAAGGTTACTCATCTAACACCAGGAGAGGTATTCTTTCTCTCTGTCATAAAACTCTTTTTATACCCTATTTAAATATATATCTATATATCTATATCTATATAGATATATAGATAGATATACCTAGTAATCAAACCATACTTAATATACTATAACATATGACTATATATAGTACTATATATACAGTTGGCTTTTATATTCTCTACACATTTTTCTGTCATTCAGATCACATATCCAGAGATATATATACAAATAATAATATAAATCAACTAGCCTATATAGTATCTATATCAATAGGCAGTGAATGTGTCTTTTAAAAATAGAAGAATGTGGGAAAGGCTCTGAGCAATGTAAGACATATACTGACATGGTATATACTGACAGGTATCACATGTAATTTGTCAAAGTCACCCCCAAAGCCCTATTAAGCTCCCTGTCAGGATGGATCATCTCCGTGAGACAGAAAATAAAATTCAGCACTGGCATAAGACCTGAATCTAAGACTAGTCAAAAATCTAAGGTAGTTAAATAGGTATTTGTTAACTCTAACTGGGATCAAGTCTGAAGCCATCATGCGCTATACCTAATAATACTAAGAAAACTGTTAAATATGATCCTAAGGAATCACAGAGAATAAGTCAGGAGTTAGAAGCACAGAAATGGGTACTTGCAGTTCCACTTATTTGAAAAGGAAGTTAAAATTCTTCAAACTTTGGATTCATAAATTTTTAAGCTTGCTTACATGAAATTCTGGTCAGATTATACCAGGAACTAGCTTTTGCTTGCCTTAGGACAATGTAAATCATGGATCTGATCATGTTACCCTTTTTGCTTTTGCTACCAGTAGGCTCAGAGTTAAATTATGACCCAATTGTAAAATAGTAATATCCAATGGTCTCTATATCTGCCTTTTAATGTCACTGTTGAGGCTTATAATTTTTTTATAGCCTTGATATTTTATTTATACATTGGTTTTTCATTTTATTAATTCTAATAAGCTAGCTCAAATCCTTTGTAGAATGAGCTGGATAGATAGCAATTTAATATAGCATAGATTCTCAAACAGGCTGTTTCTGTGCATTAAGGATAAGTTCTGAGAAAACAACTATTGGGTTGTCAGAAAAGTCATGATGCATGTTTGCAACGAAAAACATAGAAAAAATACATCATGACTTTTCTGACAACCCAATATTAATGTGGATAGTTGACTAGGTATAAAGATGTATATTATATCCAAATTTCAAAAGGCTTTGAAAGACTTCTAACGATATTCTTGTGACAGGAGAGCAAAAAGTGGGCTAGAAAATGAAAACCTCAGGTAGAGTCATTACTGGTTAAAAAATATACCTGAAGAATACTAATTAATGGCCCAGCTTGCTCTGAGGGGAGGTAACGGGGACTTTGGGCCTGGGTTTGCCAATGACTTGATAAGACCATGTTTATCACATGTATCGAGGCCAGGATCATAGAGAGATATTCAGGAAGATACAGTAGGATCCAAAATAATCATGTTGGAATCAACCCATTTTTTCAGCCCAATAAGATAAAATTTCACAATGTCTAAAGACTTAAATGTAGATTTAAATTTCAACTACCCAAAAGTGCCCATTTAAAGAAAAAAATTAAATCAAATGAAAAATGTGTAATATTTGCAATCTGATAATCTAAGGTTTAGCATCCTCAATATGAAAAGAGCTTTTGAAAATCAAGGAAAAGCGGAAAACCCTAAGAAAAAAAATTATCAAAAGACATGGACAGAAAATATACAAAACATGCAAATGGTCAATCATGGAAATGTGGGGTAAAATTTCAGCTTCATTGGGAATCTAAAATATTCAAATTAAACAGATATTTTCACTTAACTAGGCACATGTCAACACCCTGACCTCTTACAGCCTGTAACAGATGTCAAAGCCACAGCTTTATTTGTGTGAAAGATACTCTGTCATGGTCTTCTTCACAGACTTTATGTCCTAGGGAAACTTTAGGGTATTCTATCTTCCACTTCACAGAAGGTGACTAATGCTCTGAGAGGTAGTGTCTTACGTGAAATCACACCCAGTAACCAGCCCATATCTAGACGTCTCAGACATACAGCACAGTGTTCCTTCAACTAAACTATGCTAACCTACCTCTAAATAATTTCTAGTTGAGATAGAAATGGAAACTCACCATTGTCACATCCTTGATCCAAATTCTGAGTGTAGCTTTGTAATCCATCAATGTCCTCAGTTATAATGATCAACCTAGTCTTCAAATTATTTTGCCTTTTACTCTACACTCCCTTCCTGACCCTCCTAAAACAATCGCTTGAAGAACTAGTTCTTTTAGTTTACGTTTTTTATTATGGCCTCCTGAGGTTAAGCATGCATTAGGTAGAGATGGGTTGAAATTTACTAATGATCCTCTTGGCATGTAGCTCTAATCATTCATTCATTCATCCATGTACAAAAAAAATGTATTCAGTACCAACTCTGTGCCCAGTACTTCACTAGTCTCTGGAACTACAAAGATGGCTGTGGCATGGTCCCCTACTGTTAAGTAATAGATACAGACAGGGAAGCAGTTACCAGATAAGGCAGGTTAATAGGTTATACTGGGATAATAAGCATTACTCTGAGGAGTGGGAGGTTTAGAAAAGGCTTCAAAGAAGAGATGCGTTTGAGCTAAGTCTCAATCCAATTAAATCCTAATCTTTGGAGCATCTACTTACATTTTATGCCAAATTTGGTGGCAAAGGAACATAAGAGACACTTGATCCTGGTGCTCAAGTAATCAACATTCCAAAAACCTTATTTAGCACTGGAAAGCATGTATGTGATACCAACTTCTAGTATGGCAGGTTCTCAGTGAGCACCTTTCTCTGGGGATATAAAACATGCGCAAATCATGGCATCTGCTCCCAATGGGTTTATCATCTATGTGAAGAGAGAAAGAAGTTGGACTTGAAATAAAGAGAAATCATAGAGGACAGCATATTATTAAGCGGTGTGAGCAAGATGGGCTCTGGAAGTTAAGAGTTGAACAATGAGAGCTGTGGTGGTCACCTTTTGGCCCACCCTCCTGTGTGTGTCCTGAAGTTAGTACTGCAAGTGAGTCCCTAAGGACAGAGGTGAGAAACCAGGTACCCTTCCTATGAACATGCCAGAGGCCTCCACGTCTTGTTCCCATCACCCTGCCCATCTGGCTCTCCTCCTCTCCTCTCAGCGAATCTTTCCTGCATTTCTCCCACCCTGGTGACAGGGCTTGGTTCTGGGCTTTGACTATGGCTCTAAAATTATTTTGATTCACGGCTTGAGATTTTACAAAACCACACATGCACGCATGGAGCCCGTGGCCTCAGGATCTTGTTTGTTTTTAAGAGTCTAAAGAGTGAGTTTGTTTGGTGGGTTCTATAAATGGAGGTTTTCTTTACTAGGGAGATGTAAGGGAGCAGACATGGTGTGCTGCCACCGCGGTATGTGTGCATGTCGCCATGGGGCGGAATGCAGCGCCTGGTGGGGGAGGCTCCCACAGCCATTGGGCAAACATATGTTGGGCCAAGAACACGGCTCTTCAACCTCATGAACTGTTTGCTTGAAAGATAACAGTGTCTCTTCCACATGAGCTTTTCACCACCCTCCATAAAGGGAATTTTTAATTCAACAGATGGTGTCTACTCATAGCAAACCAACCAGAAAAGGAGACATTTACATGGCTGGGCCTCAAGGCCCTGGGGACCCAGCGGGGCCCTAATCAAATACTTGCCCAAAGACCAGCTAGCTCCCCATGGGCAGGGCCCCCTGGAATGGAATCAGGCCAGAAAAACCAGCACAAACGTGCCAACTGCTGATTCTGTGAGGTCCCAGTTGGCTAAGAAAGGTAAAAACATGTTTTCTGTCCCAGACTACAAGATAGCTTTATATCTCCTGCAGGAAAGAAGGCCCTGGGAGATATGGTGACCTCCAAAAGTGGCTTGCTATTGGAGCCATTTTCCTTCTTCCAAAACAGCCCCAGCTCTGTGCTTTGCAAAACCTTTCAAAGAACAACTTTGTCAGGTTTGTGCTCCATTTCATATAATGCCACATTCTGGGCCCTGAGAACCAACACCAAACAGAAGTAACAGTGGTAGGAACAAAGAGGAGATCAAACACTTGCAGATGTGCAGTGTGATGAATAAGAGATTTTCCTAGGGCTAAAGGAAGGTTCTTTCATCCTAGACTGCCTCTCTGGTGATTTGATTGATGCTCTTGGGGGTAGAACGTCATGATGGTGTTTTCACAAGAAAAGTGGTGTTCTGATGGAGGCTATCTTGTCAACTCAGTGAAGCCAAACACAAATGCAGTAAGTGGACACACAAAGAACACTAAATTTGGGGACGCGAGCTCTGTTTAAGTCCTGGATGTGCTGAGACCTTGGAAAAATAACACCTCTAAGGCTTAATTTTCTAATCTATCCCAGTGACGGGAAAATCCCTGACCTGCATACTTTGCAGACATTGGAATGGGGATGGCATGAGATAAGGTACATGAAAGCAAACCTAGATAAATATAAGGATTGTTGATATTTGAAAGATTGGTTTTGGAAACAAAAATGGATATATTTTATTTTCACAAGAGGTAATTAGATACCTCAGAAAAGGAAGCAGGTTACTAAAGCTCCACTAGAGATACTAATATGTATTCAGAATCATCTGACAACAGGAGGAAATGGCAGCTTGGGGGACCCTCTGTCTGAAGAATGACCAGGGGACCTGATTCTGGTCCTGCCTTGGTCACTGCCTTCCCACGATGCTTCGGTCCAATCCTTGCCCTGCTCTGGGCCTCACGTTACACTTTTGTAAATAGAGGAGGCTGGACTTGATTATTTTACAAGTCTCTTCCTTTTCTATCATTCTCTGCTCTGAAGTAGTTTACGGGAGAAAAACTCCCAAACCAATGTAATGTCTTAGCATTGCCTTTATCACACCACCACTCGATAAGAAGTTCAGCGTGAATGTGACAGGCCATCCTAACCTTCCTATGGCCCAAAATATGAGGGTCAGAGGGCAGGGTTGGGGAGAGTTTCAAGTCTTAAGTATGAAATCTGATTAATAGAAAAGATCTGGGAGGGGAAAGTTGGGGAAGAAAAAAATTCTCTCTCACTTCCCATGTGTTTTCATCTTTCATAGCATCCTAGGACAGGGAGTGACAAGCAAAGTGACACAGTGCTCAGAGGGCAAAAGATAAATGTGTGATGAATTAGCCAATGGTAGGGAAGTGATGGGCTTTGTATGTGCATAATAGCCAAGCTGCCTTTCCATGCCGATTGCCTGCCAAGATAAGAAGCCATAATGAATGGAACTTGAGATGCCCTGGACAGAAGCAGTTTTAATTTGACTGGTTTTAATAAAATTAACTTTAAAAAGAAGAAGAAAATGGCAGAAGGAAGAGGATAGTGATTTGGAGAGACCAGAAAGGCTGAGAATTACATGTATCGAGGGTGGACACAAACCATTGGTTTATCCATGTACTGTGTTAGTCAACTCAGCAGAGGAAGAAAGCATGTTTTCTTTACATCTAGAAGTCATTAAAAATCCTCTATGTGCCCAGCATTGTGCAGAAAACATGTGAGATATGTAAATAAAATGGCCTGGATGAATAAAAAGTATCCCAATAAGCAGAGAATGGAACATTCATTCATTCATTCCTCCTTCGGCAAATATTTACTAAGCATCTTCTACCCAGGCCTAGAGGGAATGAAACAGGTCTGCTCCCAACCACATGGAGCCTGGTGGGCCAGACTTTTATAGAAAACTGAGGAAGACTGTCCTGGTCTAAGAACTCCTCCAGCGCCAGGTACTCTCAGCCAGGTAGCTATCCCTACGCATCCTTGGCCACCGCTTCCCACAGCTAATTCCCCATCTCCGCACGTATGTCCTGGTTTTGGTCCCCTGGCCCTACATTTGTTTGTGGCTTAACTGAGTGAACAAGATAATCTCATCAGAACAACACATTCCTTGTGAAAGCACCACAATGATATTCTACTGCCAAGAGCAGTCGTCATAGAACCAAAAAGGCAGAGAGGCGAGAGATAGAAGGCTCACTTTACCCCCAGGAAAACTCTCGTTGTGCCTGTGAGCAAATTACCTGTGGACCTTAGTGTTTTCCTATACACAAAACTTGGGGCTGAAGCAGATGACTTGCTGCACCTTTTGACTAATATTTATTTGAGGCCTTGTGTGGATCAGACACTCTGATAGGCCTGGGAGTGCAAACATGGTTAAGATAGCCTGTCCTCAAGGGGCCCAAGAGCCCATGAAATGAAAGCATAACACAATGAGCTTTGTGTTCCTCTACTTTTCCTTGACCTAAAAGATCTCTAGAATTCCTTCTAATCTCCAAATGCCCTTAGATTAGTATCCTAACCTCTATTTTTCTTTGATTTTTTTAAAACAAAGTACAGAATTACAAAGAAGTTTGTTTTCCAAGCGTTCTGACAGTCACTTTCCACGATAATGCAGTTTTCTGGAGTTAGGAGGAAGAATCCTATGCAAAAATGCACCATCAAAAATAATTCTTTTCCCCAACTCCTTCCTCTGAGGGTATACATTTTTCCATGATAGCAAAAGGAAAGCCACTCATTACTAAACAGCTCAGCAAGGCTCACACCCTTCGAGAATATAAAGTTTTATGAGCAGGTCTCTCTTTCTCTCTCTGGGTGTAAGTGAGAAAGTGAGTGAGAGAGAAAGTGGAGAGGTTTGGCTCAGGAGTCGAGGGTGAATTATAGACTGCTGCTCAAGATTCACAGCTCTTCGTGGTAGGAGGTTAATATTCTCACATGTCATTAGGTCTGCTGGCTCTCCTGATGGTTCACTGAAGCAGGCAGCAAATTATTTCCTCATGCTGCAGAGGACAGCACACTTCAAAGCCAGGGAGCTCAGGTCAAGACAGGCCTCCGGGTGGATTAATGACTTGGGATCACCAGGGGTTGTCTATAGGTAAGAATAGGCCTCAAGCTTTTGACAAAGCTAACTTTTTGATCTGTCTTGACCTGGCTTTCAAGCCAGACCTCCCGATTTATTCCTATCATCTTCTAAGGACCCGCCGATACCTGTGGGAAGACTGAGGAACCTGTCTGGTCATTTTATCTTCACTTGAAATGCCTCCACTTGCTCTCTGCTGTTGTATATCTCACCCACAGTTCAAGGTGAAACTTAAACCCATCTCCTCGGAGGAGAAGGATCAGCCTGTCCCAAAGTGTGCTGATTGACCACGCCTGGATCAACTCCCCCCAGTCTCCCACTTGAACACTCCTTCTGTCACTGGTCCGCAGACTTGGTCCGTTCTCCTATTGTCCCAGGGGTCTTCCTCTGGTCTCCCCGACAGCTAATTAAGCTAAGTGACGTCAGACCCAATGGGTTCTGTTTCTTTGCATCTCCCATAGTGATAACTAAGTACCTACCTGCCCTGGATGCAGCCCCGAATCCTCATCTTGTCTCCTTTCCGTAAGGAAGGCTCAAGAAGAGCCCTGGAAACATTTATAACACAGGCTCTTTAAAGGCTTTGTTTATAGGGAGCTTTGAACATAATATTTCTCAAGATAAAATTAGAGAAGAATGATGAGAGGAACAAGACACGCACAGTGAGGCATGGGAAAACTCAAGGCTGTCCTTCATGGGGCCCAGAATTGCTAAGTAAATATATGGAGTACAAATGCTCACCACAATCTATGCAGTTTTCTCAGTTGGAGGTTTTCTGAACAGCAGGAAGGCTCTCGCTGGGAGCCTGCTGTTCCCAGGAGCCCTGTACACAAGGGGCAGCCCTCTCCTTCAACACCATCTGGGACAGCGCCCCTGGGGGGGGCTTTAGGAGAACTGCCAGGAGAACCTGGAGGACACACTCTTGACAGGCCATCCCTGGTCACCACACCAGGGCTCCCTGAGCAGGTGGCTCAGTCCAGGGCCCAGGAAGGAATTGTTGTCCAGTGTCCATGGATGAGTCTGACTGGACTCCCAAATATTTTCTCCCCTTACTGAGGTGCCTTAGCCTGGCAGGGAGGGCAGAATAAACAGTACTAAACATGAGGAAGCCCCCCTCCCGATTTCAGACCTGGATGTGCAAATAAAAGTTCGGGAAAGCTCTTGGTAAACTAGAAAGCACTTAAGGAATGTACGGGGCGATTGCCACTGTTCCAATCCTGTTTTCTTTCCCTTCCATACTTACTCTGACATTTTTTTTTTTGCTTCCTGTCTGTCCCTCCCTCCCTCCCTATCATTCTCCTCAGTAACCCCACTCCCTTTCCTTGAAAATATCTTTACCTTCTTTTATATAACATGTTTTCCATAACATGTGCAGGGAAAACAAAAACACACATAGTCACCTATGGTATCTACATACACGTAAGGCAGATAGCTGAGAGGCCAGGCCAGTGACCCGCCCCCCACCCTCACCCAGGTCTACTCTGGGTGAGACCCCAAAAGACAGAGCTCCCCTCAGCTGGCCACATGGCTGAGCAGTCTTTTATCGGTTCACTTTGTGTCTGGTAAGGCATCAAGGGAAGACCCCTGTACCAGGGGCCAAGGGACTGGACAGCAGTCCCAGCTCACACAACTCACTGTGTGAGCAGAGCCTTTTTTCCCCCTCTCTGGACCTCACACTGCTCCAGTGTGACTATATCAGTGTGTCTAAAACGCTGGCTTGTGGACCACCTGTGTCAGAATTCCCTCAGACACTTATTAAAAATTCAGATGCCAGGGTCCACTCCTGATGTGAACATCACGCTCTTTGTGGGTGGGGTCTGGATATCTACAGTTCATTCCCCGCATCATTTCTATGTATACCACAGTGTGAGAAACAATGCGTGTCCCCAACTCAAACACCTCAGGGACCAGTCGGGTGACACACTGTATTTCACTGAATCAAGGTGCAGCAATTATAGACTCACCATTAGTTTATGTATTGGTAAGAGAGAAAAACCACTGTCAATTAAAACCGACCCCATGCTTTCCTTTTAGATGATGAATACTCCTTTTTTTTTTCTATTGTGGAGTGAGCCTCTCTCCTGCCTTCTCCCTCTCACAACTGGCCCAGCAAGCCCTTCCTCACAGCTGCTGAGAGTTACAGCAGTCCTGCTGGCCCAACTCGTCGAGGAAGGAGCCTCCACAGTGACAGCAGAGAAAGCACAGCTGTCAGTCTCCACCAGGAAAGTGATAGAACTTTCCCAGTTTCATGGGAGCAGACAAGATTGACAGTCTGCGTGACTTTTCCCTTCTCCAACATTACTAGCAAAGAAAGTGACAGCAAACATATCAAGTGAGTAGGAAGCTGCAGCTCTTGTTAGCGCTCAGAGGCCCTGAACTTCCACAGATGTGTGTACACTTGGAACTTGTGTTTATCTCTTGGGAAGCCGGAGCAGGCCAAGAAGAAAACACCCCGCACAGCAAAGGCTTGTCCCAGGCTGTGAAGAGGTGCCCGCAGACATTTCAGATTTGCCCCAGTGCAGCTTCCTGAGCATGGGCAGAGAAGTCCCCTTCATCACTCCTAATGGACTCCCCTTTTCCATGGGGAAGCAGCAATCAGACTAGAGGTACAGCAGGAAGATACTGACCCCCGTCCCCTAGAAAATGGGGAATCCTGAAGGTAATGGCAGACCAGGGAAGAGTGTGGGGACAGAAAAAAAAAGAGGGGTTACACTGAGATTCAGGACCAAGGGCAGGATATGAGGCTCAAGGGCCTCAAAACCAAGCCAGAAATACCTCCTGTATCAGTGTCCTAGGGCTGCTGTAACAGAAGACCACAAACAGAGTGGCTTAGAACAACACGCATTTGTCTCGCAGCTCTGGAGACCAGAAGTTCAGGTGTCAGCTGGGTTGCGCTCCCTTGGAAGGCGTGAGGGGAGGATCTGCTCCAGGCCTCTCTCCCAGCACTTGCCCTGTGTGCGTGTCTGTCTCTTCACACGGCATTCTTTTTTCAAGGACACTGGGCCTACCCTACTCCAGTATAATCTCATTTCAACTAATTGCATCTATAACGCTCCTATTTCCAAATAGGGTCACACTCTGATGTACTGGGGGTTATGACTTCAACATATGAATTGGGGGAGGGGGACACCATTCAGCACGATGCCTCCTAGGTGACTACTAGTTCCATCAAGAGTACCAAAGTGCCCACCGATGCCCACCGAAGTGATACCATGAGGAGGAAACATGCAAGCAGCTGTTTGAGCTAGGCTCTGAGAACTCAATCAGCCCCAACTTCCTTAAACCATATTCATTCTTACTCTCCTTTCCCAAGATCTAGCTTTCTATTCCTGGCATAATACAACCATCATGCAGAATATAAAAATATAGCACTTCATTTACCTAAAGTTCACACTTGCATGCATCTTCATTCTCAGAGACAAAACATGAACTTAGAGGTAAGTGAAGAAGACTGGTGTGAAGTCAACATCCAATAAAGGTTTCTGTTTTCTTTTTCTTTACCCTCTCAGCTCCAATGATCTGTCACAAAACCAGAATATTATAGAAGGGGACCTTCAGTATTCGTTCAGAAAACTATGACCCTCAATCAAAGCAGAATTTTAAGATTCTAGTTTCCCAATCCTTGACTAAAATTAGGAAAATGAAGGAAAGCAATAGTTATTGTACTGACACCAAAGGAAAACAGATTGAAAATTGAAAACCATCCACCAAAATAAATAAACCAAAGCTAACAAATCTGAGTATATTGGGGCCACTCAGCATAGGAACAATGATTACTACACCTTTCAGTAGCCATCAAAAATCATGGTCATGGGTCAAAAAGCAACAACATCAAAGGAGAAAAGTCAACATATATTTGAAGAGAAACTCCTTTGCAACTGCTTTTATCTGAAGTATTAGACAGTTGCTGCATTCAAATTGTTTATAATTCTTAAGGAGAGACAAGATGTCAACATGTGGAAATTAAACAATGCAAGATTCAAGGAGTAACTCAAGATAACAAGGGAGCTGTCACAAAGCAATATATGATTATATGTCAAATAAACAATATAGAAAATAAGTGCTACAAGAACTCAGAGGGAGCGATCACTTTACGTTGGAAGTCCAGGAATGATACTTTCAAAGATGTAAAATCTGAGCTGAGACTTGAAAATTATAAAAAGCATACTCTGTACATTCTCTTGAACAAAACAGAGGAGTGGGTAATAGAAGTTTTAGCAATATTTCATTCTACCATTATTAATATAATGATTAAATACAACCAGCAAAATATGCTTACATTGGATACCTCATTCTTGGTTACTTCCAGAACAATGGAATATTATGATTGATAGTCAGTCATGTGGGGAGCAGCTTCTCAAATGGCTCCCAATCATCCCTTCTGATATTCATGTCCTTGTTTAATTCCATCCACTGGAGTGTAGGTTGGACCTAATGACTTGCTATGACAAATAAAATACTATAGAGTGACGAGATCCCACTTCCAAGATAAGGCTACAAAAGGACTGTGATTTCTGTCTTGCTAGGCATTTTTTTTCTCACTTCCTTGAATGCTAACTGCTGTGTTGTGAGTTGCCCTACAAAGAGACCCACATTGCAATGAACCAAGGGAGACCTCCGACCAATAGGCAGCAAGAAAATGAGTAGTCCCACCTCCTGTGAGGAACTGAATCCTGCCAACAACCATGTGCATGAGCTTGGAAACGGAGCCTCCCCAGTTGAGCCTTGAGACGATTACAGCCCTGTCTGGCCCCTGAATTGCAGCCCGTGAGAGACCCCGAGTTAAGCCACATCCAGATGCCTGACCCAGAAACAGTGTGATAAATAATGTTTGTTGTTTTAAGCTGCTAAATTTTGGGGTGATTTGTCATGAAGCAATAGATAACTAATATAAATGGCATGATGGTTATGCATCTCTTTCTCTAATCTGACAACTAATACCATCTCCATCCTCATGATAAATGGATATCAGAATTAACTGAGATAGGAGAGAAAGGAGAGCAAAAATAACCCAAAAGACAAAAAAAAAATACTTACACAAAGGTAAGGGTTGTACATCAGATTTTGGGTGCCAGGCACTTTACATGTGTGACTCTGAAGAGACACAAGCCAAACACCAGGAAATCTAGCCTCGAGCCATCTTTGGTAGACTTTCCTATAGGAAGTGGATCTTTAGACACTGTGTCCAGTGCTCTGGACTTCTGAAATGGCACTGGGGCCCTCTAGGCTAGATCTCCCATAACTCAAAATCTAAACCATGCCATTCCCCAGAGCGCTAAGCCACACTCATGGATCCGGAGCCAGCAGTCTGGCTTCCGCCATGCAGGCCTCCTTCGAGGTTTGTTCCTGGGGCCTCCTTCCTAAAAGCTTAGGAATGAGCCTAAGTTGATGAATGAAGAGGCTCAATGACTTGAACGCGTCTCCTTGATTCCAAGTGCAGCGTTTTTGAGCTCTCCAAGCTGAGCTGTTCTGGTTCACTACATTTCTGATGGCGTACACTTTGGACCCTGGAAGGCACGGGGGTAAGCCAGCACGCTCTGCAGGGATCCTGTCCTTCCTGTGTGTGCAAACACACACAGTCTTAGGCTGGAGCTCCCAGAGGCAGACCTTGAGATGCGGGTGCAAGAGCAAGTCATTTATTTGGAAGATGATCACACACAACACCAGAAAGTAAGATAAGAAAGGGAAAGAATTCAATAAAGGAAGCATCACGAGGTAGGTTACTGCTGAGATCAACTGGGGTTCAACCGCTGTTTAAGTCAGGGATCAGCAAACTTTCTATGTAAATGGCCAGACAGCAAATACATTCAGATTTGAGGGCCATATGATCTCTGTCACAGTTACTCAACTCCATGTGAAAGCAGCCACAGATAATACATAAATGAGTGGATATCAATGTGTTCCAACGAAACCTTATTTACAAAAATAGTTATCAGGCCAGGCCAGGCTGACCTCTGCTCTGGAGTAGTAAGGGATGCAATACGGATCACTTCTCAGTGACATGTCACATGAGGAGCAAGGCAGCTGGGATATTTATCTCCCTCCTCCCACTAGTCACTATGTGAGGGCTGAGCAGGGCTCCAGTGGCCCCAGGAAAGAGCTGCAGGTACCTGTAGTTAGAAGCCATCAGAATGTTGTGCACAGGATGGTGAGTGCCCAGGGAATATGGGCAGAGCACCCACAGTCTGCCCCTCCAGCCTAGTCCATTCTTGGGATGTTTTATGTCTTTTTTTTTTTTTTAGCTGAGCCATCCTGCCACCTGTTGGCAGCTCAGCGGCAGTTCAGCTTGGGCTGGGCATCGAACCGCTGTTGCACAGAGCTCACACTCTTGAGTGAGCTCTTAACCAACTGAGCCACTCGGGCGGCCCAGCCTAATCCATTCTTAAAGAGGAAGGGAAGAGAGAAGCAAACACCGAGGATTCTACAATGGGCGATGGGCGGTGTGGTTCGTCAGCACCACTTTCTCTCATTCCTCCTTTCCTATCTCTCTCCCGACCCTCACAGGCTTTCAAGGAACTGACGTGGTGAGGATTCCAGCAGGTAGAGTTGCCCCGTAACACAGTTTACCTACTGCCCCAGTGATGTCCTAACCACATCCCAACCACATCAAAGGCCTCACCCCCTTAGCATACCCAGAGAGTCCTTCATCCCTAGAGAAGTCTTTCCCATGTGGAGTTTTGTTTAATTTGAAACTCGATATTAAAATGTCATTTTGCTGGGCGGGAAAAAAGAGCGAGAAAATCAATAAAAGAGATGAGTCTACCATCTCCAGCCCACTCTATCCTCACAGAAGAGGAGAGAAACCATCTTTCCTCTCCTCCACACCCCAATTAAAGTCAAAGCAAAATAAAAAATAAAAAAAATTAAATTAAATCATCTTATTATGTAATTGGGACTAGGCCTCAGGCAGTAGCAGTAAAGAAGGGATTAAGGGCAGAGCCACCTGGGCAGCCATTCTCCTGGGGCCCATTACCACCCCCCTCATTCCTTTTTATAGCCAACAGATTAAAATGCGAGCCTAGCAATCTTTGATCTTTCACTTGCTGACACAAATCCTTTCAAGCTTCCAACATTTTCTGCTGAGGTAATTAGTACTAATTAAAAGGTTTCCAACAGTCTTTGCTCCTTTTTTTTCTTCTTCTTCTATGTGTCTTTGCCTTCTCCTTCCTCCCCCAAAGAAATTGCTTTTACAAGTACTTTCCATCTCTGAAACACGGGCATCCCTCACTTTCTTCTTTATCTGCCTTGGCCAGATCAAGTAGATTAGTGACTCCATTATTCCAAATACAAAGCCAGACAACAGGTTTTTACTATCACTCCTGACCTGTTGAGAGTGCATGGGCTTATATTCAGGAACAAGCGTCTTGCCTGGTATGAAAAGACAGTCCAATTATGCGGGGAAAGACACCACAGTGCAGCGTCTTTTTCTGCCCAAGGAAGGACACC
>NW_017731365.1:8157197-8199675 GCF_001890085.2 Hipposideros armiger | reverse complement strand
AACTAATTTTAAAAAAAAAGACTTGGAGAGATGGACATGAACGGACACACACACACCACCATCACCACCACCACCACCACCACCCATGATTCAAATTCCCAATCCAACAGTTTCTGTAGTCTTCCATCGGCTCTTTGCCATGGAGGTGAGCATCGCAGCTTTCTTCTCAGGACAGAGTACTGCAGCTAGCTGCAAAATCATCAGCAACTCTAGCTGACAAGACACAGTTGCATGGAAGAGGAGGAGAACCTGTTACAGACAAGGTCTACAGCTACTGGGACTCTGCCTATCACTCATGTTCCAATTAGCAAATGCAAAAAAATGGAAAGGGGAGATGATATTCACATCTCACTTGATCCCACAGAGTCCCTTCCTTACAGATGTGAAAACAGACTCGCAGGGGTGAACATAGGACTGCTTTCCTGAGCACTCCATGACTTGCACCCAGCTCTCAGCTGCCTCAGCCCACTGACGCTGAGACGCAAGCGTGAGACCCGCTCCTCTCGTCCCATGAAGGAGCTAAGGATCCTAGAGGCAGCTTATTTGCTCACAGTCACACATTAGCTCGAGACTGTTACTCCCGGGCTTCTCAGACCATCCCAGATGTGGGAGAAATGAGATGACCACGTTCCCCCACACCCGTCACACTGGCATTCGGTTTTCAGGAGACTGAAAATGGCCCCTCCACTCCTGTGGGTTCCACCAGCACAGTGGCCACAGCAAACAGACCTCTTTTCTGACTCTGCTGTTGGGATCTTTTGTGTTAAATGGGCAGAAATCCTCCTTCAGAGCCCTCAGGTATGAAAATTAGTCACTTCAGACCCCAAATGGGCTTTGATGAGGCTCTCTTGATTAGTGTGGGTGCCACTAAAAAATATATCCATTCCCTACCCCATCTTCCAAAAAAAAAAAAAGCTAACACTGAAAAGTAATGGATTTAATGATCTAGAAAATCTAGACACTAGAAACTCCAGGGGAGACCATATTAAATTAGACCAGTACAAACAAGCCAAACCAGATTTATACTCTTGTGGTTACAGATTTTATCTACTAAACCAGGTTTTCAGGGCTAGTGTCTGTTTTAAATGAATAGAATTTTTGAATGTCAAGTCCCAGGATTCCTAGTGGGGGATCATTTACCCCCAGGATCTCAGTTCAGCGGGGCGGCCATGCCCAGGTTCCTGCAGAGGGCCAGACACACACCTCTCCTCTGCCTGTGGTGGGGCCACCTGTTGAAAAGCAGCCACAGGAGGCATTCAGAGGTCAGTGGAGGTAGAGATTAAGGTTCAGAGAGAAAAGATGAATTATTTCCTTGATTCCTTCCTGAGGGAGAAAGAAAACATGAAAGGGAATGCGGTGGAAGAGTAAAAAACTGTAAGAATGTTCCGGAATGGATGTCACCTAGGCACAGGAACAGGATTAAGAATACCCTAAATACCATTATGGACTTGGCGTGTCGTGAAATCCCCTCACGGTCCTTTCCTAAAGATGACATGAAACCATTTTAAGTTTTCCTTCTTCATAGAAAAATGACTCAGCCAGCTTGCCTCCACCCCAGTGGTGAGGAAGTCTTTGGTTGTCCAGCCTTCCTCTCGGGGATGCTGCCCCAGGCCAGCAGTGCTTGAAGAGGCTTCCCCCACCCTTGGGGGAGGGAGGCTGCAGCCTGCTGATTTGGGTAACTGTTAAGACATAATTATAATGGAGAGATGGCGGGTGGGGGGTGGAGGGAAGGAAATTACTTTAGAGAATTATGAAAAATACCTTGACGGCATCTCTTTGAGGCTCACATTTAGCTCTCAGAAAAGGTTTCTGCCAAAGGGTGAGTACTGACAGGGGGTAAGATGAAATGAGGGGCTGAGGGAAGAAGTGGGGGCCTCAGCAAAGAGGCAGCTGTCTGTCAGAACTGATGACTCGGCAGCTGAAGTCAGACTAGAATATTTACCCACCCGTTCCAGGGGGCAGCTGGAGAAGAGAAAAAAAGCCCGGACAGCAGCCAGTCTGGCCAAAATGACCACACAGAGACACATACACAAGCCAGTCGGGCCCTCAGACCACCAAGAACTTTCCTCAAGGCTCAAAATATCTGGGAGAAAATAGGTTTAAGCAGTAATCCAGAGAATCTCCAACTCTGTTGAATCTAACCCAGCCCCGAGGCGAGGCACTTCTGGCCCAGCGTCAGAGAGCGTGGGACGCGGCACCCCACAATCACATACCACCGGGATGCAGGCGAGGCAAGGCCTAGCGAATCCCACCATCTCTCTTTTGCCCGCCCCTTTTACATGGTAAGACGTCTCACTTTTTCTGCACCCGTCTCACATTCAAATGGGCTCACCAAAATGCTATTTTCCTTATTTAATTCTGAAAGAAGCAGGGAATAGTTCTAATGCAGGATTTGTTTTGATTTGCTTGTGGTTTCTTTAGTGGAGATGCATCTGAGTTTAGTGGGGGAAACACAAAGCTGGGTGTCAGGAGCAGTTTTGTACCAAAGAGGCAGGAAGGGGCTATGGGAGTGTCCAGTGGGATGGGAGGGCTATTTTATCACTGACACTGTTTGAAAATGTCAGCTCCTGGGGGTAATTAAAGTCAGAGCCAGGGATTTCGTTATTGTTGAAATATTCTCTACAGACAATGCAGCCCCTCACTGCCCACACCTGAAAAAACCTGTCCCCACCCCCAACCTACACCGCTGCTTAGGGGACCTGGATTCTAGGACCACTTCTGCTGCATATAGTCTGTGTGATCTTGGACAAAGCACTTGACATGGCAGGGCCATAGGCTCTCCATCTGCAAAACCAAGAGAGTTGGCTAAATAATTACTAAATTTCTTCCTCTTATAAGTTTCTAAAACTCTGTACCTTTCTGCAAATATTTCAAGTTGAAAATTCAGCCGTGGAGGGGTTTGACATGACTCCGTGAAGTAAGGATGAGGGCTCACACCCGCAGTGCTTACGGATGGGTCCATTCCGAGAGCACTCCCCAGCAGTGCTCAAACATTGGTTCCATCCTCAAAGGTGGGGAAGCGATCCCTGACCCCACCACTGCTGGTCAGTGTGGCAGAAGGATGACGTATGTACGGGAGCCACAGGAGTGTTTGTCACTCGCCCTGCTGGGAGTCAAGCCAGGACTCACCAGACTTGTCTCCCTGGCCACGCAGTCAAGGACGCTGGGCAATGTCGCCTATTAATGTAACACTCCAAGACAGAAGGCAGCATGGGATTTGAAGGCAAAAGGTGTTTTGCTCTGTTTCTTTCCAAAGATGGTTTAATGTGTTTCAAGGTCAACTGAGAAAGGTGCAACAGGCAAAAAGGGGAAAAAACAGTCTTTAAACTGCTGCAGCTTTAAAAGCTTAACCAGTCAAGCCCCTCCAGCCTTCAGTCAATGGGAATCAAAACAATGATTTCCAGCTATTTTATTCAGTCTCCAGGCAGGATCACTAGATGGAGGCTTGTTCCTTTCTTTTTCCTCCATATCCCAACTGCGATCCATTCCCCACTCCTAACGACCCATTTTGACAGAGTCTATTGTGCAGCCTTTTCAGGACATTAGCCACCCCAAGCAAACACTCTTTGGCAATAGAAGTTTTCCAGGGGGGGGTTCTTCTCCCCCTGCAGCCCTCCCCGCATCTTCAAATCCTCGAGGCAATGCCGCGGAAACCTATAAGCAGAGAGGATTTCGAAGGCCTGCCACTTGCTTAAAATTGATTTTCAGACGAGAGCTCCAGAGAGCCAAGTATCCCCACAGTTTGGAACACTCATCATCTCTGACGATGAAGTCATTTGCTGCCATAAGCAGAACAAGGGTTAATGACCCAAAATCGAATAAATTACTGGATTCAGATCCATCATTACCATTGGTTTTAAAAATAATCTGGAGCGAGTGAGAGTGGGCCCAGAGCCATCACAAAGACAGACGCGGCTCCCCTTCCCGGCTTCTCTCACAATAAATCCCTCCGCAGCCCATCTCAGGCTCGCACACCAATTAACATTGCTCATACCAGTGCACACGGGGCCATGCAAAGCGACTCCATAGTAAATTAGTCTGGAAATTGCCTTACTTGTGACACTGGGAGACGTCCTCTACGTTTGGGGTGGGGGTGGGGGAGCTGGAAGAACTTTCTTCCCTAAGTGCTGTTCCCCTGCTCTCACTCTGGACGAGGTGGTGGGGACACTGGGGCAGGTAGCTTTCAGCACCACAGTAAATCTTCAAACAATTTCTCCAAACAAAAGGCCAGCGCGGGGAGAGGGAGATACATGGGAAGCAGATGAATAAGCAAGATCAATTATGGCGAGGGGTGACCCCACAGCTCCACTCCATGACACCGATCTCAAAGCAAATTGTGCCAGAGTGGAGCTGACATGCCCCAGCTGAAAACAGTGCGCTCCGAAAGGCTGTCTGCTTCCCCTCCCATTCACAGGAGGGGGAACTAAAGGACAGAACAGGAAAGGAGTGGGGGGTGGGCAGAGAGGGGCCAGGGGAGGGAGACAAGGCTGGTGAATGAAAACCACCAATAATGGCCTGGGGTTTATTTTACTGAGAGCAAAATGGCTCAATTTGAGCACTTTAGTATGTCAAAATTGGCTAGCATGAGATACAAGGGGTACCTCCAAGAAGACTGTTACATCAGCTGCAGGAGGCTGTGGGCCCAGGGGGCAGAGAAAGGGAAAATAAATATATAAACACACACACACACACACACACACACACACACACACACACACACACAACATGATGTTGCCTCCTCCATCCTGCAAACTTTAGAGGGAGAATCACAGAGGTGACTTGGTAAGGAAATGCTTAGCAAGGCATTTGAACGCCCTTAACGCTTTTGAATTGCATCTCCAATGTGTGGGGCTCATCATTCTTTGCCCTCTTGCTTTGTGCTCCGAAAATGCCACATCTTTTTAAAAAGAAGCCTAGTTTATTATTTAGTAGGAACAGCAGTTTGTATTTTTTTTTAAGGGCTGCTAATAATTCTGATCCCCCTTTCAAAAACAATCCACTCCTTGCTAAGAAAAAGTCAGAGCGACTGACTAATGGGAGTAATTCAAAGTACCTCAATTAAAATTCAGGTTTTGGCCTTTCGAGCAGTCTATTTAGAGATTTTTTTCCCCTAGATTGGTTGTAGACAGATGATTATTAAATATTTATGTGTCTGTGAAAGGGGCTCTTGGAGCTTGGCTCAGCTGAGGCCTGAGCTTTCCGTTGCTGTTGTTCCTCCTCTTGGAGGGCCCAGACAATGATTACTTTATTTGGCTCCTTAACCACCTGGTTTCCAAAAGCCTCACATCCCAGCCAGTTGGTCCTAATATGCTAGGATGGGGCAGAACAGCTCTTTCCATGCACAAGGCAGAGCGATGGAGAGCCTTCTCTCAGCTGAGTGAGTTCAGGTTCTCTTCCTGATCTCAATCCAAACGGTCATTCCTCTGAGCAGTCTTCACTGACCACACCAGTCCAAAGGGAACATGGGGCTCTCTGTCTCCCATGGCCCACACGAGATATTGCCCTGTATTATGGTGTTAATTCTCCAGGAAGAGAAAGTTCTATCTCCTTAAATGGCTTATAGGCCCCTCGAAGGCAGCATCTGAGGATGCAGTGCTGTCCACACTTCTGATTGGCTGGTTTGTTCTCCTTCATTTTGTGAAACACCAATTCTCTTTTGAATCGACCTGAACCCCTACATTGGAGGGATTCTTACCACTGCCCAGAACCATCCCTGAAGAGAACTAAGTCAACTGATTTTAACACCAAGCTTCCTTTGTGGAATGGAGAGTTTGAGCAAGCACTACTCTGTCCTAAGACTAGGAACAAGAACATGGTTGGGTGGTAAAAGATGGGTGCATCCTCTCAGCTTTTCAGGCAACAAAGGTTTTTATCAACATTTTTTTCAGTGTGGAAAGCACTGAATAAAGCACGGGGCTTCAGCAAGTTGGAAAGACTTGGTCACTTCCATACTCTGGAATATCATTTAGCTTTAAAAAGTATTCAGAGACATGCATAATATAGTATTATAAAAGAAAAGCAAATAGTATTGTAACATTCATAGAAAAATCCCATGTTTGGGGAAAACTTGAGAGAGAGAGAGAGAGAGAGAGAGAGGCCACAAGAGAGATGCCTGGAATGTTAAGCTGATGGAGGAAAATGAACCTCTCTTATTTTGCTTCTAACAATCAGGATTTATTGTTTTTCTAGTATGAAAGTAGACACTAATAAAATAAATATTTTTAAATTAGAGGCCATAGTTTCTGCCCTCAAAGTTGACCTAGGGGCAGAGGTTCCTAAACCGATATACCATTTACAACAAAACCACCTAAGATGGGATTTAAAAATACAGATGCTGGGGACCGTGCCTGGAACTCCTGATACAACAGGCCTGGAGTGTGGACAGTCTGTCCATCCATCTCTAAGTTTCCCCAGGATTTCCTGACAACATGCACAGTTTGGTAACCCGTAGACCAGAAGATCCACCAAACAGATATCCAATCTTCTGCCTCTACCTCTATGCCATGATTAAAGACCAAGAGAAGCTGCTATCTATAAATGAGGAACAGTGATTATCAAGTTTATCAATCAGTCTGCTCTTACTGTAAATACGAGGGGAAGTCACCTGTTGGTTCCCAGAATACCCTCTGCCTTGATTATAGGTATATGTGAAAACCTAAGCTGGGGCTATCTCATAATAATAAAATACACCAAGAATACTGGATTATTTTTCATTGTATTATTTGAACAATTATTTGGGGGTACAAATGCCTATAGTTAAAGCAAAGCACCTTAAAACAATTACCACTGAAGCTAGACATTCAACCAGTAACTTATGGTGCGAACTTGTAAATTACCTATTCTTAACAGAGATAGTCTTAGTCAGTTTTGACTCATTCATTTTTCATGGATTTACACATTCATAAACTTAGTCACTCAGGCCTTCATTCACTCATTCAGACACTCACCCAACAAATGTTTTGAGCTAGTAGAAACCCATCAAACCCACCTAGGCCTCAGAACTCTGGCTTTATGCCCTACCTTCCAATCTCTGCCTCATAGCAAGCACTGCGTTGTGGCACCACGAGTCCCGCAGATGAACAAGGGCAGGCAGGCATGGCCATTCCTCATCTCCATAAATGATGTTGCTTCAACTTGTTGGAAAAATTATATTCCAGGAATTCCAGTGTTGGCTAGCTTCTTCCTTTCCCCACCAGACATTTTGAGCTCAGACATGGCACACCCATTTTATAGTCCTTCTCTCCTTCACTCACTTTCTCAACTCCCTCACCTTCCTGACAGCACCTCCCCTGTCCACCATGTTGAAAAATGCAGCCTGCTTTGCCACCTCTACCCAGAACTCCTAATTTGGTCACCTGCTTTGTTTCTTTTTGCCCCACAGCATTTATCGCCTTCCAACATACTATCTAATGTACTTAGGTATCATGTTGACTGCTTAAGGTCATGACAATGTTTGTTAGTTTTGCCACAGATGTAACACAAGCAGTTAGGAGAGTGCCTAATGCTCACTGGGAACTCAAGTGCAGGGAGGGAGGGAGGGAGAAAAGTAGGGAAGGAGGCAGAAGGACACTTTCTTCCCACCATGGGCCAGGCTTGACTTGAGTCCCTCAGAAAGGTTCATCTGCGGCTACTGGCAGCCATGACTCAAGAGGAAGGGGATGGGGGATTATCACCTTCCTTTGATTTTCTACCTGCCAATCCCCTCCAACGTGGGATGCCCAGGAAGGGACCACTGGCATGTCACTGACCATCGTCCTCACAGCCAGGGGTGGCGCTCCCTGTTCTGATTGTTCTCTAAATGCTGGTCATGGGTGTTTCCCCAGAGACCAGCAATTTACAAAGTCCAGAGCCATTTGTACACAACCAACAGTGCTGCCCCCACCCCAGGCTCTAAACTCCCTTGTTTATAAAGACTAGTAATTTCAGTTTGGGTTTTCTACTCTGGAATGGCAAAAGTGAGACCCTTGAAGATTTTCTTCTAGCAAAAAACCCAAGCTTAGTCTTCCCAGCTTGGAGGTCCTTCAGCATTGAATTGTGGGCCCCCTCCAGGCCTGAGCCCTGAAAAGCCTTCTCAGTCCATTCTTTGCGCTCTGGTACAACTCAAGGAGTTACTGCAAGCCTGAGACTTTCCAGAAATGTAGAAACAAACTTCGCTTACAGGAGCCCATTCTCACCTGAGTGCCAGAGACTTTCCCTGCCTCCTGCCTCTGCCAGGCTCCTGGCCTCTGTCACAATCTCACGCACATAGCTGAGTATTCTTCAAAAATTAGCTGCTGCCGGGCTGGCCGAGTGGCTCAGTTGGTTAAGAGCTCGTTCAACAGTGCAAGCGCTGAGCAACAGGGTTGCCAGTTCGATTCCCAGCCCAAGCTGAGCTGCCAATAGGTGGCAGGATGGCTCAGCTAAAAAATAAATAAAAAAAATTAGCTGCTGTGTTCATTTAATTAAAGATGCCCCCAGGTGACTAGGCAATTAGAAAAAGAAGAGCTACCTACCAGGTGCTAGACCCTTCACAAAATTATTTCCAATACAAATAGCAACCCTGCAAATGGATCACTAAACCCATTTTACAGAAGCTGACACTGAGGCTGAGAAAGCACAACCAGCTTATCCTCAGTCTCATTGCTGAAAGGCAGTGGGCCTGTGACTTGAAACCCACAGCTATAGGTTCTGAGGCACAGACTTTCCCACCACACCACATGTTACGGACTGAATGTTTGTGTACCCGCAATTCCACATGTTGAATCCCTAACCCTCACTGTGATGGCATTTGGAGATGGGACCTTTGGGAGGTAATTAGGTTTAAGTGAGGTCCTGAGGGTGGGGCCCTCGTGATGGGGTTAGCTCCCTTATCAGAGGAAGAGAGCCCAGAGCCCTTGCTTGCTCTCTCAACCCTGTGAGAAGGCGGCCATCTGCAAGCCAGGAAGAACTCTTGCCAGGAACTGAATCAGCCAGTGCCTTAGTCTTAGACTTTCAGCCTCTAGAACATTAAGAAAATAAATGTCTGTTATGAAGCCCCACACTGGTATTTTGTTATAGCAGCCTGACCTGATGCCGACACTGTGGCAGGTGAAAACAGGAACCCTCCTTGAGTCATCAGGGTCCCTTCTATAATACACAGGCCAGTCCCTGGGGGGAGTGTGAGAAGAGGCTTGCAAACAAGCCCTGCCCATCTGGGGTCCCTTGAGGGGCAGCAAATGTTGTGGTCCAGGATTTGGTTTTAGATGGTAGATACAAGGAGGTTGTTTTCAGTGCCTTTCATTCATGAGGAGTATTGGTGTAGTGTAAAGGGCTCCCCTTTCAAAATGTTTAATGGTCAACAAAATGTTTGAGGTCTGAAAAAAAATAGCTCTAAAATGTGAACTAAAAAAAATGTAGAACTAAGACTAAAAAATGTTCAAATGAATTTCAACAGAAGGAAACATTAAGTTCATTGACCAGTCAAATGCAAATCAAGTCATGCTCTACAGTTAAATATAAATATACCAAAGTTTAAATCATAAGAGAATAAATTTACGCTTAAGCCTCAAAATTATAACTATGATTTTTAGAATCCTTTCAAATATTTCACATTGAAAATTCATAAATCATATTTAATGTGAGATGGGGGGTCATTTTAATATGATTGCTATATTGTGTGATGAGACCTCCAAAATAAAAGTGCTCAGGCTATTCAAAGGTCTTAAAATAGCCTTATTTGCTGGTGGCAAGTCCAGGCTGGGAAACACATGCGATGGTGATTGTCTTCATTCTTGCTTGTTTCTGTTTATTGTCTTTTGCGAGGGCAGCTCAGCCTGACTGAGCCAGGTTCCAACACAGGGGAAGCCATGGGAGGAACAACCAAATGATGGAGAAGAGTTTCAGACCCTCCATCTCCTGCAGCAGGCAGGGTACGCAGGGAGGCAGTGTGGTGGGCTAAAAAACACCAGATCAATAGTCTGGGGATGTGGGTTCTATTCCACACTTCGCTATTGACAAGCTGTAGGACTTGGATGCATCTCCAGAGCCATGCCTGGCACACAATAGGCACTTGATAAAATCTGTTGAGCAAATCAGCATGAGGGAGCTTAATGAGTCAATGTTTTCTAAGGGTTTACTTAAGGACCCTTGGGTGGAGAAGGGGGCAGGGAGACGAGCTGACTTTGAACACCAAGCATCTTCCATCATCCTGCTTCTGGTCACAACCACCTGCCTACTCTCACCAACTTTATATACTCAGACTTCCCTGAGTCCTCCAGTGCAGGGGTGGAAGGGGTCTGAGAAGACAGGTTCAGCAGTACATGGGGGGGGGGGTCACATGATCCAGCTCTGAGATGGCGCCTCATGATCAACATGCCTAGTCACCTCATCACAAGCACAAAGGGCTCCCTCAAGAGCTCAGACCCCCACCTCCTGGCCCACCAGTTGCCTCCTGGCTCTAGGTTCACTTCTAGGATTCATTTTTGTCACATCCCCTGAACAAGGCTTCTCCAAAATCTCCAGATGAAGGAAAAATGACCAACTAGAGTTTGTGCCTCTCCAGGGTAACGCACAGCCAGCCTTCTCCAGAACGAGGCTGGAGGCAAGTGAGGCAGGTATACTGAGTCAGAGCCATACCTGTGTGCACAGGTACACACCCCAACCCAACAACCTCCACCAAAGGAAGATGACAGCCTCCCACAAGACACAACAGTAGAAGCCATCTTCATTTATAAGTCTTCACACGTCCCCTAATTATTTCAAGCGGACTTTCAGACTGAGGTAATCTCCCTTTTAGCACTCGCCATACATATAATGTTAGGACTCCAGCATTCATCAATGCGACCCTACCAATGTCCACCCCTGCACCACCTCCACCACCAAAACCCCAAATAATTTCAAAAACATTTTTATCCTAAAATGTTCCTCTCAATTTAAAAAAAATTATCTTCAAGTGAAGAGATTTCTTTCCATTTCAATCCCACAACAAGGAGAATGTCAGCCCAGCTTTTTTTTGACAGACAAATTATTGAATCAAAGAGAAAATGCCATTAAGCTCACAGGTTAGCAAGTGTCAGGAATGGTTTAAAGAGATATCCCCATTTATCTTCCAAACATGCACGAAATGTCACTAATGTGTGTTTATCATGTATAATCAGACAAAGAAAATATCGAAATAAAGTACTCCCGCATACAATAGAAATCTCCTTCCATCCTTCAAGATATCAGTGCTATTCAAATAGAATAATAATGATGAAGCCTCTCTCTTGAAAATGGAAATCAAGTGAAATGTAGATAGAAATGATTTTTTTTTTGGTAGTTGATGTACATTTCTAAAGTGCATTAACAGGAAATCCAGAACTTTTTAGGTCAATTATATTGTCAGTATTGTCAATGCCACTGAAATGAATACTGAAGCAGCGCCTGTTCTTGCTGGAATTAAGCTACAGAAGAAACCCCTCGATTTGGGGACTTACAGAGGAGCTGGAGACACATTAGAAGCCTGACATCATTCAAGCATGCATATATATGTATATGTATTTTTTCATTCAAATCAATCCAAATGTCAGGCATTTGGGCTTACTATAAATCTCAATAGAGAGAGAAAAAAATCTACAACTGATCTAAAACCTGGCTTTATTTTTCTCCCTCTCTTCCCTCTATTATGACGAAGCTTATTTTTATAAGCCAGATACTATGACGACAATAAAACCCTACAATAAATGCTCTGGACAACAAGAGTGTTCTATGCACCCTGGAATTGCAACGCCCAGGAATGAGTCGTCCATTAGAGAGAAGACAGTCCTGATGCCAGAACCGACAGCCTAAGTGAGAAAACATCTAGTGTTTCAACCTACGTGCATTTTGACCCTTACTGCTTTCTCTCCCAACCAACCCATCAGCTGTGCGACATATGTCCTCACTTTCTGGATTGCAAGTTGTCCAAGAGCAGAAGCCATGTCTGTTTTGGTCCACCCTACAGTGCGATGACCTTCAAGTAGCTGATGTTCAAGAAGATGGTGAGTGAACAAGTGACTAGAGGGTAGAAAAAGGAGCTTTTCCTCTCCGGCCCCTTTCAGCCCCTCAGGTCCTCATTCTGGAATTCGCCATAGCCTCCTGGGGAAACAGCCAAGGTCCTAGACATCCGCATGCCTGGGAGGAAGTAAGTTACCACCTCAAGAGAGCTTCTGCTGTCCCAAGTGGCCACATTAAAGTCCACGTCAGGTACAATGTAAGGAAAGGAGATGAACACAGGAGGAAAAGTCCTAAAAACATGGAGTACAGTGTCAGGAGAGTAAGCTATGGGTCGCCCTGCTTTCTGGCCCCACCATCCAGCTGTGTGGCCTTAAACCCTCTGAGAATGGGGATGACAGTAACCCTTACTGCCACAAAGGTGTGAGCTTCAAGGAGTTAATATGTGTACAATCCTTACAACAGTGTATGGCACGTAATGAGTGCTCAGTAAATGTTAGCAATTATTTTTAACAGCATTATTATCTTTTTTTGTTCCATTTATTTTACAAATAAGGAAAATGAGGCTTGCAGACTGGTGTTAACTCCTCAGGAATTTATGAGTGGCAGGAATGAGACTTGAAAGCAGGTATGCAGAGGCCAGGTGGTCAGGCCACTCAATCAGCTACTTATTAGATGCCTGATGTGTATAAAAATGATGGGAAGCAAGTCAAAGTAGACAAGGGACAAAAGGAGGGAAAGTGGGAAGACTTTTGGGGACAGCTGTGAACAAAATGAATTCTCTGGAATAGGAGACAAAAAGGACCCATTGTGGCTGCAGAGTAGAAGTTTGTCATGCTCCAGGAACATCACTATAAAATTCAGCAAATAGGGCATTTCTGTTTCTTCCTCCATCCCATGACCATGTCTTCACCATGCTTCATTGCAGTTATCTGTTTGCATTTGGGGTTTCGATCCCAGATGAGCTTTGACAATCAGGACTGAAGTTTACACATCTTTATACCCCCTGCACACAACACAAAGCCTGGAACTTGATAGGCATTCCCCTAAAATGTCCAAGGTTAAAAAAAAAGAGGACAGCAGACTGGTGGCCTGGCCACCACTCGGAGGTAAAGCTAGGTGAGGGAGAGAACTGTGGAGAGTGTGAGTCTAGGCAGCCCCAAAACAGTGACATGAAGTGAGATGAAGATTTATTTAATCTCCATTTCACAGGTGGCACAGGGGCATTGAGGTCACAAACAACACTTAATGGTTGTAAAGAGTCTGTGACTACCACCATGTAATGAGGCTCAACCTTGCAAGGGGTGCTGCCATCACCTCTACGTGGTGAGAGATGCCAGCAAGACAGGTACCGCCATGGGGACGCCTGGTTCCTCCACTGACTTGCTGTGTGACCTTAGGCCAGTCGGTACAAGTCTCTGTTCTTTAGCTTTCCCACCTCTAAAATGCGGATAAAGTATCTTCTTTTCCATCTGACATTTGTATACTAACACTAAAGGGGGACAAAAATGTCCTAGCCATTCCATTTCTAACAGTTTATCTTATGGATATAATCAAAGATGTGTTTAAAACAAAAAAAGATTTATGTCCTGACACATACTTCCTGGTGTTGAGGAGAAGAGAGAACAACAGAAAATAACCTAGTTACTCAATAACATTATGATACATCCTTTATAACAGAATGCTATTCAGACATTAAACATTGGGTTTTCAAGGACTATGTATACCACGGTAAATGTTTATAATTACAGGCCTGGAACAAAATAGCATCTTTAGAGAATGATCCCAACCTTAAAAATATAACCCACAGATACATGTACAAACACATACAAAAAAGAGCATAGGTGGGTGTGGATATATAACAGAATGGTTTAAGTGGCTATTTCTGGAAAGCAGGGAATTATAGGCGACCTTAATTTCCTTCTTATGATTTACAGTATTTTCCAAAATTTCTGTAATGAATATGCACTATTTCCATAATAAGAAAAAAAATTCTTAAAAACATAATTTTAGAAATCCTGATTATGTCTATTTTATAGCACTATTCTGAGATCAATTACAGTAGCAGACACAGAAGCACTCCAAAATGTATAGAATGATATGTAATTCAAGTGACTGCATTATTGCTAGTATCTAAACATTTGTGGTTAACCAGGTCAAGCTGTCCTCCTCCTCTGCCATGGCTATTTTAAGCATGGAACTGTGGTATTTCACCATTTCATCCAAGTAGACTGCACAAGACTCCAAACTTCCCATTGAAAAGTAGAAAATGCACAGCAAATAAATTTGCCAACTCTGAAGAAGAGAATTCATGAAACCTCTAATAGAGTAGGGAGGGCCAACGCAGATTTCTCCCCACCAAAACCAATCAAACAGAGACGTTCCAAGCATTAGAAACTCCCCCATGAACTTGGATTCAAAGACTCTGTCATTTCTAGCTGGCAGTCCATGCCCGTTTGTCAAAGTGGGTCCCAGGGCAGCTGAGGAAGAGTTCATCCTGCCAGGAGCATCAATTCCAATAGGCCTCAACAAGCACATTATGGTACAGAATTTTAGGGCCCCGAGATGGTAAAATGTTTATCACTCTAATGGCTTTGAAAGTGTAAACAGACTGCCTATCAACACAGCGATTCTTTTCTACACACATTCAGGCTTTTAAACTGTGTTTCACTTCATGGGCTTAAAAGGAGGTTGGCGAGCTTAGAGATTTAGGGTTTTACAGGAAAAGCATATTTATTGAGTCGGTCAGTCAGTCAGTCGCTGACCTAAAACAATTATTTTATCTCAGGAATTTTAGACCCTGAGATGTCCTAAGGGTGCCCAAGACCCAAAGGTCCACCCCTGAACACGGTCCAAGAAGAGTCACTAAATAAACCCTGCTCATGACAGAAGGCAGTCCACCGACTTCTTGTCTCAGACAATGACCCCTGCATCACAATAAGCCACTCAATTACTCTAGGAAGAAATGTAGACCTGGGATGTAAATTGGTAGTGGATTAAAAGAAAATAACCCACAGTGATATCTACTATTGAGATTGCACAGCTCTTAATAATTCAAAGCATGACATTGTTAGATCTTGACCTAGCAACAAGCGTGCAAAGGCAGCTGTGATGAGGGCTAGTAACCACATTTTAGAAATAAGGAAAGACGTACAAAGGGATACTTTTTCCCCTTTTGACTTGGCCAGGATGATGCAGGTAATTAACGAAAGACTCATAGCCCCGTCTCCCACCTAGGGATATTAACTTGCCTACAAGAATGACCAGTGATAACTAAGCCAGTAAGGAGGATTCGTGAAAGATGTTAACTGGGTATCCAAGAATCCTCCTCATGGCTCACGGATCAAGGTGGGACCAAGCAAGCAGGTTTCTCCTCTGAGAAAGTTAAGAACTGGGAAGTCCCACTTTCCTCAGAAGGCAGCTGCAAATATTTCATCGGCTTCCTTAAAAGAGGCAGGAAAGAGTCAAACAACCCCATACTCTTACCAGGTCCTTCTAGCTTCACTCCACAGCACCTGCTGGGGAACTACAGGCAGGGTAGCTGCCCTCTGAAGCTTGGCAGCTAGTTCCCATTCTTATTCCCAACTACACAGAGAATAGGACGCAGTAAGTTGAACAACATTCCACCTCTCAAAAGCCGTTTATACACATGCATGAGCATCCCATAAAATATGTGTAATAAACTGGAAGAGCACCCAAGTAAATAAAGAAAAGATCAAAAGAGAGGCATGAGGCAGCCACATTCAACTCTTTGCTCTTGAAAATTTACATGAATACTCCTTGAGAGCAAACTACAAAATGCTAACCTTGAAGTGTTGAGTGGCAGGAAGAATTATGGGTTATTGTACTGTCAAAATGCCAGACAGCTGTATGTTGAGTTACTGCGTTATTTAGACAATCAGAAACTTGGAAGCTAATGTGACATATTTTTTTCGGTGTGAAAGCTCTTGACATGCGTCACGATAATTTCTAAAGGGACAAAACATTATATAAAAAATGCAGTGCCTTCAGGAGATGGCCTCATAGGTAGAGCAGCCCCGAACCAGGGAAGCAGGACATCCACAACTTGGACTTCCCAGAGGTGAGCACCATTTTCTTCGTATCTTAATCCACAGGGTGGTGGCCCCACGCAACATGGAGCACCCAGCCTCTGGCTTCCTGCTCCCAGCACCTAAGGAACACCCTGAGTGAGCTGTCTGATGGCAGCTTGGGCTAGGCCAGGGGAAGCTACGGAGGGCAGGATTGTCTCCACCTGGATGAGCAAGACAGGGGTCACATGCAGAGGATGCGCCTGAAGGAGACTGTGGCTCTATCCAAACCCAGGTGGAAATGGGGATATAATTCTGCTTCTGCTTTTCCAAGCTGGTTTATCTTTCCCATGTATTCCTGATAGGCTTGTGAACAAAAGCGCAAACAGAATGAATGGCAACCATTTTAAGGGAATTCCTAGATTTGTATCGCAAGTTGGCCTGAAGATATAAAGGTTAGAGTGGGAAATAGAACCTGTTTGGTTGTACTTGAAATTCCACCTTCAATGCTTTGACTTTAATTAAATGACAAATATTGCTGAGACAAGTAACACATTCAGCTTCCATGAATCATCTATAACTCAGGGTGAATGGAGGCTTTGAGAACTGGTTTTTCTGGGGGGAAGTACAGGTGGGCATTTGGAATCCAGGCAAGGGAGAGGGACCCCTAGGACGGGCAGGTTGATAAAGCCAGAGACAAATTCTGATAAAAGGGACCTGCTGAGATGCTCTGTATGGATTTTCTCTCTTCTCTGGATTTTTTTTTTTCTTGATCAAAAAGAAAACAGTCCCAATGAGGAGAAGAAAACAGCTAGAGACTGATGGGGTAAAGGGAGTGTTCCTCTCCTAACTAGCACTTTCGGTCACCTAACACAGACCATCCTGAGGCCAGCTCTACCACCACATACCAATAGCATGACCTTGAACAAATTAGTTAACCACAGTTTCCTTAACTGCAAAATGGGGACAACAATAATTACATCCTCAAAATGATGCTGAAGGATTATATGGGTTAACTACTTAGAGAAGTGCCTGCCAGGTGATAACGGATCAATTCAAATGTTAGCACAGCATTCTCCTCCTCATCCCTCCCTTCCTCCTCGTCTCCCTCTTCCTCCTCCTCATCTTCACCTTCATCATCACAGCTAACATTTTAAACCGAATCCCCATTGTGCTCTGGGGGAGAAGTAGACTCCGACTGAGACACCTTTCCCAGGACAGCAGAACAACTTTGGATCACAATTTCCTGTGCTCCCTTCTATGTGGTGACCCCAGACAGGACCCCACAGCTACCGCTCACACATCCCAGGAATAGGCCAGCACTCTGCACACTGTACCCCACAGTGAAGTAAGCCCAATGCTTAGACGGGAATCACTGGGGCTGAGATACAGCCCTTCTACAAGTGCCAATAGGAGCTGTAAGTAAAGACTTTCTCTTCCCTTTTCTCCACCTTATTAATTCTTATTTGACACTTAACCTAAATGTTAAGATAATACCTTATAACCCAAGTACTGAAAAGCTGATATGTAGCCAGAGGAAAAGACAGGTGTAAGCTGACCCCAAAGTCTGTGTTGTTTCGCTATCGCTACTCAGACAAAATTAAGAATACAATGACTGGAACTTTCTGCCTCACCACCCAGCAAAGAGGCTCAATGCTCGCCACCCACCAGCCCCTGGGTCACCACCAGGAGGGCCTTACACCACCAGGTACGAGACTGACTACTCAAGATCCCCACACACTTAGGGAAGAGAGAGTCCAAGCCTGCGAGAGGAAACAGTGTTCCTCTTTCAAGTATCAGGGATCACTCCCTTCTGAAGTCAGGAAACGTCTATACCCTTTAGGAAATTAGCATGGCAGGTCGGTGCACCAGAAATTTCATTTTTATGAATCATTATGGGATTAATTCTTGCCTATAATAGGCATAAGTGAAACAGTGGGAAGAGGAGCTACCCAGTTCCATCCAACTCTTGCTTGACTCGTGGCAGGCAATAAATTGGGACGTTCCACAAAGAATACAGATAAAATAAATACAGAGAAGTTCTGCCCTGGATGGAAAGAACATTCTTCTCTGCTGTCTAAGGGTTGCCAGTCAGGAGTGCCAACCACCACTTCCCTCAGCTTCCTCTGTTACTTTAAATGAAAGTCTCTATGTGTGACAGTCAGAGGATGCATCTGAGTTATTCCTGTGGATGGCACCATTCACAAGCCCAGAGGAGATGTATTCATAGATGTTCAGTGATCAAAAACATGTGCCATAGAGTCAGAGACTTTGATACCTGCTAGCTTCTGACTATAGAGTTTCTCAACCTATCTGGATCCAATTTTCCTCATACCCATAATGGAGAGACTGTCACCCAGTGATAACATTGTTGTAGTTAAGAGATAACATACATCAAATGCATGGCCCAGGGCCTGGGACATAGAAAAGATAAGTGAATGAGTGGTCATCATTATTGTCATCATCATCATCATCATCATCATCATCATCATCTCATCATCATCAATCCAGACAATGTCTTGGTCTTAGCTGTCTGTACACAGCAAGGAGGATGTCAAACACTGTGTCCTCTTGAATCTGTACTTTAGTGAGTCCCAGACAGCTGACTTGTGCTGCTGGGTGGTCTGCAGAAACACTGAGGTCACACATGGTAACAGGGCAAGATGGTGTGACCTAAGTGGCACCTGAATTGGAAGCCAGAGATGTAAGTCTAGTCCTGGCCCACCTCTAACTCACTGTGTGAGCTTGGTCAGTTGACTTATCATGCTAGGCTTTGGTTTCCTTATCTAAAAAACAAAAACAAAAAAACAAGAGAATGTGAACTACATCACCATTTCCTACTCATCAGTCCTGGCAGGCATCACTAATCAATCATGGAACCCATTCCTGCTGAGCATGGCAGTGACTCAGAACATTTTTCTTAACTAAGTACTTCTGGAAGCCACCACCACAGAGTTTTCATATGTAATAAAACTTATTTGCCATATCTAAACTAGATGATCCCAGAGATTCCTTTTTCTTATTACATGTTATTTTATAACCCTTTACTTGATGCTAGGAATGTAGAGATTTAACCAAACCTTTTAACTCAGACCAGAAGGAGGTGAGGGAAAAACTTTAGTTGGACAAGAAAAGCTCAAGGAACCCAATAACAGACTCCCTGGGCAGAAGAGTCCTGGCGAGTAAGAGGTACCCATTCATTGACTATGCTGAGACCCTAATTTCTTATTAATTTCTATATTGAGCTCATTATTCATACCCATCCTATATTCTCCATCTCCTGCTCAAACAACCAGCAATCTCACACACACACCCCAATATGTACATATCTATATATGTGTATGTAGACATATAGATATCTAATTTTTTATAAGCCCACACTGCCACACTTGTGCTAACCACATTCTCTCCTAAGGCCACACATACACAGATCTGTTTATTACTTTTGGCAATTCTAAGTCTACACTCTTTAGCCTCCTGATGATTTTGTAAGATATTTGCTCCATTTTACAGATGAGGTGACTGAGGTCCAGAAAAGTTCAACAATAGTCATCAATAAAGGTAGCTGTGGTGCCCTTCAGAGGAGATGGAATCCAAATCAGGTCTCCTGATCCCAGATCTAAGCCCTGTGCACACAGCCACTCAAGTCACCATGGCTCCAAGGTGCCCTCTGTAGGGCTCCCATTCCTGCTGTCCCCAGAAGCCCCCTCCGCCCATAGTGGCCCAGCCAGAATCCATCCCACATCTCTCATTCAGGTCCTGGCAGCACCTGGCATTTCCCAAGCACACAGTTCACCAAGCTGGACCCTTTCTTCTTTATTATCTACACAAATATTCTTAATTATTTCTCCTCCAACCCAAAGTACTTATTTCTTATTTATGGGTGTAAATATAGAGCCGGCAAGGGCTCATATTTCACGGGGAACCATTCCAATGGCATCTAGAGCCTTCCAAATTTAAGGAGCAGGAAAGCTGATTCTCTGCCCATTTCATTATAAAGGGGTTTACCATAAATATTCGAATTTGAATTCCACCCAAGTAATGCATTAATAGATACTAAACCATTAATAATTTCTGTACTTTTTCATAAATGGGCAAAGTCCAATAAATAAACTATATCTCTTTCACAGCAGAGCAGGGTTAACAAGTACCAAGGAGATTTCAAAGACAAACTACTGGTAGGGGCTGCCAGGAGGTAAGATTCATAATGAAACTACAAATTCTGGAGGCCCATTTTTTACTGTCCGCCGTGGCAACTATCTAAAATTAAATGCTAAGCAGAAATCCGTCCTGGAATCTGACACACAGCAGTTTAGGTAAACAATCTCTGAAATTAAAAACAGATTCTGGATAATAAATAAGTCTGTGTGTGGATCTCTCTGATAACAGATACCTCTCCCTGATAAATCAAAGGCGCTAACCCTCCCCGAGCCTTTCTAAATTAGGCCAGATGATTCACCTAAAATATTTCATCTTGTGTCGCCTGTCTTAATGAACGGCAGTAACAGATAGCTTCTTGCCAGTTACTGCATCGGGGCCAAAGGCCTCCAGGCTAATTATGCTAAAGGCCTGCGGAAGGCAGCCGGCTGGGAGGAGCTCCCAGCAAGGGGGATTTCACCATGATACTCATTTACCAGGTCCCATGACTCATATCTACTAGTTTCACTTGCAACTGCCCTAGAATTCTAAAAGCCTGAATCAGAGATGCCAGATATCACAGGTAAACAGCCCGGGGGGAAGGCGGGGGGAAGGAAAAAGGGAGTCCAAACTTCGCCATATCTAGCTGTGCAAACCTGAACAGATCCCTGGCTATCTTTGGGCCTGCTTTTCCTCATCATAAAGTGGGGCTAATAGCGCCCGCCTAGCCTCTCTCCTGGAGCTAAGATGAGGAATAACAAGGTGCACACAGGTGCACTTTGTAACCCACAAAACACTCTTCTGTCATGACTAGCAGTGGTAATAATGCTCAGTCACTTATTCACCAAAATTTATTGAGCACCCCTTATGGGTCAGATGACAAGGACAAGACCCAGCCCTCATGGAGTTGCGTTCTGGGGATGGCAGGTGCACAACCGTCATGAAAAATGTGGGCTGTAGAGAGTGTTAGAGGATGGTAAGGCTGTGGAGACAACAAAAAAAAGCAGCAGAGGCTACCAGCACAAGCCTGGACAAGGAGCAGGGGTGCTATTTTCAACAGGAAAGACCCTTCTGAGGACACAACTTTTAAGTAAAGATCCCAACAATGGAGGAAAGAGAGTGAGTCTCACAGTTACCGGAATAGAAGGAGAAGGAACATCATGGGAAAGGACCTCCAAGGAGCACCTGAGGAGCTGCAAGGACAGGATAGAGCTGCTGGAGTGGAAGGCGAAAAGCAGGGAGGCCTGAGGACAGAGGCGGGAAATGGGAGGTCAAGGTCCCACTAGACCGTGGGAGAACTTCCGCCTTTGGAAAGTTTTCAGCAGAGAAGTAGCAGGGTCTGACTTAACATTTTAACAGGAGCACTCTGTGGTTGCTATGCTGAGAATAATAAATAAAAATTGTCCTATTATGTTAATGTTATGGTTATTACAAGATTCTGTTCTGATCCCTGTGAATCTTGATTGGAGAGGGAGAAACAGGAAGGGGATGAAGGGGAGGGTCTCAAGTGTTTCTTTCCTAAATGCTCACAACAACGAAGCATAGATAGGATCATGTGTGTTGGGGGCACAGAGAGGCAAGAGTGGGGGACAAATGAGCCCCATGTTAAAAGCCGGTTGGAGAGTATGGCCTCACACACCCAGGCCAGCCCCTAGGGTCTCCTGTTTGGCTGTGGAGAGCTGTGGGGAAGAAGGGGTAGAAACAAGAAAACCCACATCTCCCAAATCCCACGCCTTTGCTGCACTCAGTGAAGCAACATGAAGCCCTGCGCTTTTTAAGCCTAAAGGCTGTCTCTTTATTAAAACTGAAAACAAAATTTTCTTTTAAAAGAGGGGAGCATGGTTGAAGGCCCTGGACCATGTTTCATCAGCGTTCGATGTCAGCACAAGCGGCAAACACAACATAATAAGAGGAGCCATCTCGCCTCCTGCTTCAGAACTGAAAATGACGCAGGGGTCATTCCATTAGTGATCGCAGCTGCTTCTAAATGAAACACATATAACCTGAATCCAATTAATGAAAGAATCGGCAATCCTCACAGATGCTAATGCTGAATGAATCTTTAAACCTTGCTCGTTCACCAGCTTCATTTTGCAATGTGGTTCAAAATCTCAAGAGCACATGCTAATTCCTGAATGAAGGAAATTATGACTCAGCGCTCCCTTTCTCATTTCTGGCGACTTGGCATTTGTCATGGGGAGTGGCTGGGCTGGGTGATGCCCCCTTTCCTGGGCTTCTGATGTTTCTGTAAAAAGAGGGTAAATCCACATGCAACACGGTCAAAGCTCATTCTTTCACCAAGTGCAACAGAGAGGAGGGGTTCTCGCTGCTTTGCACACACAGAGCCATCTGGAAAGGCTCTGAAGAGGAGTCAGTGATGGGGTGAGGCGAGGTGTCCTGTTCTTATGCCAGTTAGTAGCACTGCATCTCCTAAGCTTAACCAGACTTCAAACCTCCATCATCTATAATGCCTTCACACATTTTGCTCTACTTACGTACCATTGTCATTCTTATTCTTGCTCTACATTGGCGTATCTCACTGCCTAGGGACAATCACACACCCCCAGGAGACAGCTGACAGTGTCTGGAGACATTTTTTGATTATTGCAACTTGGAGTGGGGTGGTGCTACTGGCTTCTAGTAGGTAGAGGCCAGGGCTGCTGCTAAATATCCTAAAATGTGCACGACAGCCCCACAACAAAGAATTATGTGGTTCAAAATATCAATAGTGCCAAGGTTGAGAAACCTGGCTCTAAGTTCACTCATTTTCCTTATATTTCTTTGAAAAGTAGATTCTATGTAATGATCATAAAGGAAACATAAGGATCACCTGTCATAAGTAGAACGTATTTAGAGAAATATGAACAATGAGAATAAGTAAACTTCAGATATAGTAGTCTGCAGAAGGCCTTGAGCCTAAGGGCCATTCTCTTTGTTTAAAAAAAAAAAAAAAAAGACATATTATCTCCAAACTTAGACTTTCTCCTTATGGTCAAAAGGACTGAAATAGAATTGAAAAAGGCAGAGCTTGTCCTCATGTGATTAATGACGTATCCATGCACCTCCTCAAAGCATCTTGGGTACCACTAACAGAAGGTGATATTGGAAAGCTAATCTCAGTCATCTTAGCCAAAACTTGGGCATTATTGTGGCTGTTTATTGATAAGGAAACCTGAAGAAGCAAAAGCAATAAGAAGCTAGTGTTACCTGCATTATAACCGCTCAGGAAGCCGGTTATGGTGAGATGCTTGGCTTACAAGTGGGGAAACACTACTCAGAGATTCATAGCAGAGGGAAGTCCCTTCCAACATCTGAGAGGAGACTGATTGATGAAGGCCATATAGGATGGCTTTGTGTGTGCAAATCAAAGAAAATATGGCTGATTCTTTAGGCACTGTGTAATGAACCATATTCAACATTACACTAGTGCCATGAGTCAACGTATCCTATGGTCACATAAGCTAGCGATAATACCTGACTGAACAAAATCTATTGGTTTTCTTATTGCCAAACTTCTCACATAATGATATTGCAAATGCCAAGCCCCCTTCCAAAGGGAAAAAATGATGCAACAGTTCCCAAATTCATCAAGACACATACTTTTTACATCTTGTGGAACACCTTGTCACCCCTGGTATTCCAGGGAGCACAACTTGAATAACAGTACTAGAGCAGGGGTCGGCGAACTGCGGCTTTTTGGGTATGTTCTGTCTCAAAAGTTTGCTGACCCCTGGAAGAGCCAATCCTGTCCCTCACAACAATTTAAAAATTATTCGAGAGCCATAAATATATTTTTACGTAATCACCATTATGTAAAAATTTGTAATGAAACTATGATAGCTTTATTTTCATTTTCAACTGTACTTCAGAGCCACAGGTACGTACCCAAAGAGTCACATGTGGCTCACGAGCCGCAGCTTGCTGACCCCCTGGCGGCTCTTTCATCTCAAAAGTTTGCCGACTCCTGTACTAGAGGAAGAAAATATGTCTTTTTTATCAAAGAATATGAGAGTTTGGAGAGGCTGCAGTTCTAAAATTACCTATACCTCAGAAAGAAAGCAGAAACTATATCTTACTGATTTTTTAATCCCTGGTGTCTGCTAAATAGTAAGTGCTCAAAATATGTTCATTTCAACGCATGACTTTCTCTCCTTGAAAACTCTCAGATCCTCCAGAATAACTGGCTCTAAAATGATTAAGATCTATATTCCTTAATTCCATAGTCACAAAAAAAAAATGGATGCTGTGAACTAAAAATGCCACCTAGAAAATATCTTGCTCGACTCCTATTTGATCCAAGAGCCTTCGGCCATGTATGCACCACCATCATTCAGCCTAGTCAAAGCAATGGACGGATTTGGTCTTCCCTGGTTTTCAATCTCCATTCCACCATCAAATCCACGACTCTCTTCAGAACCCCTTCCAGCTTTACCACATCTTCCTTTGGCTGGTCTTTGCCTGCCCAGTGTGCATTCACCTTTCTTCTGATGTTCCCCAGGGAACACCCTACTGCACACCACTACCCACCACCACCAATTGCTGACTTCTGTGGAGTTGACTCCACCCAGGCTCCAGGCAGGCGTATTAACTGGCCTGGCCAGCAGGTTGCATCAATATCTCACAGACCACTGAGACTGCCTCAGGATGTACATGACCCAGTCAGGGCCTGTAAGGCCCAAATGGGGTCTTTCTGGAAAGGCTGGTAAGAGTGAACCTTTTCCCACTGATGTTGCTGAGAAGATAATGCAGAAGCCCTGTAGAGGTAGCAGCCATCTTGCCTCCTTGAGAGGAAAACCTGCCTAAGAGTCACCCAGTAGGTAAGTAGCTCCCTGAAGTGGAGGGAGACAGACCACTTACGATTGCATTTTGGGGCTGTGGATCCAGCCATGCTGAAAATCATATCTACCTTTGGCCTTTTCAGATTTGTGAACTAATAAATTTCCTTTATGCTCACACTAATTTAAGCTGAGCTTCTGATTACTAAAACACAATATGCTGGATGCCACGGTTGGTACCTCATGTTTACTTTCTCTCCACTTTTAGAAATTCCTTTTTATTTTTCCTACTTTCTTGCTTTCCCATTGCCCATTCCTCCTCAGAATTGTCCCTCAATGTTAGAAAAAAATAAGAACGGCTCTGCTAACCCCTGACATCTCTGACTCCCTCTGACATGGCATTCTTTCTCAAAAGATCACTATCAAACCTCTCCCCATTTGGCTGGGGGGTTGGGGGGCAAGTAGTTCGGCCACAGATAACTGTTTACAGAGTTTATATATTCAGGCTGTTTTTGTATTAGTACACATATCTAGAAAACATCTTCATTCTCACTTATAATCCATTAGGGTTCTCAGGCCTTGGACTTGAAGACTTAAACATTTAATTTTATGAATTGAGGTATATGAAGAATGATGTTTGGGCAGAGGGTGAGGAAGCACCTACCATCCTGTGTTCTTGAGCCCACTTCTCTCAAACCTGGGGCTTGAGAAAGCAAAATGTAGCAGCTCCTGCAGAAGCTAAGTTGCAAAATGCAAAATGCATCATGGAACTGAGGCTCGCAGCCTTCACCCTCCGCACCGCCCACGGAGAGGCAGTCTGGTTGGCACACCATGTGAGCCCTTTGTCTGGCTGAGACACACATCTCACACAGGGTCAGCGCATTCATTCCCTTGGTCCCCCAAACAGAGACACGGACAGAAGGGACAAACACTCCTGCTCAGACTGCGCAATGGAGGCATCCTTCTCACTCCGGGCCCTGCGTGTGGGACATGTGTCCTTGGAGCATGACCAGCCACATGGCTGCTTCTCTCGGCAGACTTGGCAGGCCTTCCCCGACCCCGCTGGGAGGACATGTGGTAGAGAAGCTGACGGCTCCATGGCCTTGACTGCTCCTTCCCACTCTGCAGACGATGCCACTGCCAAGGTACCTCAGCTGGGGCCTGCCTCTTGTCCCTTTCTCCTCCTCCAGATACTGGCTTGGAGCTCATCCCTGTGGGGCATGGATTCCCGGGAAATCCAGGTGGCCTCCCCTTGCAGGACGGGGGAGCTTTCTCCCGGCAGTGAGCACTTCTCCAACCACACAGCCGGCACTTAGTGTCCTCTAGCTGCACGGGGATGAGCTCAGCAAGAATCCCGCTACATCCTGACGCTGTGGAAGGACAGACCTGCCATTTAATGCGCCCAGACGTTTTCCTTTTCACATAACCTCATGGGACATGGTCAGTGCTCAACAAGGCACAGCTCACTCCCCTGTCCCAGTACTGCCTGGCCAGCTTCCTGCACGAGGAGTAGCATCGTGGGGATGACAGAAAACAAGAAAAGTAAAAATGCTTTTGGCATATATATGTATGCATGTGCGTACACATACATGCACACACATGTACGCATAATATATATACACATGCATACACACAAGTACATACATACATACCAATACACATATACACACATATATACATACATACGTACCATATTTTAAAGTATGTAACTTCTAAATATAAAAGAGAGCTGATTCAGGAAAAATCAAAATGCTTTTGGGATATGCACACACACACTATATTTCCATAAGGGATTAAACAAGCAAATGTAAATTTTATCTTTCCAATCCCACAAAGCCACATCCCTAACTGCACTTAAGCATTCTTTTAGGATTTTTTTTTTTACATTTAAAGAGTCACCAATATGGGGCTATCACATTGCAGAAGCTAACCCGGGGGTATTCCCTGCCGTAAATATTTCTAAGACTCATCCTCTGACCAGAGACAAGTGTACAGGACTTGGAGAGGGCAGGTGAATTAGCCCCAAGTTCAGCCACAGGCCAAGGACAAGTGACGACTATCCCTTGAAAGCTTCCTAGATTCTGGGGAAGAGAATTAGCAGGGATTTATTCTGTGAGAGGTCGGGATGCTAAATGGATGAGAGACAAAGGAGCACAGCAATGGCAGGCAGTGGCGGGAGCACGGAAGATGTCACAGGCACGCCTGGATCCCTCGCTCCACCTCCATCCAGAACAGGCAGCGGGACTAGTCTTTTACCAGAGCAGGGAGTGGACGCCCCTTATATTCTTCTTCCTGGGACCATCTCTCCTCCTTCCTGCCCAATGGGTCCTAGGGGCCAGGCCCTCGCTGCCATAGCCTCTACCTACGACACGACTGGGAAGCCCTGTTTGTGGGGAAGCTTCTTAAGGCAGGCAACGAGGGAAGCCGAACGAGAGAAATGACTTCTCATCGCCAAATTTCAGCTTCTTGCTACTGAAACTGGACGGCAGACCTCGTGGAGAAGTTAGGAAGGACACGCTCGCGGCCAGGATCCCTGTGCTCTGCCAGGCGGGAGACGTCGCTGTGACGAGCTCTCCCCACCAGTTCACTTCAGGGGCAGGTCAGGCACTGGAATGCTCACCCGCCATGTCCACGTCCTGACAACCTCGCTGAAGTGGGTGAGAACAGAATCCACACACCTCAAAGGGCCAGAAGGGCTTTTACTGTCCCCCAAACCTCTACCCTTTCATTCTATCATGGTAGGTCCTACCAACCCTGCCCTATAGAATCTTCAACCCAATACTCTACCCGCATGATTGTCCATGAAAAATTTGGAATTGAAATACTCAGTGAGGGCCAGCCGAGTGCCGCGATGGTTAAGAACTGGCTCGGGACGCCAGAGGGCCCCGGTTCGGATCCCACATACGAGGGCCAGTGACACTGCCCTCTACAGCTAAGATGCTGAACAACAGCTCAACCTGGAGCTGGGTTGCCGTGAGTTGCCGGCGATGGCGAAGGCTGCAGCCCCTGCTGCAGTGGGTTGCCATGGGCTACCGTATGTAGCCAGCAGCCAGCGTGAGCGGCCAGCAGCTGCAGTGAGTGGCTGTCCAGAAGCCGGCGACTGATCTGCCTCGCCCAGGAAGAGCGCAATGATGGTGCCAACTTGGGCCAGTGAAGCGACGTCCTCCACAACTAGACTGAAGAACAAAAGGACAGCAACTTGTCTGCTCCCCTTCCCCCAATTCCCCAGCACTGTTCCTATCCCCCAATTCCCCAATAAAAAATACTCTTTAAAAAAAAAAAAAGAAATACTCAGTGAATAAAAAGCAAAACACAAAGAGCTGCGTTTTGGTGACCGTTGGCTCGGTGTCAGTGTCTACGCCAATGATCTCACACACATCCTCTCACTTGATTCTCAAAACCACAACCTATGAAGTAGGCACTACTTTAGGCCCCTTTTATAATCAAGAAACCCAGGGTGGACAAGGTTAGGTGACGTGCCCAACGGCACCCAGTAAGTAGCAGAGCTTTTGTCTCGTGCTCTGCTTCCCAGGATGTACAAAATTCAAACTGAGCTGAAGACAAAAACAATATCCAACTACACTTCTGTAAAGTTATCTGACAGAAGAGAGCTTCGCTGCCGACAGCACTCTCTCTTCAGTTCCTTAGAATATGAGTTCTCTGTCAAGAGGAGTGGGGAGACAGCAGAATGGCTGCCCAGGAGGAGAAAAGCAATAAACTAGTCCAATTTATACTGCACACCCCAAGTGTGCAATCCTTACACATTCCATCAGAAGCTTTGGGCATGGCCCCTGCCCTCAAGGCACTTATACTTTATACTTTATACTTTAACTCTACAGCTACAAATTAACACCCATGAAATGCAACACTGGGAAAATCCACGCTGAAGTACTTGGTAAACACTCTATCTGCTTTAAGAGACCCAGAAGATGGAGACCAAGGAGCCCTACCTCATCACCAGAGCGAAATAGTTAAGAATGGCTTTGAAATCTGGAAAGGCCAGGGTTCGAATCCAGCTTTGCTATCTTCCATCTGTGCGATTTTGGGCGAGTTTATTAACCTCTGTGAGTCTCTGTCTTCTCAAGTGAAAATGGGCATTATACCACCTACTTGACATGGTTGTCAGGAGAAGACGATTCAATAATATTTGTACAATATTTAGCCTGGTGACAAGTCTGTGTGAAGCACTCATGACAGTGGTATCATCGTCCTCAGAATCACCACTAACTCACAGGAGCCCAGCCACACCCAGCCATGTAAAAGTGAACTAGAATCATTACTTCATTCTCTGAGAGGAGAGACAGAGAGATACACAATAAGACAGTAAATAATGACCAAGGAAAAGGTTCTGTGTTAATGAATCTGAAATTTTAATTTGGTTCCTGTGTCCCCTCAGCTGTCCCTGCCACAGCTTCAGCTGATCAGTGGTACAGACTGGATGAGGTAAATGTTTTTGCATGGTGAAAACTGTCCTGAAAGCATGGATGGATGGATTCTCACATTCCCTACATCTGGAACTGCTCAGCACAACCCCCAAAGCTTTCCTCTACCTTCAGATGAAAGCCAACTGGCAAAGGAGGCAGTGTGGCCCAGCAGGGAGCGCATGGGATGCAGAGTTAGGTCTGCATTCAAATCCCTGCCTGGTCCCTGTGGGTTTCATGACGATAAGCAAGGTAGCTACCCTTTCAGAGTCCCAGTTTTCTCATCTGCAAATCATGGAGATGAATACCTTCCTTGCAAGGCTCCTGGAAAGATTGAAAAAGAATATATGCAAGAGGCCTATCTAGAATAATCTGTTATATAGCAGGTTCTCAATAATGGAAGCTGCTAGAATTATGCCCATGACTAGTTCTATGTCTGTATACTCTCTCTTTTTCTGTGCCAAATGAAGTAAGGTAGGAACCCAAGTCCAAAAGGAGGATATCCTGGGGGCTTTCAATACCTACCCCCGTTTGGATACATCCACCAAAATCTAGTTCAAAATCACACCTTGATGAGTCCTATGTAACCATTCCTGAAATAATAACAAGTGAGCACCTAAAATCATTCAGGCTGGAATCACCTTTAGCTTGCATTACACAATCTACTCACAGATGCCTCTCTCCACTAACTGAAACCACCACTTTACAGGGGCCAAGCCTAAGAACCATGGAATACTGGCCACTCAAGATCATAGAGGGAATTCACACAACCCTCACAATTCAACAATGGCCTAGTTTATGGGGACTCTGGGGACCCAGAGGATTGAATAATCCCCCAACATCACCCTACAGGGCCACGTAGAGTCCTAGAATGGTCGCCCATATCACTCATCAGGTAATTCAGGAGATACAAGGTAAGAAGGGAATCACCCACTGATGAGTGAAGGGAGAAGAAGACAATCTGCTGAAAACTCATTCATCCTTCCATCTAAAAGTGGTGCCACAAGGAATTCTGATTCATCTCCAAAGACATTCTGTTTGTTGAGCGTCTCCCATAAAGTCAATAACACCATAAGGAGAAGGAGATATCAGCTCACTATCCCCGGTCAATCAGGGGTGATATTGACTTTCATAAGCGTGGTGGGTATTTGGGGAGATTTAACAAGTCATCTGTAGCAAAAAAAGAGGGCATATATGTAAGAAGGGAAACCCTGAAAGCCAATTTTGTGTAAAGCAAATTCATGCTCAAACCTTTACCTTGTGTGCCAGCTGTACCCCTACATGTGTGAGAGAAGAGGTGGTCAATATTTCTCTTTTTGTTGCCTCCTTCCTAAAGGGCTAAAGAACCAGAGAAAAATATGGTCTAATCAAAGCCAAAGAAACCATTCCAATAGAAGAGTAACTATAGTACCTGAAAATCTGGCATCATTATATGTTATTTCAACAGATGAGGCTGAAAAGAAAAAAAGATTTTGCTGACAAAAAGATTGATACAAGAACCATGTCTGCTCACAGTGAAACTCCACAGTGTCTTGCATGGTTCCTGGCACATAGTACAGTTCAATAAATATTAGATGAATGAATGATTCAATCCAGAAAATATATCTTCTGTTTGTCAGATGAACTTAAAAGACTAAACAGCAAACCAGCACCCACACAAAAGACCTACTGAGATCAGAAACTATTTTGTTCAAAAAATAAAAGTAAAGTAATCATAGCAAATTTCCAAATGAAGAACCCAAAAGTGAATCACTTTCATAGACAATTTATATAACTTGCAACTTTGGAACTTGCTAACATTTATAACCACCCATAAATATCCTTGATGTGTGTGATTAAAACAGTAAGTTGGGTTGCCAATTTTTGTGAACTCATAACTTAAAACATGCTAGGGGAGAGTTATATAACACGTGGACTGTGTTGCTTACTTGTTACAAATGGGTTAACATTAGAAACTGTATTGACTAGTTTCATACTGGTTGCTAAGCAACATTGCTTCCTTTCCCCAATGACCTGAGAGAGAGAATAAAAAAAGGGGCAGGAAGTGAGAAATGTTGGAAAAATAGGAAAGTGAAATTCAATGGATCATAAGGTACAATTTGTAGGAAGAGTAAAAGAGGAAATAATTCTTGCCAGATACACTAAGACATCAGTTGCTTTATGACATCACAAGAGTAACACATTGAGCCTCCAGCTCCAAAGATAGAGAAGAGAGTGGAAGATGGATGTCCCCCGATCCCAGCCAGCATCATGCTGCTCATGTACAGTTCACTCTTAGCCAGAAACACAGGGGGTCCATGGATGACAGCAAGCTGATCTGGGTGACAGACCATTATCGCCCAAACAACAGCAACAAAAAAATCTATCAAGTCCAGAAGCCTCAACCAAACTTTAGCCATTGTAACTCATTGCCTCGTTCCTTCAGGGGACTTCTGTTCCCTTCACATCTGAAATGCCTCTGGTAAGTGATTCATACACTCAACAGTACTGACCAAGGGCTTATCATGAACCAGGCTCTGGGCTGGGATCTGCAGGGGGCGTGCTGGAGTACTTGCTCTTGATGGATCACTCATCAGTGTGCATGGTGTCCCTTGATCACCATCTCAGTGTTCCATTTTTATCAGGACTCTATGATAGATCAATTTAAAAAAACTCACAGAATGACCTAGGAGATGACAGGCCACCCTCAGTCTGCTGTAGGACAGGCCTTAAGGGGCTGCTGAACTGTTTCCTGCCTGAAATCTCCAGGCTCTTTCTAAAAGCAATTACCTAGAGATAGAATGAATGTCCATTTTCATAGATTAGTTCATTAAACTGAAGCTGTCATTTGCTGTGTCCTGTAGGTACCTAGGTACTGGACAAGTCAGTTTTGACAGTGGGGAGAGTCTTAGGCAATGACGCATCTGCACTAGCTGGCAAATGGAGTATGGGAAAGGAAACGGGAAGGAAGAGGTATGAGAGGGTCCTGGAGGCAAGAGAGGGATGAAGGAGTCCTGAACAACCAAAAGGCAGGAGAGAGCACCGAAAGGCAGAGGCTTGCATCATCAGGTGCTTTGAAGTTGGTCTCCTGCTAACATGGAACACTGGGTAACTTACTTACCCAATAAGTTTCTCTATCTGTAAAACAGAAAGAACACTTAGCATACAGTTTTGGGAACATCAAAAGCAATATTTTAAAGCAAATCCCATGGTACCTGGTACATAGTAAATGCTCAATAAACTCTAATCAATGTTATTACCCTATATGGAGCTACTTTAAACTATAAAGCACTAGTTTTAACTTTTAATAAAACTACTATTGATAGCTGTGTCCAAGATTTGCCCTGGTTAACAGCTAACCTCATTCCTCTAAGCCAGTGTTTCCCTAATTTCAGTCATGTACATACCATCCACATAATTTCTGCTCTATCCAAGTGGGATCATTTGTAATTATTAATAGTACTACTAAAAAATAATAGTAATAAAAATGATAGCAATAACAATGACAAATGTTCATGGAGTACTTATCACATACCTGGCACAATTTTAAGAACTTTAAAGATCTAACTCATTTGATTATCCAACACCTCTCTGAAGTAGGTAATATTATTAGTGCCATTCTACAGATAAACCACAAAGCATGGAAAGGCCAAGATCATTTGGCCATTAAGTGGCAGACTGCAGATTCAAATTCAGATAGTCTGACGTCAAAGCTCCCACTTAACTACTACACGTATACTGCCTCTCTCATCTCTGTATGCCTACATTTGCTTAATTTTTTAAGAATTGACACACTTAAAATTTTTTGGAAAACATTATACTACTATGTGATATCTGTGAAATCCTGGGTTTGACATTCTAGTTATAAATTTACTCAGGTAAAAAATAAAAGTTACAAGATTATTTAAATAAAAACTGTCCATGTACTGCCTAAAAATCATCAATGAAACAAACTTTCGGAAAACACTATCCTATGCACCTGAATTCCTTTTACTTTAAGCCACAAAAACCATGGCTGAATACTAGCAGTTCACTGCTAGCTTCCTATGTCAACACCCATTCTCTACCTCCTCAATAGACCCTGGATTTTTATCTGGCACGTGCCTGCCAAAATGAAAGAGTCCATTTTCCTTTGAGATGCAAAGGATGTGTCATGTGGGAATTCTTGGACATTTCCTTAAAAGAGAATGAGCCTGCTCTCTGTTCCTCCCCGCTTCCTGCTTCTTAGAATGAGGACATCATGGCGGAAGCAAACACTGCCATCTTGAATCATGAGAAAATTGAGCTAAGAATGTCAGAACCCCAAGGAGAAATAACCAGAGACCCTAATGACACCATGAAACTATCACACCCACCTTGCACTGCCTACCTCCATACTTCTTTTAATGAGAAATAAATCTTTACAATGGTAAGCCACTGGGACTTTGAGTTTGTTGCATGCAGCTGAACTTCATTCTAATGAACACACTGTCCCATCACTTACTCTGGCCCCACACCCCTTCCCAGCCAAGATACAACCAGAAAAACATCACCCAGAGAAGCTGTCCCCTGAATACTGAATGAACTAAGCCCTGCTACAATGAGCACTGCCATTTACGTATGCATTTATAAACCACTCTGTTCCAAATACCTCCTATACAGTCTTCTATTTAATCCTCCCAACAAGCCTACATGATAGAGACCAGATGAGGAAACTGAGGCACAGAGGCATAAGTACCATGCCCCAGGTCAGGTCCCCAAAAGATGAGCTCTCCACCTTACTGCTCTCTCCCCCAAATCAAAGGGGCAATGGGCTGGACTCTCCAAGGAGCTGGATTCTTAGTGGCTTAACTAGCTTCCCCATCCTATGCCCTCAGCTAACTCCGCTGAAGGTTGAAATGACTTTAGCCTCTCGAGAGACCATCCGGGGGCCCCAGCAGACCTTTCTGTCATCATGTTAACACTCTATTTTAAATAGAGCCAAATACAAGTCTGATGGCTAAGCATAAATGTCTATTGACTTATTTTATAGGTGAAAGAAATATTCAAAAAGATGTCCAAAAAAAGAATGGCCAGAAAAATCTTTGCCTCCTGCCCCATAGGAATTCCATTCAGGTCCCAAGATGCCCTGGACAGAGCGGGGTGGGTGGCCCCCCACAGCCACCACAGAGTTAATTTGTATTTCCAAGGCCTGGCACATGTTCAGTCAAAAACCTGGCTGAGTGCCTGTTGTTTACTGAAGCTGGGGAAGAAGCATCTGCAACATTACGAAAAGCATATTGTAAAAGGCAACACATGCAAATTAAACCTCTTGAGCTATGAGTAAATTGCTGGGAAAATTTATAACTCATTTAATAAAACTTGAAGTAAATACATAGCCTGGCTCCCAGGGAAAACAAAATATTTCCCACAATTCACTCCTCTTAAAAAAAGAAAAAAGAAAAAAAAAAAAAGGACCATGGAGCCAGACGGCTCTATCAAGTAGAATGTATAAATAGCAGCTGTGGTGGTAAGCAAAACCCATTTTGGGTTGTGGGGCATTTAATACCCACCCGGGCAGTGCCACGCATTTGACAATGTGCAGGACTAGAACGCATCCCCAATAATCTGTTTGTGCACACCCAACAAAGCTCTCTGGGCATCTTGTATTCATTAACTCATTCGACGAGTATTTATTATCTACCAGAGAGGCACTGTAATGGGGTGATGAAGAATACATGCTCTGGAGCCCTTGGATCCAGGCTCTGCCATGTGCTCACTGTATGACCTTGGGCTATTGTGGAAACTCTCTGTGCCTCAGTTTCCTCATCTGTAAAATAGGAAAACAATAATACCACATCCTGCGGTCATTGTGAAAGCTGAACAGGTGAATGCATATGAAGTGCTTGGAACAATACCTGGCAAATGCTTATCCTCTAATAAATATTAGCTGCTTATTTTTTAATAGCTAGCATTATGGACTAGCCACTCTGTGAGGTGCGTAGGATACAGGATCAAACACGTTGATGAGACATTCTCTCAAGGAGCTTATATTCTACCGTGGGTAGCCGGACAATGCATGTAGATGAATGAATAAACAACACTTTTTAAGACAGTAACAGGTGCTCTGAAGAAAACAAGACAGAGTGATGAAATAGCGTGCATGCCAATTAGAGGTGGGACTATTTCAGCTACACTTATTAAAAAAAAGTCTCTCTGAGGAGGTGACATTGAAGCTAAGACTTGGATAATAAGAAGGAACCAACTAAACCACAACCACTCTACACAAAAGGAACAGCTTGTTAGAGATTCCAAGACAAAAGAAAGATCAATGTCCCTCTTTGAGTGACATCCCAAGGCTGGCAGGACTGGAGAGTCCAGGATGGAGAGAGGTCCATGAGATGAGGTGGGAGAGATCAGCAGGGCCAGATCACAGTGAGCCTTGTAGGGCATAGAAGGACTTGGGAGTTTATACCATGTGCAACAGGTAACCACTGAAGGGATTTAACAAGAGAGTGACATGATCTGATTGACAATTTAAAAGCTTTCTCTAGCTGTGGCAAGTATAGATTGCAGGGAGGCAAGAGGGAAGGAAAAGAGCAGAAAAGAAGCTACTGTGGCTGTTCCTACACGATGTGATGGTGGCTTGGTCCAGGGTGGCACTGGAGGAGACTCCGGAAATATTTCAGTAGAGCTGACAGGACTTTGTGATGGACTGGGTGTGGGGTAAAGGAAAGAAAGAAATCAAGAAAGACTCCTAGTTTGCAGAGGCCTGGGTTTTTTTCCATCAGCCTGTGATGGACACTGTAGAATACTGAACAGTCGTGACCACTATTTCTAAAAGAGTTTTAAAGATAGTTGATCAGGGTAGCCTAATACGAATGAAATAGAGCCAATAGAAAATGTGATAGAAGTGCATAAGAATATGGTTTAGAGTCCACAGTGCAGAGAAAGGAGAGAGCACAGGCGTTTTCACGGAAGGCCACAGTGAACTGGGCACCCTATCTAATCATGAAGGATACAGTCATTGACCTTCCACGAGGAGAGGGTCACAGGTGTACACAGGTGGAGGAGGCAAGTCCAACATGTCCACTCCAGAGCAGCAAGGCAGATCACTGGGCGGAAGTAATCGCTTCCATCCAAGTCAGCACCAATTTACTGAAACATCTCCTAGAGGCCTGGTGATGAAGGGAAAGGGGGACGGAGGTAATGACCTCATTCTTATTTGGTCATCCTTTTTTCCATCTTTCAAGAAAGGATCCAGAAGTCCTTGGAAACTGTCAATACAGACACACTCAGACATACGGGGCAGTGGCTTAGAGCCCAGGGACGCCAGTCAAGCAGCCCTGGACCCAAATCTCAGCTTGAATACTCACTGGCTGTGTGACCCTGGCCAGTTTCCTTACTTTCTCTAGTCCTCAGTGTCTATCAAGTGAAATAATAATGGTACCTGTCTTGCAGAATCAAGTGAAATAACACTCCTACAGGACTTAGCACAATGCCTGACATGAGATAAAAGTTCTCAGTGATTTTTATTTCAAGGAATGACTGTTCCTTCCATAGCGTCCTGCGGATCTTCTATCACAGTTTGGACATACCTGATAGACACTGCCCATTGAAGCATCTCCCTTCCTCACCAATGTGTAAAATACACAGTTGAACTGTTTTGGGGTTGCTCATCTTTACTACCAGCAGCTAACCTGGTGCCTAGCATTAATAACAATAATACTGTAATTACTATTATTATTTATGGCAGTCAATATCTACTGAATTCTCACTAGGTGCCAAGCATGACAGTAAGCACGTTGCATGTATAAGATCACAGGAAGGGTATGGGATGCTGGCAGGAGCCTGGAATACTTCATTTTGAATCTCTGCTCCACTGTTTACTACCTGGTTGACCTTTGGCAAATGACTTTAGCTTTCTACCACTCAGTTTCCTCACCTGCAAAATGGGAAAAAGCAGTACCTACCTCACTGAGATGTTGTGAGGAGCTAACGAGTTAGTAAATGTGAAGCTCTTAGAACATGCCTGGCCATTAGTAAAGGCTATAAAAGTGTTAACAATAATTATGATGACCCAATACAACATCCCTATGAGTTAGGCACTGCTGTCACCCCCATTTTATAGGCAAAAAAAACAAAGACATAGACAAATTATGCAACTTTCTCACGGGCACATGTTTACTAAGAGATAGAGATGGGATCTGCCCTCAAGCACTCTGTTTCCAGACACCTAACAAATGTGTGCGGGAGGAATAAGCGAACATCACACTCTGCTAGATAGTTCATCGTTTGGAAGCTTTGAGCCTGAATATCAGTGTGTTATGGGCAGGGGTATGCTTGGCAAGGGGTGTTATCAGCATTGCCTCTCGGCAGCCCCAGGGAAGAACAGCTCCCCACGTGGAACAGAGCACACACTCGTGGGCGAGGAAGATGCTGGCTCTTCAAGGGAAATTAACAGAAGACAAAAAAAAACTGGGGGAAATGACATATCACAGACAAAAGAAGATTCAAAATTAACCCCTTTAAAAATGAAAACTGTTGATCACGGATCTGCCAATATCTACAAGGCAATCATTGGGACTACCCAAAGCCCATGCCAAACCCTGGAGGACAGCTCAGAGCCAATATGCAAATTAGGCTCCATCAGGTACTAAGTCAAGCACACAGGACTTGCAGTTTGGTCTAAATCCAGGTTGCTTTCAACTAGAGAACCCTTCCTTCTGGGTGCAGGCGGCTGCTCTATGCCACCCCTTGGGGCACCTTTGACACCTCCTACCCGTGGTGCTAAGATTCCTGAGCTGCTTACTCCAGGTGCCTGCATGCTTCAGAGAACACAAACACAGGCCTCATTTGTCTTGCAGGTCTTTATGACTGTCATGTTTCCTTGAACCATGGAAAAAAGACAGTGGTGGCATAGAAGAATTGCATATGGCTTAAAGCCTGGGGCAAGGGTGTCACATCCAGGAACATCCCAGCTCTGTCACTCATTTGCTGCATGGCCTGAAGCAAGTTACTGAAGCTATCTAATGAAGCTGAGCCTCAGCTGTCTCATCACTAAAATGGGATGAAAAATAGTATGTACCACAGGGCTGCTGGAAAATGAATGGGATAGGGGCTCTAACACAGTGCCTGGAACGTAAGTAAGTACAAATAAATGTTGGGAGCTGCTGCTGTTGTTGTTGGAGTGGTTTCATACTAAAAGGACTTACTCCCAATATAGTATTAATTTCCCCACAGTGGAGGGATGAACAGTGGAGCACAAAGGAATTTTAGGGCAATGAAAATACTCTGTACGATACTATAATGATGAGTACATGTCATTACACATTTGTCCAAAGCCAAAGAATGTCCAACACCAAGAGTGACCCTAATATCAACTATGGACTTTGGGTGATTATGATGTGTCAATGCAGGTTCATCAATTGTAACAAATGTTCTCCACTGGTGGGGACTATTGATAACAGAAAGGCTGTGCATGTGTGGAGGAAGGGAGTGTAGAGGAAATCTCTATAGTTTCTTTTAATTTTGATCTGAGCCTTCACTTGCTCTAAAAAAACAGTCTTGGGCCGGCCGAGTGGCGCGATGGTTAAGAACTCGCTTGGGATGCCAGAGGGCCCCGGTTCGGATCCCACATATGAGGGCCAGTGACACTGCCCTCTACAGCTAAGATGCTGAACAACAGCTCAACCTGGAGCTGGGCTGCCATGAGTCGCCGGCGACGGCGTGGGCTGCAGTCCCTGTGGCAGTGGATTGCCATGGGCTACCGTGTGTGGCCAGCAGCCAGCGTGAGCGGCCAGCAGCCGCAGTGAGCGGCCGTCCAGAAGCCGGCGACTGATCTGCCTCCCTGGGAAGAGGGCAATGATGGTGCCAACTTGGGCCAGTGAAGCAACATCCTCCACAACTAGACTGAAGAACAAAACAACAGCAACTTATCTGTTCCCCTTCCCCCAACTCCCCAGCACTGTTCCCATCCCCCCAATTCCCCAATTTAAAAAAAAAAAACAGTCTTAAAAAAAAATGCCCCCAAGGTAACATATAGGCCAGAGGAACTCAATGAAACCTCTCAAGCAGAATTTCTGGAAAATATGCTCAAGGAAGCCCCAGCCCCGCCCCACGCACGCTGCAGAGAGCAGCGGTGATTTGGGGATCCTGGCTCAGGGGACCTTTTTAAACTCCTGACAATTCTTCTAAGAATAAAGGCAGACGATGACTGTGACGCACTGCTCCAGTCCTCCATCCAATCTCTCTGTATTTGGACATCACTCGGGCCCATCAGAATCCTGAGACTGCTGTCTGCTGACTGACAACAGAAAGAGAAATTTAGAGGTGTGAGTGAAATGACAGAGTTGTCACGGCTGCCTCGGAAACGACTCTTTTCTTAAAGAAAGATAACAGGAAAAAAAAAAAAAGAGAACCTTCAGACAGCTGCGATCCCCTGTCACACTTGCTTGGAGGGTTTTTTTTTTCAAAAAAGCTTTAGATGAATTTTAAAAATGAGAATGGGAAAATAATTACCCAAATTTTAATCTCAGTGCTTATATGACTAGGATAACATTGGGCAGCAAATTCCTTCCTTTGGCCCCAATATAAGAAAAATGTCAGCTAAACAGTTTTATTTGGGTAATGGGAGTTTTTCTCACCCTTTAAAAACAAATTTGTTAAAAAAAAACAAAACCAAAACCTCTAAAACCCAGACTCTAAAGCCTCCTGCTTTTCACTGAGACCAGCTCGTGATCTCAGATCCTAATTCTTAGGCGGACTTTTGGTCACTCCTATCACATTAGTCACAGTGATCTCAGGCCTGGCTTCTGTGATCCAGCACATCAAAGTCACATGTTTGTCACACATTCAGAAAACAACCTGAGAGACATGCCCATGTTCCTGATCTCACTCCCCCATCTTCGTCATGCCACACTTCTGCCTGTGTTAGTACTTTTTAATGCCTTGTTTCTTTCTTTGACATCTAAAACATAAAAATCTAACCATTTGGGGGGGGGGGTAAGAGTTCCTCTTAAAACCAAACCACCCTAGACTGAAAAGCCCAGGCCGACTCAACATCCCGCATCCCTTGAACAACAGAGAAGTTGTTGGCCAAGGAGATCATGTTTCAAAGGCTCCCGTTTTTCTCAGCTGTTTGAGAGGCCTAACTTTTCAATAACCATGAGAAGAAACAGATTCCCAATCTCACCCACAGGTCAAGCACAGCCCAGAAAGGAATGCCTTTATTAAGATAATGCCCTGGAAAAAAACAATAATTCTAATAGCAACTAAAAGAACGGATCATAAGAGATGGAAGGAAATTCAAGTTTGAGTGTTTTTCCAAGAGTCCAGGAGGGCCAAGCAGACCAGAATAAGAAACCTCATCCCTGCTTGTAAAATGCTCCAGGAGAACCACAAACCTACCCTGGATTGCTGATTGATGTAACACTTGGATTAGAAATACACTGCATGAAATACAATTTCCAGAGAGGAAAAGGAAGTCCTTGATGAGCCTGGTGAAAGAGTGATAAAAGCTTCACTCAAGGCTTCCACTTTAGTATCAGATTGTGGGGAACTTTCATTGAAATAACCCAACTGAGTCCATTAGCCCATCCATCGGCAAGCACTACATAAACCCTTAACACCTCCACTAAGAGAAGGCCCCATAATCACCCTGCTTTCCTGCTGGGAAGCAAGGGAAAGAAAAGAAGCAGATGGAGAGGCTGCCCAAAGCCACCCCAAGAACAAAGACATTTTTCTTTGATGGGCAGAGAAAGGGAAGAAGAAAATACCCGAAGGAAGGAGGAAACAGATCAATGTGAATTCCTTCTCCTCACCAGCACCTCTGCTGCCGCAGTGCTGACACAGGGGCCACTGAGAAGCCATCCACTCTGGAGCAGGGAAACGGAAATAGTATTGACCAAGCATGACAAGGCTGGGTCCTGGTTTGGGCACTTACTACCTGCATGACTTTGGGCCCGTTGCTCTCCCCCTCGGGTCCTTCACGCCCTTAGCTCTAGAACCGGGATGATAACTACGGTCTTTCCTACCTTTTAGGTTTATTTAGGATACCCAATACAACAATGGCAATGAAAGTGTTTTGAAGAGTTTAAAAGACTGAACAAATGTAAAGCATCGTCACTCTTAGATACCACGCAAATTGTGACTCAAGAGTTTGTCAGCTTGCTCAGAGCTATGATTAAGACTGATAGGAATAAGAAGACGCAGGCATGAAGGACAAGACCCTCTAAGCCCATCCCAAGCCCTCGCTTACCTCTTCAGCAAGTTCCCTAGCTTCACCCTAACGTCTGGTCCCCAGGGGTGCCTGAGAGAAGACGAGAAGAGCTCATTGATTAAAATAAAATCCCATAAACTGGCCTCATAAAGTGTACATACTAGAAAGTGCCATGATGCATACTGGGACTCAAAGAATGAAAAGTCCTGATGAGACAGAGAAGAATATGGAGGTGGTTTTCAAAAATTTCTGAGTAGCAGCACTTTTGTTCCCCAAATGAATCCTTTTCAGGAGTCTAATATAATTAGTAGATCAAGCAGAAGGGCTGGGGCTGAAGTGGAGGGAAGGGCTCAGAGTACACATCCCAGGTTCCCCTTACCTATGAGGCAGGAAAAGGAAAGGCGTCAGACCGAGGAGCACTTCATCTCTCCCTCTTACAGATGAGGAGACTGGCCCAAGGCCCCAAAGCTAGTTCTTGGCCAGAACAGACCTTAGTCTGCTACTTGCCAGTCCATACCCTTTGCACAGACTACACTATCCCACAAGATGGTACAAGAGGTTCCATGTTTGACCAGGGTGCTAGGAACACAGGTAGCCAGAGAGAGACCCATACAGACATCAAGGAAAGAAATTGTATGTCTTGGGGTCAGCTAATGACAAAGGTCAAAGTGGTCTCATAGTCCAGGCTGATTTTATCATTCACCTGATTCTCTTGTAACATGTCCTGTCTCTGAGGTCTTCCTTAGGCAAGTCCATTTGTATAGAGTCCTTGATAAACACAGTAGATATGCCAAACACCCTGAAGGGCAGGACGTCTGCATTGGAGCAAGGCTCCAGCATGCAGGAGGCACTCCGGTCTACCGCCATCCCCAATTTCAAGCTCCCTTTTGGAACGCGTTACATTAAAGAGTTGTGCCTGGGGACTCAGTGTTCCATTCCCTCTAGAAACAGTATTATCACTGATGATAAGTTTCTAAGGCTAGTTAGGGAGGCCTATTTGACACATAGTTTAAGATGTTACTAAAGGAATCA
>NW_017731365.1:8142197-8152197 GCF_001890085.2 Hipposideros armiger | reverse complement strand
TAACTATGGTTTCTGGGTTGAGTATATTTGTAACACATTTGTTCTCTGTGCTATTTCACTTCTCCCCACCATGTCACTATTTAGCTTGAAATTTCACAATATGAACATGAACAAAACAAACCCAATCCTAATTATCTCCTGCAGGATCATAAAAATAACATTAATAAAATGTGGTAAATATCAGTGGTGATCATTACCAGGCCCACATCACCAGAAGATGACATGCAGCACCCCAAAGCAAGAAGGATTAAAGCAAGCCTGCCACCATTGAACACACACGTATTAGCATATTTGCTCTGTAAGCAGGTTTAGTGGCAATAATAAAGTTGTCTTTAATCTGAACTGGACAAAAATTTCCAATGTGCATGGATATGCATAGAACCCATGGCATCTGTACACCACTTCACACTTTTCAAAGCAGTGTCACATCCACTATTTCATTTTTGTATCCCTACCACACTCACTCGAAAGCAGGAATAATAGGTCTCATTTCACTGGACAACTGAGACTGAGAGAAAGTGGAAAGATGTGACCTTTCTGAATTCACTTAGTCAGTCAACAAAGTGAGGTTGGAACCCAAGCACCCTGGCACCCAGATCTATGAACTTCTCACTAAAATAACTTTTTTTTTTTTTGGATAAGCCAAATGAGCACAGCGACAAGAAGGACTCCTTAGTCATTGTATGAAAAGGTAAAAGGCAAAACACAATTCGTAAGAAAAAGAGATAAATCTGGTGTCTTACCAAGGACTGCAGTAAAGAAACAAAGCAGACGGTATCCAGCAGTTGATGATGCGGGAAATATTATTCTCTGCACAGCTCTGTTCTGTAACAAGGGTTACAAACTCATCCATCCAGGTAGGATGGCCAGGAAAGTTGAATTAGGTAACGTCAGATGCAGAGAAATGCGACTGACCAGTGTATGCCTCTATTGCTACGTTACTTCATTAGCATAAATAAGACCCTGCCTTTACCAGGATACCAAAGTAAGAAGTAAACTTTAGTTCCGGTTATAAAATGTCTAATATGTAAAACTTTAATACACTTAAGGAAATTTAAGTACATTATCAACTATTGACAGGTACTGATGGCTGTAAAAACATAAGCAAAAGGCATTAGCCTAAATAAATAAACAGATATAACAGCATGTATGCTGGACTCTAATGAATTAATTTCTTAATTGGTCTTCCCTGAACCCCACAGCAGTCTCCATTAGGTCTTCATGTACAATCCATACATCAATAACAGGATGCTTCTAAGTCTAGGTCCACTGACCAGCCATTTCCCTGGCCTTGCGCATCATCCCTTAGAAAATAGGACTAAACAGGACAAGTTGAAGTTTAGAGAAAACAGAAGCCACAACACTGTTGCATAAGGAGTCGTGTTCAAAAATGTGGGCCCAGGGCCTGGCATGGTTCTTTAATAAACAAACTTTGGTTTGAGTGAATGTATTTTTCTGGGGCTACAGGAGGCAGACCAGAAGACAAAAAGGCCTTCCAAAAACTTTGGAATTAGTTGCTTAGCTACATATCTCAGACAAAAACCAGTTTATCATTTCAGCAGGCCAGGTACACAGGACAGTGCCTTCTGACACGTGCTCTTGATGCTGACATTTCAGAATGCTGTCCCTGAAGACCGTGTAGCCCAATGGGCCTCAAACGTCAGGTGCGCCAGGACCACCCACGGGGCTTGAGAAGGCACAGACTCCAGAGCCTATCTCCAGAGTTTGGGTTCAGGAGGTTTGGTGTGCTGCCTGAGAATTTGCATTCTAACAAGTTCTTGCATGATGCCGAAGCTGCCAGTCTAGGAACCCCACTTTGAGAACTACCACAGTCATCCAATACCCTCGTTTTAGAGAAGCAGAAACCAAGGCTCCGAGGAGGGAACTGACTTTCTCTCAGGGCCAACCTCTAGTGCTCACATTCTAGTGCCCGATGGCTCCCTTTTGTTATGAACTGAATTGTGCCCTCCCCACTCACCAGTGAAATTCACATGCTGAAGTCCTAAGCCCCAGGGACACAGAATGTGACCTTATTTAGAAATAAGGTTGATACAGATGTAATTAGGTAAGGTGAGCCCTAACCCAATATGACTCAAATGGGAAATTTAGACGCGGACACTCACACAGAGAGAACGCCACGTGAACATGAAGACAGACATTGGGACGACGTATCAACATGCCACAGACGACCCACAGGTGCAGGCAAACCACCAGCAGCCAGGGGCAAGGCTCGGAACACGTCCTCCCTCACAGCTCCCAGAAGGAACCAACATTGCCTATACCTTGATCCCGAAGTTCTCCGGAACTAGGAGAGAACCTATTTGCAATGTTTGAGCCACCAAGCAGTTTGGGGGACTTTTTTACGACAGCCCTGACAAACGAATGCTCCTTTATAGCAGACATCAGAGTGAAGATCAAAATTCGCCTGAGGGGATGTGACAAAGCAACCCCAGGAGGATTCTGTACACCCCTCAGCTGAGGACTGGGGCTCTCTTGTCTTCCAAAGTCCGTGTCCATGACTTGGCTCTAATATGGGTGCACAGCGGAGTGGCAACAGGTCTCAGGGACTCGTCACCATGTTCTCGCTCGGACCCGGTATTTCGACTTCTAGGGATTCCCACTAAAGAAATCATGTGAGGGGAATACATGTACCTTTGAATTGAATAAAAATAAAACAAAATGAAACAAAACCTGGCTACAAGGATATTATGCAATCATTAAGTACTTTTCATTAGGAGTATATAATTATATGGAAAAAAGCACATGCTATACAATCAAATGAAAAGGCAGGATATGAAATACTCTCTATTAAATAAGTAGAAGAATACTGGAAAGAAATACATCAAAACATTAAGAGGTTTTAATTTTGGGGCTGGCATGACTATTGGAACTATTTTTCTTCTCTCTGCTTTTTTGCTTTAAAAAGCATCTATTATTTTCATAATAGAGAAAATACCATGGGGGTGGGGGATCACTTCCTGAGCGTCACAACTTTTCTCTGTTCTTCTTGGCTCCAGTATTCCTTTCTATCCTCATGTATCCGCATTACCTAAAATCTGCCAAAAGTTTGACAGTTCTCCCTTTACCAGGAGAGAGGGCATTTTCAGTTTGGAGACATTTACCCTGAAAAACCTGATTAAAACCACTTTCCTCCCCCATTACCGAAAATCTCTAGCTAGGATTGTGAAATTCTGCACATACATAAGTTTTTCTCCTTTTTCTGTCCCTGGTGACTGAGGTGGGTTTCTGCCTCCAAACCTTTCCAAGTAGTTCTCCCATGAAGAACAATACCCACATTTATCATCCTTTGTCTCTTCAGCTGCTTTCTTTTCTGTACCCAATTCTTTTTTTTCCCCTTTCCTTTTTTTCTTTTAACACCACTGTTTAAAATTCTTCCTTTGCTACATATTGTCCAAAATTCAGCAGCTAGAAATTGATTTGGGTTAAAAGATGCTATCTTTTAAATATGACTATCCATGGGGAATTTTAAATGATCAGATATTCACACTTGAGTATGAATTAGCTCCTGAGCTTTGTTTTCCTCCTGATATCCAGCTGAGACCATTAAAACTGAGGATTGGAGTTTTGAAGGAGAGATGAATTCAGGTGAGTCTGCAGCAATGTGGACATTTGTGGAGAGGGGGCACAGGCCAGGACAGGGCACTTGGCATTGGGGAAACACAGCAGCCGTGGGTAGGAAGGTGGGAAGATGGTGACATGAATGTTGCAAAGACAAACCAAACTGGGGTCAGTGTTCTGGTGCGTGGTCCCACTTGAGTAGCCTAATCTGCTTATATTTTTTACAAAAGGAGAATTTCTGCTGTAGCTTATAGCTAATGTTCAAATAAACAGAAGCACCGAAACAATGTTTAAATTATATGACTGACATAGTAAGTGCCCTTAAGCAGGGAGGGTCTTGGGATTCCTGTGATACTGAATACTGATCAATAACAGGTTGCACATGAGTTGACCGATACTAGTCATTTCATATATATAAGAAAAACATATACGTGGGTGTGGTGGTGGTGGTGGTGGTGCGGGGTGGGGGGAGAGGGCGTGCATGTGTGTGTGTGTGTGTGTGTGTGTGTGTGTGTGTGTGTATCTATACACATATATACATGTGTTCATGTAATAGGCTTTCATAATTACTTAGCTAAATTCTTAACCTCAGAAGGAATTCAGAGTGGGGTACCAATCTCCCTTGAATTATATGCAAAATGTGCACAAGTATGTACCAGTTTCAGCTTTGACCAGGTTCTCAGGTGTCAGGAGTTACTGTGCTAAGAACGGATGTTCTGACCCACGCCTGCACTGTGCAGAGCTCCAAGTTTTTGCACACACACCCCCAGCTTCTCACACAGGAGGTGCTCCGCAGAAGGGCGGCAAGCTAGGATTGTGGCGGCTAAGACACAATCCTCTCCCCACACAGGCCTGCCATGGCAGGCACCATTCCCAGTAGCCCAGCAGTTCCTCTAGGAAGTATAGGGAAGTGGGGCAGGGAGGGGCTTCTAACTGGCTTTTCCCTAAGACCCTTTGGGTCCCAAGGAAGCAAAGAAGTTGCCAATGTTCTCAGGTTTGCCACTCACCCTTGAGGGCAGATTCTTTTTCTCTAAATTTGCTCCCAGTTATACAACCCAGTGGTGAGCTCTACTTACCTCCTACTCGATTCTTAAATATGAAGTTTCATTTCATAAAACTTCAGTCATCCAAATTTAACAATAATAAAAAAAAGAAAAAAAAAACCTCTACAATTCATTAGAAAACTCGGGCTAGTCTCTTTAACCTGAACTCCTCTGTGGGGCTACTCCAGGCCCGGGACACATTTTCCATTTCCATTTATACAACAGGCGCTGATGTATAAAATGAAAAGTCAAAACCCAAACAAAGGCCTGCAATAATAAATTCACTCTTGTGAATTTTCTAAGGCAGGAATATGACCAAGTATATTTTATAATGTTTCTAACAAGGTAACTGGAAAATCTAATTGACCAGAATACCCCATCTGCAAACCATCCAAGAATTACTAGGTTGTCGGAAAAGTCATGATGCATTTTTGCAATGAAAAACAGAAAAAATACGTCATGACTTTTCCAACAACACAATAGTTACCTAGTTATAGACTCATTCAATTCCAGCTTCATTTAACATTTGCTCACAGCAAAGGAAGGTGTGACAAGGAAAGCCTGCCTCTGCCACGAGCAAGAAAGCAAGGTGTCCCTTACACAGCCCTTGGCACTGCGACCACCCACCTGCCCCCCTCCTCCTGGCCCTGGCCGCTCCCTGCATCAGCAGCCACAGCCCTGAAACTGCATTTTTGTCACCAGCACCATCTTCAGCAAGGCGAGCAGGCTCCAGTTTCCAGTTTATAAACCTGTAACTCGGATACCATCTCCTTTTTGCCCTCTGCACGAGCCCATAAACATCCCCAGCTCTGGCTCATGACGGGTTCTTTCCTCTAATGGAAGCTCCCTCCTGGATATTCCCAAAGAGAAAGATGTGTCTGGTAAGTGGGAGAGGTCAAACCTGAGCACAGCTATTTATTACATATACTGCGACCAGATGGATCTAACTCATCCATCAAAGCCCTCGTCATCCTCATCACATTAGCTTCTTATAAAAGCCTCCTGCTCTTTCCCCTCACAGTCCAGCTCTGCTGCCTCTCCTCCTCCTTTCTCTCTCCCTCTTGCGCTCTCCCTCGCATGCACTTTTAGGAAAATGAACCCTCTCTAACCCCATTGCTGTTCTCCTTAAATCACGGCTACCCATCACTCCGTGGCTATTTTTAAACTTTACTTTTATCAATACTCATCCTGTAGCTCAGGGAGATATTAAAACGGTACTGGGGCAAGGAAGGGCGTTTCTGACACTTGCTCCCTCATTCATCAGTTCCTCATAGGCCCGTTGGTGACAATGAAAAGATTTCACAATACCGTGCAGCAGAAACTCATTCTCCTGCTCATCCATCATGCTCAACCTAGCAGCAGTTCTACTGACCTAATCTGCAATGCCTCGGTACTCACTGGAGATTTCTTAAAGGCACCCTTCATTGTTGTCCGTAACAAAGAATAGGCCTGGGCCATTCGATAAGGAGGCTAAATGGTGCAAGGATTAATGAAATATTCCTTCATCTCCGCCAGTCCTGGGTTCAAAGACTGCGTGGCAGATGTAGCCAAGCATCCTTGCATAGACTGAACTCAGCACAGCTCACTCAGGTGTCAGCTAAACGTGCTCAAATACAAAGACCATTGCTTGGAGCACAAAAGAAAGACGGGCCCCAAGTGGCAGGTGCCATCACCAACCCATTTCTTCATGCATTCGTTCACTGATTTGTTCCTTCGTTTAGCAAACACTTTTGAACCATCTACTATTTAGTAAGTTCTAGTGTAAGCATTGGGGTCATGAAGGTAAGAAGAATAAATGCTGGCTGCAAGGAGCTTATTGCTTAGGGGAAGGCAAAACCCCCAAAGATTTCAATGATAGCAGTATGGCAGACTGCAACTCTCCCCTGGCACACTTCCCGCTTCGTCCTTTCAGTAATAGAATTTCCTCTGAATTGTAGCAGGGTAATGGCAGCCTCGCTAGGGACTACATCTCCCAGCTATTCTTCAGCTCAGTGATGCCACGTGACTAAGATCAAGCTAATGGAATATCAGTATAGTGTTGTGTGCAAAGTCGATGTCATATTCTGAACACGGAAGCCAGCCATGCCTCATGCCACCTCCCCTATTCCCATGCAAAGGAGCACATACGTGGAGACAGTGAGCCAGCTTTGGCCATAAAGCCAAGAACAACTAGTTAAACAATGGCAGAGCAACCAGGTAGGAGGGGCCTGGGTCCCTAAAAGACCTCAGGGAGCAGAAACACTGGACATATTAGGTGATCCTGAACTGGCTATGGCAGTGACCCAAGAGCTGGCTGCAGAGTCTAGACTTGTGTGAGCACGTGGGAGAAAGGGGGCTCAGACATCAAATTTCCATTTTGACCTTGAGGGGCCTCTGAATGAAACCCAGAGGAAAAAGAGCTGTCCTAAAGGTCCTTATGCGTTTCACAACTGACATCAGCCCCATTTAAATGCTCAGAATGATGACAAATGAGAGGCAGTTCAGAGACCCCAATTGACAAATACAAAAAAGCACTCCTGATTTATTTAAGTTCACAGGCCATTTACCCCTTACCCTCCAGCTTGTTCCTTGCTAAACACAACAAACCTGTCTCCAGAATGCTCTAGTTCCTAACAGTCCCCACTGTTCATCCTGCTAGCTGCTCACATATTCTTGGAAATATTCCCATTTCAGATCTCTGTCCTCTCTCTTAAATGAAAAGGTAAGCTCCCTGAGGGTAAGGATCACATCTTTAGCTTCTCTCCCACACAGAGCTCAGTACAGGGCTTGGCACGCCACAAGCACTCAAAAAATGTGAACCAACTTATACAGAAACGGGAACCAAAGAAATGCAACAACAGAGACGCTGGGCAAATTTGGTGAAAATGAAACATCTGAGAGGCTGTGCTTTAGCGCTTCCATTAGACAGATGCAAAAGTAGAGAACTCTGAGGCAGGTGAATGCTGAGATCAGGGTCTCACAGCTAGTTAATGACAAAGATGCTACAAGACTGTGGGCTCTTGTGTTTTGTCTGCTATAGCAGAATACCGAGTTGGGCCAGAAACAAAAGCAAAGCCACATTACAGATACCAAGGGCACCTGCTCTAACCACATTTGGTGCACATCCCTCACCCCTTAATCCATCCCTGTCTGAACACAAATTCCAGTTGAAAGCCCAGGGAAATCTGAGGTTATAGAGAATAGCAGGAGACTTTGGGTGTGTAGAGGCTGAAGTACATTATCAGCATATTTTAATCTACTTCAGGCTCTCAAACCCATTCTCCTGGATTCCAATCAAGGGGCACCTTGAATTTAAAATGGCACCGATTTCTCTAGCCAATCACAATGCCAACACTCTGCTCTCCACTTTTCCAAGTAAAATATCCCTATTTTATAACTAATGTGCAATACACAAAAATGTTTTATTTAAAATTACGTGAATTTAATGTGCCATTGATTTTAATATTCCATGATTTTATGTACCACTGAGAAAAACAAAGCTATTAAACTGAAACATAATGCTTTCCAATCGCTTTGAATTTTTATTTTATATGTATTAAAATAGTTCTTTTCAACTAATTTAGACATAGATTTTTATCACTCATGTACATTTATAAAAAATATATACATAAGTGAAATACATAAGGTATTCCAAAAAAAATTATTCAATTCATTGCCTGACTCTTCAGAATCAATTTTCTACTCAGAGTTTATTGACATTTGTGTTTTCCACACAAAATATCATCTTCTCTGTCAGTCAAGAGCACAGCTGATGCAGCCACTGAGGTGTGTTCTCCAAGTTTTGATGCTGGCACGTTCTCAGTCTTACCAGAAAATATCAACAGAAGCTTTTCAGACAATAACCAGACTTATAGTCTTTCCTCAAATGGTCCTTCAGAGGTTTGTTGACTGAAACCATAGGGGTTACAGTTCAGAGGAGTCACCCAGATAGCTGCCAAGGCTGCTCCAGCACAGCAGAGAAATGCCCGTGGGAGACCCTGGCCATAGCTTTCTTTCATAAGACACCATGACTTGGAAAAATTAATCCCCATCTCGGAGATATTAAAATGTGAAAAAAATGCATCTTAGTAACATGAAATTCAGTATTACTTTTAGCGCACATTTATTGTATAATCTTCCCAGAATTGCATTCCCTTCTTTTGAGGCTGGCCATGAACTTATGGCCTAGGGCTGCCTATCATGGGAGGATATACCTTGGCTTCTGGACACAGAAGTGGACACATGACTCCAGGCCTAGGACTGCATTCACCTGTCCCACCACTCAGCTGGGTCTTATACTCAAGGTATCACAGGCCAAAATCTAGGAGTTGGTCAGGCTAGACTCTTATCCAGATTCCCTGGGGAAAAAAATCAACTTCCAAGCTCACTCAGGTTACTGGCAAAATCCAGTTCCTTGCAGCCAGAGATCTAACATCTCTAATTCTTTCCTAGCCACTTGCTAGGACCCACTTTCTGCTTCTAGAAGTTACCCGGACACCTTCCCAGATAAGCCCCTCCATCAGCAAGCCAGTGACAGCATGTCAAATCCCTCTCTTGCTTCAAATATCTATCATGTCCTCTTCTTCCACCAACTGAAGAAAGTTCAGTTATTTTAAGGACCATGTGATTAGATTAGGTCCATCTGGATAATTTCCCTTTTTTAAGGTTTATGGTGCATTATACCATAACACAATCATGGCGATGATATCACATTCACAATTCTCAGGACTAGGGGCAAGGATCTTTGGGGTCCATTGTTAGAATTCTGCCTGTACACTAGCCATCCTGTGAACTAAGGAAGTGACCCAAATACCTTCCAATGAAATTCTTAATTCCCTTAGCCTAGCTCAAGTTGGATTTCTGAGTCCTAATACACTGTTTGATTAAGTAGAATTAAAGACTAATAATACCAAAAATGACCTGACTCATTTTGACCAATGGGTAGCAGATAGCACCATTCTTAAATTAATCTCAATAAAGCTAGTTCCAGTTCCATTTGGAAACAAAGGCCCTTCAGGAATATAGGCCCAAGAGTGAAAATGCAGGAAGGTTACGGCAGCGTCTCAAGCATTTGAACAGGAAGCTGGATGTTGCCCACCCACCCTCATGCAGGGCTGGTAGAGCCAAGAGCCCAGAGCCCCTAAAATATCATTTCCTTTAAAAAAAATATTCCCAAGATCTATGTTTTAAAGACTACACAGAAAGAAAAACAGAACTTTCTAAGCCTTTTGTCCTAATTAATAATTTTGCCTCAGAATATCCTAACTGAATTGCAATAAAATGATCTACATTCTGCCATCTGATACACTTAGTGAGGCCTCCACTCACCAAAGTATCCCTCACTTACCTTGTCTTGCCAAAACCATTCCAATATTCTTTGAAATGTGTGTGGGGGGGGG
>NW_017731365.1:8002820-8141777 GCF_001890085.2 Hipposideros armiger | reverse complement strand
GGGGTTGGAGGGAGGGAAGCAGCAAACTTGAAGGCACGGGCGCCATCCTATACTCTGGGCCTGGGGGCCCCTAGGGTTTCTGAAACATGTCTGGAAAATGGCACTTCCCTTGAGGTGACTCTCTCAGACTCTACAATGGAGATTTCCCCCTTCCTGGGAGCTATTTAAAAGTCATTAGATTTGAGCCATGGACACACAACATCTTATTAAAAGGCTCTCCTTTCAGGCATTTGCCAAGCCACCAACAGCACGTCGTCCTCCGTTCTCCGGAAAGGCCCTCCAGGACCGCAGGTAACGTTTCACAGCCTTTCCAGGGGTCAATTGGTCAGTCTAAAAAATTCAAGACTGAGAACGCTGAGGCAGAGGTCAGCCTTCTTAAGCTTTTCAAAGGGGTAGCAGCAAATCAATATTTTCAAATGTGTATTTATCATGAGGGAAGAGAGGTTACCCATGGAGAGCAGAACAAACACACAGAAATATTCCAGTTTTTCACTGTCCAGAGAATATAAATGGAGAAAGATGATCTGGGGTTAAAGGCAGGTTTCAAGAATGATGATTTTTTTTTAAATGATCACTCATAGTAAAGAATATTAAAAAGGGATTATTCAGTAATATGCACCAGCTCTCAAGTCAAACAGAATGCCGTGTTAATGTCCCAGGTCCCTGTGACTTCTGGCCTCTCCACTTCTACAGGTAGCCCTGTTCTCTTCCATTTGTCTCCTCTGAGTAGCTGCCGTGCTGTTTCTCCCTCTGCCTTAGGCTGTCCTCCCACCTCCTCTGGCCCTTAGACCCACCTCTTCCAGGGAGTCTCCACTGATTGCACTGGCTCTGCATTTTCCAAGCTCCCCTGGTACTTACTGTCTGCACCCTCCCATACCCATTTAGCTTGGACTCATTTAGTGTCTTGTATTATTATCTAAATGTTCCACATATTAAGTACTTTAAAAATATTTACTTAATCTCCTTAGTGAACTGTAAGTACCCTTGGGAAAGCACAATGTCAGCTTTCTCAGGACCACTCACTAAAGGAGCCAGGGATGGCAGGAAAGTTTCAACTCCAAATGATGGGTAGCAGCTGCCTGGAGCAATATGTCAAACAAAATTCACAGGCAATGTTAGGCCTCACTGAAAGAGGGTGCTGTGACCAATTGGTGGTGTCTGCCTTGGGCGTGGAAACAGGAAGTGGTATTGCATGAGTCATTTCCACTATTCCTGGAGGAAACCCTGATGTATTCACACAGTGGGTTCTCAGTAAAAAACTAACTTAAAGAATTAGGAATGTACCAGTCATTAGCAATAAACAATTCAGGAGTTGTCTGTCGAGTCTATCATCAAACTCCAACTTCATTCATTCACTTACTAAATGTTATCAAGCAATCACTGTGTGCAAAGGGCAGTGCAAGGGAGTAGAGAGGCAGAGTACAGTAAGACATGTCTCTGGCCCTCATGGTGGGTTCACCAGCTAGTAATCAACAGAGACATAAGTGCAGAGCAAAAACTATTATTAGTAATACTATAATAAGTGGTCACCAAAGAGGACTTCATTTCACTTAGGGGAAATAGGACCTCGAACGATAAGGGAATTTAATGGGTAAAGAGGAAAGGAACGAACATCTCAGGAGGACAAACACAGAATGTTGATCGAGCCGTCCACACATGTTCAGTCTGGAAGGAAAGAGAGGGCCAGCACACACAAGGTAGGAAGGCGTAAAAGACAGACAGTAAATTGCTGTAAGAGCTCTGAGGCCAGATCAGTGTCTTAGAAAGGTAAGTACTGACTCAATGAGTAGGATGTGCTCCAGGGAAGGGAGGCTGAAGGCACAGACGAGCTGAGGTGCCCTTCCCAAAGTCCAGGGAGGAAGTGATGAGGGCCTTGGCGAGGGCAGTGGCTACAGAGAGGGAAAGAAGGGGAGGGCAATGATAGCTTGTTGGCGGAGGATTATGAGCGCTTGGTGATTGAAGGATGTGAGGAATGAGGGTGGGTGATAAGCCCAGCATCCAGAGGCTACAGGCACTCATACAGATGGCTTAACGGGGGGGCAACATCTGGTTCCTCTTAGAAATCCTGGCATCTTGGCAAGGGCTCCTCCCACCTCCAGACACCAGGAGGATCCAGGAGACCCTCTCCTGCAAAACTGAAGGAACTAGAGTTTACTAGGTTTTCAGCAAGAGTGTTCCTGTTGCCAAGAAAAAGTCATATTTCAGTCTCGATAACACCCATACTTCCTGCCCTCTTCCCAACATCTTGGGGCAGGTTGGAAACTCTCTAAAAGGCAGAAGAAAAAGGAGGTGAACTGGGACGCTCAGCACATGGCATTTGCAGGTCAGAGGACACAGTTGCTCACAAAGCAAGCTCCCCTATCAGTAAATAGTGACACATGCGAAGCCTGCTGAGTCACTGAGGTTGATCATCTTAAGCCCGAAATTCAAGTCTTCAATGGGAAGAACCATAACACTGGCCTCTGAGGGGCCCACCAGAATAATGGCCAGAGGATGGGACAGGGAAGGCTAACGGACAGCTCCACACTCCTCCCAGAGGCTCCCCAAGTTATACCTCATGGCCTGCCATTGATCCTCCCTCCAGGAGAACTAGGTGAGCCCATCATCCCCCCAAGTCCAAACTTGCCCACTGCTTTGTGAAACACATTTGTATCCCCTGGGACACTTGGAGTTTGTTCCCAGGCTTTTAAGACTTACTGAGAAGCCCTCAAGGCTCAAACATTACAAAGCATTTTCAGACCAATCACTTGATTGCACAGTATGAAGAAAAATTGACAAGCCACATGACGGAGGCCCAGATTTATGTATTCTCAGGAGAGGTACCTAACAAAACAATGTCCCACTGATGATAAACCTCGTTTGCAAGTGGCCTGCTGCCTCTGGGATTCTGCGACTCCCCTCCTACACATACTCACACACACGCACTCAAACACAACTCTCCCCTAACATCTTTTCTTTGTAGAGTGAACAAACACTCCCTCAGTCCTCATGGCAGTATGCTGCTAGCAGTGAGAGAGTGAGAGAGTGAGAGTGAGAAAGTGAGAGAGTGAGAGAGAGAGCGAGAGCGAGAGCGAGAGCGAGAGCGAGCGAGAGAGAGAGAGAGAGAGAGAGGGAGAGGGAGACAAAGAAGAATCTGGTGCATTTCCATCCAGATACACACACTTATGCAAACACATTAAAAAATAAAAAATAAATAAAAAGCCTGGAATTGAAGTTTATGCAGGGAAAAACAGCGTTCTCAAAGCCAATCCTATGCTTGCGTTACTGAAAAACCAATGGATTTGGCTCAGTTCTGTTAACCATCAGCAATTATCTTCCTGTCAAAGCTAAAGGTAACAAATTTCCCCATATCCAGCAAGGCTATATCACTGACCGGACACCAACATCATCTGACGGCAAGTAAATCACCACAGCAGCCATGGGCCCTGACAGACAAATGTTCTGTCTCAGAAAATCCAGGCCTATCACTCAGAAGGGGAAAAAGGTTCTCTCAGCTGGTCTCACAGAGAAGAGATTAAATGCTGCAGATTCGGTAAGTACAGTAGAAAGCAAATCCTAAATATGAGAATTATTAATGGACTTTACGCCGGTCTTTTTAATCTGCTGCCAACATATGCTCATCTATTTTACGTTGGTCTGCCTTGTTTCCAGATGGACATAACAGGCAGGAACAGTGCATTATCCCAGCCTTAATCAGAGCCAACAGCACAAGAACGATGTCCCGCTACCCATCAAACAGGGACTATGTTAGCAATAGTGGCTCTTTTATAATGAAGGCTGTGTAATAAAAGATACCACTAATATGTCCTGTCCTTATACTTAACAGTACCATTCATTTCATCATATGCTACATAATGGGGATATCAGCTTTTAACCAGCTCAGGAACAAAGTACTGCATTATCACAGGGCAATTGGACCCTGGTTGGAATTCCCTGAGACTTCCAAGGGTGGAAGCAGTATATCCCCCCAAAGGACACAGAGTGCTAGTGTTAGACACTAACAGCCAGTCTACAATCTGAGAGAAGCCACCTCTAACCCTCACAATCACCAACCATTAAACACAGGGCGAAAACATATAACATTATGCAAACGCCAGCAGGGGGACCTGCACTAGATTATACAGTCAGTGTGTAAGTGTCTGCAAGGAAGCATCTTTTATTCACCAATTTATGGTATTCAAGGCCCTGCTGGAGCTGAAGGAGAAATGACAGGGATCCCAAAAGATATCACCACTGTCAATGAAAAAGTAATATGCCTGGGAGGATAAACTTTATCCATAGAATCCAATCACCTAACAAGAACATTGAAATGACCAGTTATAATATTCAGAATTGATGGGCAGAAAGGGGAGAGACCAATCAATTGGCCCCAAGGTGCTATATAGAGTCAAAAGTGACGCTACTGGCTTTATAGCCTGGTACCATGGTGTGTGTGTGTGTGTGTGTGTGTGTGTGTGTGTTTAAAAATAGCTATTTATTGAGCCCCCACTACATGCCAAATACTGGCCAGGCATTTTGGCATATTATGCCATTTGATTTTCACAGACCATGAAGAAAATCATTTTACTCCCAATTTAAATACAAAAAAACCCCTAAAAATCAGAGAACTTAATTAAGTCCAAGGTCAACCAGCTAACAAAGAGTAGACCCAAGACTGAAAGTCAGGCTCACCAGCATCGAAGGCTATGTCACTTTCATTGCACTGCAGCAGTCAATGACAGAGGTCGGCCTCCTCTCACTGTGACCATCCACAGCCCCGAGTGGAACATGGCTGTTAAGGTGGCTGCCTGGAGCGAGGCTGGCCAAGCAGGAAGTGGAAAGAGAGATGCTCATTCACACTGCAGTCACCTGGGCTGAGACACATCCCCAATCAACAATCACCCAAAGAAAAAGGCCAGGTGGTCTGGGATTTTTAAATCTACCCGTACTGTCTGTCAAATCCTAAGTATTAGGCTGCACCATCTGAAATTGACATTTTTTTTGTAGGTCAAAATTGGTCAGATATTGGCACTTTCATACATTTCGAACTAGTACAGCCCTAGAATTCAAGGCAGGAGAATGTGGATCAAATCAATACCTCAGGTGGAGAGGACTTTTCTCCTACAGAAAATATTCTGCCTTATTTTCATGCCAAAGATGAAATGCTACACTGAGGTGGGGAAAAGCACTGGACTGCTGGGGTAGGGCCCAGAAAACAGAGTTCCAGGTATGTCTTTGCCCCCGACCAGCTGCATGGCCTTAGGTAACTTGCCATCTGCTCTCTGCCCCAAAACCTCCTATGTGACATTAAGGTGCTGAACCACAAGTCCTGAGAAGTTTCTTCCAGTGCTAAAATGTTACAACACTGGTGCTCTGTAGCTGACATCAGCTGCTTCCCTGAGAGTGGATGCTTGGCTAAGGAGAGTGACAGAGAGCATAAGGGAATGAGGACCCTGCAGTGGGCAGGAGGGAACTACCACAGAAGATGAAAGGAGCCCAGGAATGGGAAAGCGTAAATACAATGTCACTAATGCTATAAAATGGGAAAAGACCAGCTGGGGAGCCTAAATCTTTAATAATAATTAATATTGTTTCCAGCTGCCTACTTATTGAGTACCCAAAGCTCAACCAGACACTCGGAGAGGCAGGCTCGGCTATCTTATCAGACTCCTCTAAAAGGCTCAGAGACCTTTAACACACCCACAGATCACATGCCAGCAGCCACGTGACGCTGGCATCACCCTTCTCAGGATTCATGGCTGCTGTGCGAATTCCTCATGTGGTGCTAAATCTGCCGTTTACAGGGGAAGTACCCCAAGGTCCCAAGTGCAGCCACAAGCTCCACGTCTGCCTGCACAGGGGCGAAATGACATTTGGTGACGAGACAGAGTTCAGGAAGAAGTTCTCCAACATGACAGTACTTTGGATTAAAGCATCAAACAGCTCACATAGGCCTGGGGGAGAGTTGGCAACCTTAAATATAAGAATAATCTGAGGCAAGCTGGACTCAGCCCACCCGTCTGCCTGTCCTCACAGTGCCAAAACCATTTAGTGGGTCAAGTGGAAGAGAATCAAGCAGTCCAGGAATCGCCAGCCATGGTGTTTCTTCCTCCAGCTGGCTTGATGGCTTCCCCACACCCTGATATGTCCATTGAAACATTACCCAGTATCATAGCATCTCTGTTCTAGCAGACAGAGAAAGGGACATTAACTTGGCCTAAGAGAGAATGCACTTGGCTGAGTCAGAAACCCTAGTTCTAGTTCAAAATCTGCAAACTGGGGCCCAACATGATGCATAGGTGTGATTGTGGGGGGTGGGGGGTGGGGGGGGAGGTATATACAGGGTGTTTAAATATCAATGCAGCTGCCTACAATGAATAATCAATATATTTCACATAATCTATATTTCTGGCTTCTCTTAAACAAGGGAAAGTTCTGAAGTTCAGCTTCCAGCAATGGCAGAGTAGTTTATATTTGACTCCCTCCCATAGATGATATGACGAATTTTGGAGAAAGTATTTTTTTAAAAACTACTATGTGAAGGAATTGGAAAGAAACAGAAAAACAGGCAGAAACTGGATATAAATTGTGTCTCAACAGAAGTCCATAAGGCAGAGTGGCTAAAACACAAGTAGAAGCTCATGGTCGTTGGCTGAGAGAGGAAGTGGATAGACTTTGCCATTGAGAGAGCAGTGGGAAAGTGCGGGCAAGATCTAGAGAGGAGGGAACAACAAAGGATGAGGTTCCAAAATGTGCACAAGACCTACAACCAAATCCTTGGGTGACCCTGGTCTGCACATTTGCTGGGAAGATTGCAAGAAGCTGAGTGAAAAATAAACAGTGGAATTCTCAAAGAACTGAACAGAGATCTCAGCTGCTGCTTACCACAGGGGAAAGGCAATCTGTAGTTTGAGTCCAGCCAAGTTACCCGCCTGCTAGGACAAAAGTCTACATATTGTACATACATCTTTTACACACACACACACACACACACACACACACACACACACATACACACACACACAGGAAGTCTGACAATTAAGTTTGCGAACTTGTTGCAATGATGTTGTTAACCTTTTTTGATATCAGAGGGATTATTCATTATGAATTTGTATGAACTGGACAAACAGTTAACCAAGTTTACTATTTGGAAGAGCTGAAAAGGCTGCATGAAAAAGTTAGATGACCTGAACTTTTCACAGTCAATTCATGGCTCTTGCATCACAACCATGCATCAGCTCACACGGCATTGCCTGTGAGGGAATTTTTAGCCAGTAAACAAATAACTGTTTGAATACCCCCCATACTCACCTCATCTGGCCCCCAATGGCTTCTTTCTTTACCTGAAGATAAAGGAAATATTGGAAGGAAGACATTTTGATTACATTCAGGACATCAAGGATAATACAACAATTCTGATGGCCATTCCAGAAAAAGAGTTCCAAAATTGCTTTGAAGGGTAGACTAGGCACTGGAATCAGTGAATAGCCTCCCACGGGGAGTATTTTGAATGTAACCGTAGTGATATTCAGCAATGAGCTACCCTGTTTCCCCGAAAATTAAACCTAGCCGGAAAATTAAGCCATAGTATGATTTTAGGTGCTAAAATATGGCACCTTGGCATACTGAATATTCTAAGCTGAAGGAGTTTGTGGGAAAGACACCCTTCTCCCTGATACAGGTCATAAAATCCTCAGGTGAGAGGTGCGTGCCCTCCATATCCTGGAGGAATCATGCTACGGCTTATTCTCTGACTAGGTCTTATTTTTGGAGAAACACGGTATGTAGCACTTTTTCTAGGACCAGTTCGCAAATGTAATTGTCAGACCTTGTACATAGAGGGGAACAATGGTGCAAAATGATGACTGACTTCCCATGAGAAACAATGAAGGCTAGAGACAATGGAATGACCTCCTTAAACTGCTGAAACAACAGAAGTCAGACTAGAACTATATATTCTATGAAAATATTCTCCAAAAATGAAAGAAATATAAAGACAACTTCAGATAAACAGAAATAGAGAATTTATTGCCACTAACCCAAACGATAAAGAAAAAGTTCAAAGAAATTCTTCAGGCTGTAAGGAAACATTACCAGAAAAAGTTTCTGTTCTATAATAAACAATGAAGGGCAGTGGAAATGAAAAATATGCAATCAAGTGTAAAGACATTACTTATATACTTCTTTCAATATCTTTCAATGAGATATAGCTGTTTAAAGCAAAATTTAACACCGTAGTTTGGTGGATATAATGTAAGTATATGTGAAGCATCAGAGCATACAATCATGCCTGTAGGAGGTCCTCAGTAAATACTCATTCAATAACTGTTAAATTGAGATCGTCACCTTTGAGCTAGGTAACTACCCCAAGGCTCCATTCAGCCCTACTATTCCATGATGGTAAGTAGCTATGGCCAATCTCTTATCTATTACTACTAACAAACTGCAAATAATTGATAATAGTATATCATCCAAAAATGTCTTTGTTTAATTTGGATTAATATATATCAGTATCTCCCAATATGCCACTGCAATCGCTGTATCAGTCAATATATCACAGGAGACCATCAACATTTTTGGTTACATAACAGACAAAAAGTCCATGATAACTTCACCTGTTTGTGATATCTTTCTCTCTGATGACATATAGGTAAGAGGAAAGTACAGAAGAGGATAAGTTTTGATATTAGAGCTAATTTTATCTGACTGTGTAACATTCAGATGTATGGCCTAGGGCAAGTCTCTTAAGTTCTCTAAGCTTTTGTTTCCTCATCTGTAAAATAGAGAAAATAATAATTCTACCATAGGGTTGTTGAGATGATTAAATGAGAGAAGGTCTATAGAGCTCCTGGCATGGAAATGAGTGCTAACAGAAGATTCCTGGTAAGATAACTTAATAATTAAAATTAGCTTTACCAGTATAATCCTCAAAGCAGTTAAATGAGAGTGGACTCTGGACGACTCTATTTTGTATTCCTTTTATGCTGAACACATCAATGAGTGCTTCTGCTATGCCATCCAATTCGGAGCCCTCTAACTACATGCTCTAGTTAAGGAAAATCATCCTGGAATCACACTCCCTTGAACCCTCTCCCATCCTTCTGTCAAGACAAGATGCCCTGACCACAAACTGGCCCATTTCTTTACATGAGCTTCTCCTCCAAGTCAATGAGTCAACTCAAAAGTTAATCTAAGCACATGACACATAGCATCAGAGTAATTCATATCCCACACGACACCAGACTCATGGATGATGGGACTGCAAACAAGAGGCTGTTGACTACATCCTCACAGAAAGAGCAATGCCCACTGTGAATCTTCAAGTGCTAACCATGAACTGTGTTGCATCCAATCTCCCCAAATACTCAGCTTCAGGAAGAAAGACCCAGAATATGAAGACACAGGGTGCAATGACCAGCATCCCTCATTACTCAGCACATTAACCAGCAGAAGAAGACCAAGGCCAAGTCCTCGAACACATCACCATAAAACCAACAGGACCTAACTCGCTCATTACCAATTAAATGTTAGCCAAGCATGGTGCTTCTAATCTCAACTTCAGAAATGAGTTGCTTGTCTGGTTAAATACTGGTCAGGTGGCTTTCTACCTGCCTGAACTTCCCCTAAGTGGTTAACTAACGAGCCCATCATTACCAGCTTCATGAGGATTAGAGGTTAAGCGTAAGCTTGATTATAAGCCATAAATGTGAGTAATTTGAAATGTTATTGGTTATTACAAAAATATATGATAATAATTTCCTCTTTAATGAAAGGGAACATGTTTATAGTGGTCCCAAGCTCCTTGTTCAGGCTTTGGGAAGGAGATGAGAGCGTGATAAACAGCTCAGCCTCAGGATGGGCATCTGGGGTGAGGTGGCACAAATGAATACTCACCACTTAGCAGGGCTGTAAAAATGCAGACACATCACTGCATTTGTATGATAAATACTGAGTTTATGGGCTCCTTTCTTGAAGGGGCTGCATGGGGCTGGGGAGATTGTATGGCAAAGGAATCAGAGGAGCCAAAGAAAAGAAGACCAGCAAGCCCCTTTCCCATTCACAACATGCATGTTTAGAGGAGGACTTGCCCAAGGAAATCTTACACACTGATTAAAAATTACACACAAAATGCATAAGACATGAAGTAATAAGACAGACTGCAGAGGTGTAACAATGTATTTTAAACCCCCCAACCACATCAATGTGACATGGAGAAAGTAGAATATGAAATTAGAAATTTATAATAAAACCTGAATATCATCATTGGATAGGAAGAGAAGGTGAGACCTGTTTCTCAAGAGATGAAAGGAAGCCCTGCTTGCTAAGGACAGGCTGTTGTCTAGATGGCATGATGGTCATGAGCCCCCTACATTTACAAGGGGTTTTTGGTCTGTGTGGCTGCCCGGGGGGCTTCCAGGGCCTACCAGATCACAGGACACTCTACATTCCAGCTGGCTGGCTCTCAAATGCCAATCAATGAGAGGCAATCCAAGGCCAATCAAGTAACAACTCTGACCAAGAGGTTGTGACACAAGAAAGGGACCAGAATGGCACCATGCCAATGAGATGTTGTCATCTTTCCTGAGCCCTGTGAGCAGGTGAGAGAACTCCTCAGAGAGCAAACCATGGTGTAAACACCAATAGCTAAGAACCTCAGGAGAGAAAAGTGGTGATAAAAGCTTTACAGCTATCCCTCCTTATGCTGAGTGTTCTCTTTCTAAATTAAAAGTCGTTTTCCATTTTTAACAGCCCCAACAATAACACTTTATAGAGCACTCTCTTTTCACAGAGTACTTTACCATCATTACTTATCCAATCCTCAGAGGTGTCTCAGGAGGCCAGCGGGCGATGAACCCCTTACACCCCTATCCTTGTCCAGAGGGGCAGAAGCCGGTCCAGTGTGGACTGCTGGCTGGAGGTGGCTGCACCCCCAATACAGGGTGAAGGGCTCCATCCAAACCATAGGGCATCTCATATGCATTTGCTGAGCTCATTGATATTTGCAGAACAATTATTTTTGTAAACACTGTCAAACCATTTTCACCAAGAAAACCACTTCTTGCCTTTGTTCGCCCTTAGCAGACACCGATGCTAGCTGTTCGGAGTGGTAAAGGTTTTATTACAACCTTCAAGTTAACAACCCCTCCAAAATGTGTTTGTTGCCTGGAGAGGCACACAGGCATCACCAGTCCACTCAATAACAAACCCACTCAGTGAAATACCTACACAGTCGTAAATCGGTGTTTCACTGAAGCATCTCTATTTATCAGATCAAATTTCAGACAACCTCAAAAGCTTCCCCACACACACACACACACACATACATACTATACATTTTCCTGCCTCTGCCTTGTAATTTTTCATTTAATGAATACTTATGGAGCACCCACTATGTACAAGATATTGCCGAGTGCTATAAGGGACAAGATGTTAACGACACATGGTTCCTGTATGTAAGGATCCCATAGGCAAGAAGTGGAGACGAGATGAACACAAGAGCTACTATGATATAAGACAAAAAGCTCCAAGGGCCAAGTGCAGTGAGGGTGGACTTCTGCACAGGAACTCTGAGTACAAACACTCATTTTTAGTTGGCGGAGCCAGAATGTCTTCATGGAAGAGATGGTCTTTGAGCTGGGCCTTGGGAAATGAACAGAAACTAGGCATGTGGGGACCAAGGCATGTTAGGGGTCCCCAGAACAGTGTGAGCACAGGCACAGAGATATGACTGGGTGGGAGTGTCCAGGGGAACATTCACTTCCGGCGTCTGTGATGTAAAGCGAGGAGAACAAAGGCCTTTTCAGACTGCCCTAGTTAAAGAAGCCCCCTTGCCATCCCAAGCCACTTTGTACCCAATAGCTCTGTGTATTTTACAGTTCACATTAGAAATCGCCCATGTGCGCCTCCATTCCATCCCACCACATCCCCTGCCACTAGAATGTAAACTCCATCGCATTCAACTGTGCATCCAGAACAATGCTTGGCACTTAGACACTCGATAAACATTTGTAGCATTAATCACCTAATTAATTACTGTGTCATGGAGTCCTGGAAATGCACCCTATACCCAATTTTACTTCCAGAAAGTGCATGGTTCTCTTCATTCAAATGCTTGCTCTCTGTCTGCCTGATTTTGGGGGAGGCCTGACTTTATCTTTCTTCTCCTCAAGGCACATGTGTTGGCATAAACATGTCATAGTGTCATACCAGAGACCAAATGCTCTGAGGTCCCCCAGGAATGGCTCTTTCCCCAGTAGATGTCACTGGGCTGGGGAGCATGAGTAAAGCTGATGTGGTATGGGGGGGCAGGAGCCCAAGGGTCAAACATCACCTTTCCAGCCCAGCCCAAAGTCATGAGCTAGTCTACAGCTTGCCCTCTGAGAGTGACTATGACAATCTCACAGGCAAAGGTAACGCAGTAGAGAACAGGTGCTGAGGGATGCTGAGAACAAGTGCTGGCCTCCCGGGAAGAAACAAAGTAAAGCGTGACCTTCCCAGATTTTATCAACACTCTCTCCTCCCATGAGCCCAAATTCTTCCTAGTGAGAGCTCAGGGAAGATTCCAAGGAAGGAAGCCCTATATTCAAATAAGATGAGCAGGGATCTTTAAAAGGTCTTTGCATTAAAAATGGAGAATGTGAAGCCAGTCCCCCAAAACACAGAGCCTGAGATACCTTTTCTTCCCAGGAGATCATCTCTCCAAGGATCTTTGGGACATAAATTCACCACAGATGCGAGGGAAAAAACCCAAACAGTAACTAAGTCCACTTCATGTGGGGTATGGGCCCCCCCAAACCTGGTGCTGTTCAGTGAAATTCAAACTGGAAAACCCCATCTTTCCAGTGGTCAGACTCAAACGCATTCACCCTGGCCGCTTTGTGTGTAAGGCTGGGGCCAGCCAAATACTCGTCTCTGGCATCCACACCTGACCAGGGCCTCCAATAACTGGAAGAAATCGCTTCCACAAAATATGTTTTTAGGACGGCGAGGATAATTGAGACAGAATGCTAAGCCTGCGTGATTTGGGGGGATCCATCTAAAAAGCCTAATCATGGCTAATTCACCGTTTGCGGCCACCCTGGGATTTCATGCAGAGCATTGGTTTCACTAAGGTAATTGGTGCTATTGAAACAAGCCAGTGCTCTGCAGTTCGCTGCTTCTCTCCTCGCCTCTGGGCACAGAGAGGATCAATATTTGTTAGGATTGCTTCTTGTTCCAACAATGTAAGATTTACAATGCTAGCTGGGATTCTCACTTTGTCTTCACACAACTCATCAGTGGAACCCAATTACTAACCTCAGACAAACAACATTAACATGAGCCTCTATGCTGCTTTATTGCCCTTCATCCAAGTCTCATTTCAGGGTCTTCAGGCAGTGCCACTATAACAGATACTACACTTTAAAGTGTGCTCCAAGGAATAAATTCTCAGTCTTTCATTACTCGTACCTTGATTTACTTCATATCATCTTGCCGCTATAGACAAAGATAACACACTGTAAATTACAGCCATCCTGTCTCGTAGTTTCAGAGGTAGGGGGAAGGCAGGGAGTGAGGTTTTCTTTGACTTCACAATTAGCAGTGGACTAGGCGCTATCACTCCCATATTGCCCACGATTAGCTAGTGTTTATTAGTGCCATTTGCAAAGCGTGGTTTAGACAAATCCCTTCCCCCACCCTCAATCCTCCCTTTCTGCCAGAGAGTCCATTAAATTAGAAAAACCTCAACGCTAAATGAAAATATGGTTTCAACCGTTCTGTAGCCCATTCTCTCGCAGGATCTCAGCTCTTGTACATCAGTTCAGAAGGTTAACGCGGCAAATTTATTTAGTGGAGAAACTCGTCCAGTAATCAAGCTCCTGTTACTAAATGGCTCAAAGTCCCCCAAATCAGGTGTCACTCTCAGCAGTTCCCTCTTTTCTATGCCCCAAACCCTGGTCGAAATAAGGGCTGTCTAGCTTTGCCCTGAATTTCAACTAACAAGAGAGCCTGGGTAAGAGAGAGACCTAAGGAAACAGTCATTGGAAAAAGTCCTTCAAGTTAGCTGTAGCAGTACCCCCTTATTTGTCCTACAATTTCCTCCATCCTCCATCCTATTCCAGTAGCTGATAACTAAGAACATTAGTTTTATGCGACTTGTCAAGCTCAAATGAAAAGAGAGCTAACTTTAATGACACTGCAATTAATCGCCCCAATAGACAGACAGCTAAAAGACAAGATATTGACTTCATTAAGGATAATGTATTATGTCATTAAGTTGGTAGGGTCACCTTGTGTATCATACATGCCTGCTAATATATTGGCATTTTCCTCAAATAAGATAAATTCAGATATGAGTGATAAAGCTGATTAGAAAATGTTTAATCTAAAGAGGCTACCTTCCTTATACCCCCGCTCCGCAGCCCTACATAGAAGTGAAGTCATAAGAAGCATTATAGACCTAAGATTATCTCAAATACCAGACCCAACTCATTTATAATCTGGCCCTTCCCTCCTTCATTTCTGCAGTTAAAAGGGGATTTTAACTGATGGAAGTTGGAGAGCTTTTGGTAACTTGATGGTTCACATGCTTGAGTTGGTGGGCCATTGTTTTTAAATAGCACCTGTTTTATTTTGAACCTTTACACGCTCAGGCAATTCAAATGAAAACAGCCACATGCTCTTGGTGACATGGGGCTAGGGTTTAACCCTGTCAGGACAGGCTTCCAAAGGGGCTCAGTTAAGAAGACGAATTACAATGCAACTCAGCTTCAAAATGGATCATTCTTTTTAATGAGATAACTTCTCTTCAAGGCTTATCTAAAGGGAGGTGGCTGGCTTAAACAAAACCATTTTTCATTTAGAGTATTCACAAATTAAGATACATTTAGCAAAGCTTCTCCTGGCACTTTATTTCAAATAAATAAAATAAGGTTTTAAAAAACTTATGCATCTCTCTTCAACTAATTCAGTAAAAATAGAATCATAGTTCAAAATGTTTTCTAAAGCTAAGGAATCCCCTTGGAGAATACTTTGTCATCCTCTAAATTGGTAACTGCTTCCACAATACACTTGTGTTGGGAGTGTTAGGACTTCTTCCCCCCATTTAAGTATTAATAGCTTTTATTCAGTAAACAGAATGATGATTTTATAACATTTCATTTGATCTTAGTAAAATACTTATTTGTAATTGGGGGGCTCAATCCATAAACAATATTTGGATGAGAACAAACCAAAATAGAGGTAATACTGTAATGTTAATTGTGACATAGAATACTGAAATGTGTGGCTGGGTGAATAAAAGATATAGATGTGTGGATATACATATCATTATAGATACATGTTTGTATATACCGGGGTCACCAAAAACACGTGTACACATGACTTGTAGTCATCTTTTGTTATCGGTATATATCATTACAATTTTAATACAGTTTTTTCCTTTCTTAAAATGTGGATACGTTTTTTTGGCACCCTCTATATACAAATAGACTCATACCCACAGACTGAGTAGGTATAATACTGAAACCTCAGATCACACCTGGGAGGGACCTCCATGAGTTGCCCCATCCCTCAGGATTTCCCCATTTTAGAGATGAGCACACTGTGCTCCGGAGGAATGAGGCAAATTATCCATATCCACACAGGAGCAGCAGTGACAATAATCTAGGCCTGATGATTCTCAGGCCACAGGTCTTTCTTCCAAGCCTCTCCACACCACTCCCCTGCCTGCACATGTATACATATTTTTAATCTACTTTTCACATCCACACATAGAACTTTCTGGATTGTGTCTCTCTTCTTGGAGCAGAGAAATGCAAGGCTCGACACATTGGGTGCCTTATAAACAAAGAAGATTACAAAATAAACAGGAGATACCTTACCAATCTTGACTAAGCGGGTGAACTAAAATCTCATCACCTTCTCCCTCAGTCTTTTAGATTAAAAAAAAAAAAGAATAAAATAAAGGAGGTGACACACTTCAGAGACCAGAGCAAAACCTCTGATTTGATGTGCACCCTCAAGTATCGCCAGCACACCCCAACCCACGTTTTTCCTTCCTGCTGCTACTGACATTAAAATCACTTGCTTGGTTTTCCACACCTCCAAGAGGAGGGCAGGACTGACAACGGCAAGAAGCATCTCAGCTGCCTGTGGACAGACGCCTTCCCAGTGGTGGATGGGGACTTCCTGACACTCCCTCTCCAAACTCACCACTAATTACCAGCACCTGCAGCCCTTCATGCCAAGCCATCTCTTTTAACCTGAACCCTCATCTTTTCTATTATTTCCATTAAGGTTGTCAAAACCAGAAGTTTGGGAACCTTTCTCTGTGACCTTGACCTTTCTTTGCAGGCTGAACGTATTGGCATTTTTTCTCTGGCTGCATCTCTTCTCATTTGTCATGATTATTGCTGAATTTTTCAACTGTCATTCCCAAACGTAAATCAATGGTTGTCTACTTCCCCTTTGTCATATCTGCACGGCAAACAGCCTTTCCCTTCTAAATGAAGCTTCCTCCCTTTCCATCCATTAAAAGGGGCCTGTCTGCAGGAGAAGTCAATCCTTTGTTAGGTCATTGCATTTATCACGCTTCCAATCAGTGCCTGACACACTTATTCAGCCAGGTCTTCAACCACACAATCATTGTTCATCTGGGGGTTGTGCTGTAATTTATTTATGCATGGTGTTTTCACTATCCATCTTGGGCAGTTTCAGATTTTTCACCCCTGCCCTTCTCTTCCTTGGGACCTTCAGTGCTTAGAGGGAACTTGGGGGGGGTGGGAAGGAAGGAGCACAGTAATAGGGGGCAGGCAGGGGGTGGACAGGAAAAGAACAAGGAGCTTTGTTTCTGTGGGAGTGGCTGTGAGCAAGATCCCCTCTCCGTGAGAAACTGAGTGCAAACCGAGAGAGACGTTCAATCAGGGCCTGGAGCCCCAATTACAGAGCACAATTAAGCCAGGAGGCCCTCTAGCCATGAAGTGTCTAAGTGGGACAATTCCCGTGATGTACTAAGAGAGAGTAAAGTCCCATCAAATTTAATAGACCTCTTCGTAAGTATATTGAGCACAACTGTTATATACAACTTTTTTTTTTAAAGAAAAAATGTTCTAAAAGGGGAAGGGAGCAACCCCTTTTCTAAAAGTGCATGCCTCCTCCAGGTAGCTGTTAGCTTGAAACGAGCCAGTATGTGTTGCCATGAAATTCTCAGGTAAACATGGAACAGATACCAACACCATTAGTGGGCAGGGCCTGAGTCCCACGAGCGGTCACCATGCAGCGCCTGGACCCCGCACGCTGAGCAGGTTTCTCCTCCCCACCTACCATAGACTCACCCTGTATGCCGTCACCACCTCTGCTTCTCATTATCACCCTGGCCTCTGGCCTTGGTATGTACTGTCTTCTGTTGGAATGAAACATCTAAACAGAAGAAGCCCAGGCCTTCTGTTTCCCTCTAACTGCTTCCAACTCAGGTTCAGAGAAGAGACTCCTCCACCAGCGGTCAGGGCCCTACTGGCCGCCCAGCCACCTCCTGTACTCTCCACTCCCATCAAGGCACATGCAGGCAAAACAAGACACGGAATAGTGATTCCAGGGGATGTTTAGTGTCTGTCTTCCTCCTTTCACCAAACAAAGGAGAGTCGTAGAAAATGAACAGGATCACCCAAAGAAAATAGCCAAAGGGAAAAGGGTGTTTAAGAAGCATAATTACATGTGTTTATACCATACTTCACCGATAAAGTCGTTCATCCCTAGTTCATTCCTTATGTCAATAGGTGATGTTTTTCCTTCCCAGGCCCCACAAACACACATTTTACAGGTGCACAAATTAAGGCCCACTATTGTTGAATAACTAGCCTGAGGCCACAGAGCTTACCAGGGGGACTGGGGTGCTTGGTGCTCCAATCACTGAGTCTAATGCGAATCCTGAGACGTTCCCAATATAGTTATGGTTGACATTGTTCTCAGTGCTGCTGTTTACAGTTGTGCAGTACACCACCTGCACAGTTGGACCCGGCAACCCTATATAAGTATGAGGAGATATGAAGGGGATAAACAGGTGTCCTACAACAACCCTTTCATAGGCAAACACTTCTTTAGACAAAGCCCAGACAGAAGAGTACAACTACAGGAACCTAAAAATAGATCCTCAGCAGGAATATAAAGGCACCAAGAAATACTATATCACCACATTCTCCCCATCCTAGCTAACATCTTCCCACATATCCTTCTCACCCATCCTCCATACAACTTATGAAGCTATTTCTACATAGTGATAGTGAGTCTAGAGTACCAGATACACCATTCTAGCAAATTCATAACTAGAGAAGAATTACTGCTTCATCTACATGATGGCTCTACAGCATGTTACAGGTCCTATCTTGCACTCTGGACCTTCTGTGACCTCAATTAGTATGCCAGGAAATAACCATGGATTGGATTCACTGCTCTTAACAAAAATGAAGTCTTAATTTTGTTTTCATGCAAACACTACAATGCAGCCATTACAGTATCCATAATATGTTCTTGCTCTCAAAGTCCTCATCCAAGTATGGACATAGTACTCAAATCAAATATTAAGCTATTTCCTCATTAGCAATGCATCAGAGCTAATTTATGTGGCCGAATCTGGAGTGACAGGTTGAAGGATGAAGAGTCTGGTGAATCGCACAGGCCAATCTCTTCCAACATCCTCCTAAGGCATCCCAGTAGCCTGACTATCCTTTTAGCTTGATCATTTGCTTGAAGGTGATGTGGCAGAATGGTGACAGCTGAGATAAGGTTCCTGTCCACAACTTCCTTAAATTCAGACCTACTGTCAGGAATGATAGCGTCTGGAAAGCCATGTGTTGAAAGTACCTGTGATTATTTCATAAAGGGCTAGAATTAGAGTATCTCTGAGCACCTTGGATCATTTTGAAAATGAATCTATGCCTAGATTAATTCTGCAGAATTAATACTGATTCTCGATGAAGGCTCTGGTCAAGTAACTTTATGGTTTACAAAACAGCTTCACATACACCATTTTTGGTGGATTATGTCAAGTAGCTTGACATTATCCTTATCACTCTTTAACATTATAATCCATTCTAGACCCCCACATTTAACTTCTAGTCAGTTCCTTAACACATAAAATTCACAAAAGTACTGCCTATAGAATGGCCAAGATAAAGTGACAACTATTCTCTAGAAAAAACAATATGATTTTTTTTTAAGATTTTGTGGACAGATAATTTACTCCAGCTTGTTGCTTAGAATGGCTGAGTTCCTATTGAGCTGCTGTTCTATGGTCATCCTTTCTATTACAACCAACTAGAAAGAGAGCCCAAGACATGCAATTTGCATTTGTGTAGCTTTATCTGACAGGCTGTGTAGATAAGAAAGCTTTAAATCAAAATCATGTGGCAAAAGAAAATCAGTGTTTATTAGTCTTCCTGGCTTGTAAGCAAGTATAGTCATCATAGGAAAAGAACAAAAGACATCATATACGTACTAACAAAATCAAGCTTGGAAATAAGAACTCAAAGAAACTCATGATTGATACAAATGATAATAGTTGGTTATTGAGATAATTCAGACTTTCTCGGTTCTCACAACAGCTGCAAAGTCAACTTCATGAAACTGTGTTTTATTGCTGAACTGTGCAGCCTGGGTATGACTGAGGATTTTGTGGCAAAACATAGCTTCAACATGGTGAGATGAAGAAACCACAAGATAAAACACAATGGTTTTTGGTTCACCCTGATGTATGAATGTAGACTCCTAAATCAATAAACATTGAACACCTTGAATATGGTTGTACAGCTGGCAAAGCCAGCTCCACAGGCAGGATTTCCCCAGTAGGAGAATCAGACAGCTCAATAATGCTGATGAGGAAGGATGTTAAGAGCCCTAGAGAGCCTTGAAGTTCTCTCTGCTAACGAGTCTCATTTAGATGTAGGCATTCTTGGGTGAACTTCCTTGAGAAGAAGCTCAGAGGAATGAAATAATGTAGGCTCTGGTTTCACATTTCCCTTCTATTCAGATCCTTGCCTTATAAGAACTATCCAATCCCAAAAGTATTTTGGTGAGTCTATCTCCAGTTAGGAGATAGAGAAAGCTATCCTTATCATTATTTTAGGTGGTACTGCAGCTGATATCCTAGAAATCTGTCTATGGGCATTCCTAGAGCAATGGAAAGTCTGAACTGAAGGCCCTTAATATGAAATGCCACTCAATTAGTGATAAAAATTTAAACACATAAACAGTTACTCAAAGTTTGGGTGAGATCAAGTTTGGCAGTGGCCTTCCTGCCTTTTTTTTTCCCAAGGACACCTGCAAGATGATTGATCTCTGACATTGGAAGTGGGCTCTACTATGCCTCTTCAAAATGTACATGACATCACCAGAAAGTTTTACCTTCCTGGGTATGTATAGTTGATTCCGCCCTGGAGAGGCACTCAGGTTTTTAAACTTATTTTTAACTTGTGAAAGATAATTTTGGCTCTCAAACAAATCAGTCCAGTGACTGGAATTAGATGAAATAGAATGGTATCATCTTCCCTTTGTCTGTTCCCCAGAAAATGTCTTAGGAATTCAATTAGTTAGATCCTGCAACTTGGTCCAATGGTGTCAAAACTTTGGAGTCTGATTGTTTGTACTTGGGAGATGTTCTAATAACTCTAAAAGTGACAAATGTCTTGGTACTGGGAGAATCCAAGCAGACTACCTATGAAGTAGACTGTAGATGGGATTTTTATTAGGCTTGTAAATTGGATTAAATAACTTCAAATCTCAAATTTGCGATTCTATTTTTTTATTGCCCAAGATTACCTCCCTTCTAAGAAATCACAGTTTATATTCACAACACAGTAAGTCCTCACTTAATGCCATTGATAGGTTCTGTGACTTTACATGAAATGACATATAACAAAATCAATTTTATCATAGGCTCATTGATAGAAACAAGAGTTAAGTTCCTATGGCAGCTCATCAATGGTATAACTTAATGATGTTGAACAAAATGATGTCATTCAAGGACCTGCTGTACAGACTCCAGCAACATCAGCTAAATGAACATTGCTTTCTGAAAAAATACATAGCAGGCATAAAACCTAGGAGTTGGGATGAAGGCTGTCTCAGCAACTTTGACAAACAGCTTACTAAGAATATGCCCTAAAAGGATCTTGACCAATTATCAATAAACTACAACCTAAATTACCTTCAATCTAACAGCTATGATCATTAAAACCAACAACATCATCATCACCATCACCTAATGTCCACTTATTGTATCGGGTTGTCGGGAAAGTCATGACTTATTTTTTCTATGTTTTTCGTTGCAAAAATGCGTCATGACTTTTCCGACAACCCAATAGAACTTTTCTAAGTTATAAGTCCTGACTAGGTCATCAGCACTTATATTTGATTGAGTCAATACTTTCAGATTTCTCCAAATGGCTGCATCAATCTATGTTCCCACCAGCAGTGTGCAAGTGTTCCAGTTTCCCCTCATTTTCCAATGAGGCGCCAAGAAATTCCACAAAGTGCTATACCTATGAAAAGCCTAAGCTCCACATTGCAAAAAGCCTGCCCTTAATGCATTCTCATTTTACCTGGTAAAATTTAAGTTTCTAAACAATGATTGATGGTTCTGGTGAGAATGTTTATAAAAGATCTTACTCTTAAGCAAAGCAGGTGAAAGAACTATTATTAGATATGTTTAGGCTTCATGAACCATCAGAAGCAGAGCATAAATCTACTCAGGGCTCTCATGATATTTTCTTCAGAATAAAAGCCTCTCAGCATATGATTCCAAGGAAGTAGAAAGACTGATAAAGTCTTTGTTGTGTTCCACAGTGTGAATAAAAGGTAACAAGGTTTGCTAAGGTCTCAGGGTGGAGATTATATTTAGTTATTTTCCAGTAGTACCTAAGAATGGTTTTGTATAGTACTTGTTGCTGATCAGCTTTATTTTTAAATAGGCTCCCAACTGTCACCACAGAAGTTTGGGAAGGGAGGCCTCAAAGTAGGAGGGCCTGAACAAATCCCCAACAGTCATATGTTAATACTCTTTGGGGAAAAAAAAAAAGTGGTTGGGATAAACCCTGGTTATCCTATGCCACTGTAAACCTCAAATGCAAGATGCAAAAGTAATAAAACAGGAACTCAAACAAAGCCAAAGAACCCTGAAAAACTAACCTACAGTGGTCTCAGGCAGTTTGGAGATAGTTCTCCTCACACAGAAATTGAAGGGCTGTGTAGACAAGGGGCCCTTTGATGTCTGGATTCATTTCTCCTGCCCCTGCCTTTGAGATCTCAACATGAAAGAATGAACCATCCTCTTTTCTTTGAACAGAGCAAGCTACTAATTGGATAACCCACTATCAGATAAAAAGGCCATCTAAAGGTCAGTGCAGAAAAAGTGCCCATCTATCGGTTGGAAACATACCACCCCAGCTACATGTTAAACATAAACCTAGTGTAATCCCTCTACTCTGCAAATTATTAGCTGTGTGACTTTGGGTGAATTAATCAGCTTCTCCAAGACTCAGTTTCCTTACTTCAAAAAAGATTATAAAGGCTAGGAGGAGATCCAAGATGGCAGAGTAGATAAACACTGTGCCTGCTCCCTTCCATGAATACATTAAAATTACGACTAAATTATAGAAAAATCAACCTGGAGAACCATCTGAATAGGAGTTTTATAACTAAGGATATAAAGAAGCCATGTCATGACTGGTAGGAGAGGTAGAGATGCAAAATGGGCTAGCCCCAAACCTTTGTGTGGTGGTTAAGAACCAGAAGAGATGTCTTGGCTGCAGAGGTTCCCCCACACCTTGCCACCCGGGAAGAGTGAGGGAACCCCAGCCGCAAACCAGTCTCCCCAGCCTGGATTACTGATGCCAGGAAAAGGAGCCCCCTTCAACATCTGGCTGTGGAAAACAGCAGGGTTCCAACCATCTGGGTGGGATAGAAGGCTGCAGAAAATCCACATATCCTCTTAAACAGCTCACATCCAGACTCTCTCACTCGCAAGCACTCACCTTAGGCCAGCAGTTCTCAACCTGTGGGTCGCGACCTCTTTGGGGGTCGAATGACCCTTTCACAGGGGTCACTGGGTACTCATATGTGGGCGTATCTGCAGGTGGGCCTGGAGACGGATAGAGGAGCGGTGTCTCGGTTCCTAAGACCATCGAAAATATGTGTTTTCCAATGGTCTTAGGCAACCCCTGTGAAAGGTTGAGAACCACTGCCTTAGGCTCTGGTGGAGGTACAATAACTTGGGGGTGGGGGAGACATGCGGGGTGCAGACTGAGGTGTGTGGCTTCATGGGGAGGACTGGAAGACAGTCACCATTTTCCCTGTGAGGAGGTTCTCCTTCCTTGCAGCTCGGCACCTTCTTTACTGTGTTGAGCCCTTCCCCACCTGTCAAATCTGAATCTGATTAGCCTGGTGAGCTCCACTGCTCCACCCCGCTGACTCACTGGGAACCTGTCCTACCCAACTCCCCCAGTGCCAGAGCACTTTTTCAAGAGCAGCCAGCCCTGCCCACATTGTACTCTTTCTTGGAAAACTATAGGACTCCAGCAGTCCCCAGGCAGGTGGCAGCTGGCCTCAGTGTGCTCTGAGACCTTTGATTAGTAGCTCCAGACTCTGCACTGGCACCAAACCAGAGTCTACATTAACCTGATGACCACAACTCTTCCCACTCTAGTGACTCCCTGAGACCCTGCCTCACCCAACTTGTGTACTGCACAAGGCTTTATCAGATGCTGAAACTTCAAGGAGCTGGCAGATAGTAGCAGCCTCGGGGTATCCTAGGTTTTTAAAAAACTATCCCAGGTCTGATACTGGTGGCAGCCATCCTCAGTTCAAAGTGTGGCCTCTCCACACACCTCCAGGGTTAGCACACACAGCGACAACCATGGATCACTTTGTAGCTACTACCAAGTAGTCCCTGGCTGGTCACAGGCAGTAGGTAACCTGGACCTGTACCAGAGCCCCTCCCAAGAGGCCCAGAACCAACATACTTGAAAGTTGTTTTCAGAAAACAGCAGAGCCCCACCCAATTAGCCCCAGAAGGAGTACATTGAAAGGGCGGTCTTAACAAACACCAGAGCCCACTGGGGTGAATTCCACTTAGTAGAATAAGCCCCCCACACAGCAGCCTGTAAGGTGTGGATGTGGCCAAACCCCACAGCCAGTCAGCCTGAAGGCCAATCCCACCCGCTGACGTGCCAATATCAGTCAAGGCTCAACTATAACAGGAAGGCACACACACAGCCCACACAAGGGACACTCCTGGAGCCTCCAATGCAGGTGACTAGGAAGACTGTGCCAGGGCCCCCCAAGGTACCTGCTACATAAGGCCATCTGGCCAAGATTGGGAAACATAGCAAATCTACCTAACACATAGAAACAAACAGAGAGGCAGTCAAAATGAGGAAACAAAGAAATATGTCCCAAATGATAGAACAGGAGAAAACTCCAGAAGAGGAACTAAACAAAATACAAGCAAGCAACCTACCAGATACAGAGTTCAAAACAATGGTTATAAGGATGCTCAAGAAATTTAGTGAGAACTTCAACAAAGAGATAGGAAACATAAAAAAGGACTTAAAAACCATAAAAAAAGAACCAGTCAGAAGTGTAGAATACAATAACTGAAATGTAGACTGTACTAGAAGGAATCACCAGCAGACTAGTTGAAGCTTAGAGGATCAAATCAGCAATTTGGAAAATAAGGTAGCAGAAAACACCCAAACAGAACAGCTAAAAGAAACAAGAATTCACAAAAATGAGGATAGTTTAAGAGACCTCTGGGTCAAGATAAAGTGCAACATTTGCATCTTAGGGGTACCCGAAAGAGAAGAGAGCAAGCAAGGGATTGAGAATGTATTTGAAGAAATAATGACTGAAAACTTCCCTAACCTGTCAAAGAAAATAGACATACAAATTCAGAAAGTGCAGAGTCCCAAACAAGATGACCCCAAATAGGCCCAAACCAAGACACATTATAATTAGAATGCCAAAAGTTAAATACAAAGAGAGACTCCTAAAAGAAGCAAGAGAAAGGCAACTATTAACTTATAAGGGGACAACTACTAAAATAAGATTGTAAGCTGATTTCTCAACAGAAACTTTGCAGGTCAGAAGGAATTGGCAAAAAATATTCAACGTGATGAAAAGCAAGGATCTACAACCAAAATACTCTACCCAGCAAAGCTATCATTTAGAATCAAAGGATGATAAAGAGCTTTCCAGAAAAGAAAAAGCTAAAGGACTTCGTCACCACCAAACCAATATTACAAGGAATGTTAAACGGACTTCTTTAAGATGGAAAAAAAAGTCAAAATTTATGAATAATAAAATGGCAATAGCTACATATCTATCAACAATTAGTTTCAATGTAAATGGATTAAATGCTCCACTCAAAAGACATAGTAGAGCTGAATGCATAAGAAAACAAAACTCTCACATATGCTAGCTACAAGAGAATCACTTCACAAAGACACACAGATGGAAAGTAAAGAGATGGAAAAAGATATTTCATACAAATCTTAACAACAACAAAAAAAGTGGAGTAGCCATACTTATACCAGATAAAATAAACTTTATTTATTTTTTAACTCCCCCTCCCCCCATCTACTGCCCTCTCACCCCCGATATCATGCTTATCTATTACAATTCCATTGATTCCATTCCCACTAAAATAAACTTTAAAACAAAGCCTATAACAAGAGACAAAGAAGGACCCAGTAATGCACTCTGGGTATTTATCTGAAGAAACCCAAACGCTGTTTCTGGGGACATGTGCATCCATATGTTCATTGCAGCATTTTTTACAATGGCCAAGATGTGGAGGCAGCCTAGGTGTCCATCGACAATGAATGATAAAGAAGAGGTGGTACATATATACAATGGAATATTGTTCAGCCATGGAATGGAATGGGTTCTTGCCATCTGCGGTAGCATGGATGCACCTGAAGGGTACTGTGCTGAGTGGAGTGTAAGACAGATGCAATGTGATTTAACTTATATGTGGAATCCAAAGAACAAAATAAAACAGAAACAAACTCATAGATACAGAGAACATTTTGATCATTGCCATATGGGAGAGGTATTGAGGGGGTGGGTGCAAAAGGGGAAAGGATTAAGAAGTACAAATTCATTGTTACACAATAGTCATGGGGATGTAGGGTACAGCATAAAGAATACAGTCAACAGTATTGTAATAACTACGCATGGTGTCAGATGGGTACTAGATTTGTTGGGGTGATAGATGGGAGGGCAATGGGGGACAGGGTGGAAAAGGTGAACAGATTAAGAAGTACAAACTGGTAGTTACAAAATAGTCATGGGGATGTAAAGTAAAGCACGGAGAATATGGTCAATATTACTGTAATAATTATGTATAGTGCCAGGTGGGCACTAGTCAGGGGGATCACTTCTTAAATTATATAAATGTCTAACCACTATGCTGTAACACCTGAAATTAATATAAAATCATATTTAATGTCAGCTGTAATTGAAAACTTTTAAAGGGGGAAGGTAAAGGGGAATAAGAGGTCCAAATTTCCAGGGATAAAACAAATAAGTCATGGGGCTGTAATGCACAGCATGGGGAATATAGTCAATATTGTGATAGCATGCTACAGTGTCAGATGGTTGCTGGACTTCTCAAGATGATCACTTCTTTAGGTATATAAATGTTACTAAGGTGTACAACTAAAATTAATGTAATATTGTATGTCAGCTATATTTTTAATAAAAATCTTTAAGACAATGAAAACGATTATAAAGGCTAATCCCCCATGGCATTGGCAGGCATAAATGAGAGAAGGGGCAGCCCAGGCCAGTACCGAGCACACAGGCCTCACAGTACAGCTCAGCACACGTGTACTCTCTAAACACACGTGAGACACACTATTATACACGGGTTCTACCAACTCATGCACACACTTAGTCATTCACACAAATACACCATGCGTCAAAATGCTCAGATACACATTCACACCCGTACACACACACACACACACACACACACACACACACACGTACCCATCCACATTTGTGAAAGGCTTTGTCAGCATTTTTCTTCCCCAGTCAAACCTGCCTGGTGCTGTGTTCTAGGGTACTGCCCTGCCCCCTGGGCACCAAGGCCTTTCTGATCATGGATGGTGGTAGAGCTGAAACAGGTCCCAGTGTGCTTCCAAAGTCAACTCATACTTGGGCATCACAGAACTTTAAAAAGTGATCACTGCAAGGCTTCTTACAAATAATCCAACCTGAGTCCTGACACCTACATTTTAGTGGTGCCATCATTTCTTCAAAGAAAATCTCACCCAGTGATTCCAGTACATAAAGCAAACAGAGGCACCTGTCAGAATGGGGTGGATATCCAGGCCCCTGTGTATTGTCCCCCTCCCAAGATGACCCTAAGATCCTGCCACAGAGCCATTGGGTTCCAGGAAACACCCTTCATTTACCATATTTAGGAAATGGGGCCCTAAAAGGTGATAGAGTGAATTACCCAGTGCCACACAAGTGGTGTGTGACAGAGCAGGACCTAAACCAAGATCTACTGGCTCAAAAGCCACCATTCTTCCCCCCGAGTTTCCAAAATATAGCCATCTAAATATCAGCATTTATATTAAGCATTAAATCCATTTTACTAAACAGTAACTACCCTCACTATATATGATGCACCAAGCTTTAGATGTCAACTAATTTGACTTACTCTCCCTTTCATTGCCCTTATATCTTGCTTAATAAGACATTTTATTCAGATACTGCTGAGGTAATAAAGGAAGAAGCGTGGTTGCCAAATGTACTGCCATTTTTATTTTTAGCTTCACTGGAGTAAGGGGTTATTTTCTTGTGAAAAGGATGAAATGCAACTGCCGGCCTTTTAAATTGTATCACGCAATCCTGCTTTTGCCCAAGCAATAGATTTCCAGATAACTGCAGCAATCTTCTTGAAGTGTAAAAAAAAAAAACACCCCCCCTGAAAAAAAAAAGCCACTGCCACCCTTCCCAAACCCTGTTCCACCTCAACTGTAAAGCATCAGCAAGATGAGCTATTTGCACCCACCCACGAATCTGCTGAACCCCACCCCCCACAAGAGCTAGGAGATTACACCTCAGGCTCTGCAGGCAACAGTGCAGAGGTCTGAAAATCCCTATTGTAGTTCAAAAAAACAAAAAATGATAATGATGATGATATAAAATGAACATTTATTGAGTGGTTATCACATACAGGTGCCATGCCAGCTGCTTTCTATGCATTATCTCATGTAATTTTCACAATACCTCTATGAGGAAGGTACTATTATTATCACTGTTTCACAGATGGGAACACTGAGGCATAGTAAGCAACTCATCGAAGGTCCCCAGTTAGTATGTGGAAGAGCCAGGATTTGAACCCAGGCCTGCGGGGCTCTAAAGTCTGCACTTATAACCAGTACACTAGACCTGCCTTGTAAATAGCCAAGGCTTTGGTTCAACGGACCTCAGTCCAAATCTAGTACACTGTTTACTAGCTGTGTGTTCTTGGGGAAGTAGCTTAACATTTCTGAGCTTCACTTTCTTCATCTGTAAAATGGAAACAGCACCACCAGCTTTCAGTCTCATTGTGGGGAATGTGTTTTGTTCTCTTGCCTCAGTCAGGCGGTCCTTCCTTTAATACTTAAATTCTGGGCTCAGGGCTATCCTCAAATTATTGAAAGGAACTGAGTGCTGATACAGCAAGAATAGATGTGCCATAAAAACTACAAAGAGTGAGCTTGGGAAAGGTAGGGTGGAAGGGGATAGAAGAAAGAAGAGGAAGGGTTTTGCTAGAAGGTCTCTCTAGCTATGACTGTCTCCAACAAACACCATGGAACCAGCAGCTGAGGGAGAAGATGAGCCTATCTGTACCAGCTGAAGACTTATACAGTGGACTGTATGATGTACACATTTTACACTTGGGATCTGTGTAGTCCCAGGAGTTAGAACAAGGACCAGTAGATGGAAGTTTCAGAGAAATGCATTTGGCTCATCCCAAGAACAAACTTCCTGCTCGTCTCAGGTAAGTTGGTTTGCACTCTCTGGAGACAGTGAGGCCCTCTTGGCTGGAGCCCCCTGAGCGGGGACACTGAAAGTCTGGTTAAGCTCCATCCATTCCAACCCTGAAATTCTTTGATTCAACAGTCGAAATCCCAATTATGTCCATGAATGTCCAATTTGAAACCAACAGTGTCGCTGTCCAGCTTTTAGACTTGCTGCATACAGAGAGTTGCATGGAGCCCTGGGGGAGGCTTCTTTGAGGCACCCCCAGCCACCCTAGATCTCACAAGATACAGAAAGACAGTGACAGGTATGTGTCTTACTATGGACAATTCTGGAAGGGTCCCTCCCCTCTTGGTATTAGACAGAATAAGAAAAGCCAGAGGTTCCCAGGAGAAAAACAACAAAATCTCCCGCTGGGGCAGGAACACAGCCCACTAATAGAAAAACAAACTCTGCTCATTTACAGCAAACTTACAGGCCCAGGAAAGCAGGGTGATGGCAACATGACCAGGTGCTAGTGTGGTGGCACACCGCTGTAACCCACACAACATGCCCTGGCAGAAGTGGAGGATGTGGGGGCAATCCCGAATGGTCCTTTATGCCCATAAATCCCCAGAGGAGGACCCCACTAATGAATCCACATAATGAACAATTTCGTACTACACTATGTGAGTTGAGAATAAAAAAGGAGAGCAGGCTGCCAGCTCACATCTCTAGCCAAGTCCCAGGAAGGCCGGAAGTAGAGGAAACTGGTTCACTACAACCTAGACCTGAACGCTATATGGAAGCATACATTTATTTTTCATAGCACTAGACTACAGATTTCAGATGTGTGCTTGTATTCTGGCTTGGAAGCTCGTTTACCTGTGTGACTAAGACACCATTCCAGCCATCCTTTGGTCTTTCCTTCCTCCTGCCCCTCTTCTAACACTGATAATAGCTGAGCTCTCTGTGGCCTGCCTCCTGCCTAGGCTGCTCACCCTGCTTTGAATGCTATTGATGCCGAATGCTAGTGCAACCCTTCCCAGAATGCACTGCCACACAAACAACATAGATAAAACAAGAATCAGCCTGGCATCTAAGTGCATTCACACAAATTCACACATGCATAGCACACTGATGAAAAACATGGACTCTGGTGTCAGGCTACCAGAGTTCGAATCCTTACCACTTCCCAGCTGTGTGGCCTTGTGCAAATTACTTAACCTCTCTGAGTCTCAGATTCCTTATCGGCAAAATGGCAATATGACTAAAACTTACCTCATAAGGTTGTTATGGGAGTTAAACGGGTTAATGTATTTAGAACACTGCCTGGCACAAAATAAGTGCTTATGTAAGTGTGTGCTGCCACTGCTCACCACTACCGTTACTTCCATATTCTTCCTCCACAACTGCCAGAGTTATTTCTTTGGAAAGAAGAACCCCCTCTAAACTACTATGGCAAATCAAAAATTGTATTACAGCTAAATGCACGTCAAGAATTTGGATGGTTTTCAGAACATATTTTTTAAGACACACAAAATGTTCAGATACACAAAATAGTCTTAATATCATTAACTACCATATTCCAACCCTTCCTAGACTCTCACACTCTCAAGCAACTAGGGCAATTAGATCGTAAAGATGTGATGTGTGTATGGAGGAAGTACTCCAAGGCCTGATATAAAAATGTTCATTACCAGCCAGGCCCCTGCAAGATGACCAAATTAACCTCACTGCCAGGAGTATATTAAGGAAGAATAATAAATTATTCAAAACCTAATGCTGATAGAGCAAAAAAATATTTATGGAAAAATCATCAGATTATTGCATTTTAATCACGGTCCTATTGTACGGCTAACGTGTTCGTTCCTTTTAGCACTTTGGCAAAAGATAAGCCAGCTCCAGAGTGACTCACTATCAGTGTCATACCCCGGAAAATGGGCAGCATAACCTGAAGGGGAGAAAAGGTCAGCAGATGAGGCTGTAGATCTGAAAAGCCAGAAATATGCCAACGCATCCCCAGGTGTGCTTATAAGAAAGCCACCCACTCAGCCAGAGTGGCAGGTGGCCACTGGGATGTGCACGTGCCTTCTCTTAAACCACCCTTTCTTCCAACAGAAGAGAGAAACCCCCAGGCCCTCAAATTTAATTCACTGGCCCTTGAGAAAAGGGGTGGGGGGAAATCATCCTAGAAAAGAAAATATTCAAAAACCCACAGAAGATGCCTCCCCCGGCCCCTTCCCACTGTCTGTCTCTGCTCTCCAGCGCTGCTCCCTGCCACACCACCCCCCCAGCCTTGTTTAATGTCTCTAACTTTATGCCATGTTCTCTTCGTCTTTCAGCACGGCTGAGCAAAGCTGACAGGCGGATTCCTTTGGTTTTCAGGGTATTAAAGCCACTTTCCCGCTCTGACAGCCTGTTCTACTCTGCCACCTTATAGCTCTGGCTTCACACTCCTGTGGGCAGCCAGTCCTTCCTGACAGACCACTGTCACTTCCCATCATCCTCTCTGTATATCCTGTTCTCTCCCCCTCAGCACGCATCCCGACTTTCCAACCAATGCAATTATTTTTTTTGACAAGCCATCCATCAGTTTTAACTTTAAAAGCACTTTCTGCTGATATCCATTGTTAAATCCTTTGCTTTTTTATGGGGCTTGCATGAGAGAATATGATATCAGACATTCAAACTACCAAACCATGTAAATTTACTTTGTTCTCAGCTATGTTTCCAATTTCACGTCCAATTTTTCGGTACATTATGCGTAGTTGTTGTGCTTAATATGATGTTGTCAAATCCCATTAAAGTTCACTGCATTGCACGGCTTTAAAAACAGGTTACAATTTGCATTCTATAAAGAAAGGAAGGAGTGCAGTCTGAAGTCAAGCTGAATCTTATTAAAATTATCTGTTCAATTGTTACATTTGTAGATGGAGTAATTTTGAGGCATTAGCTGAGACACATATGAAAATGTCAGCGTGCCAACTAACGACAATGAGAGCAAAAGGAATATCTCTGTGAAACTCAATAAAGCCCCTTTGCTGGTGACATAAATTTGATGATAATCCGAGGAAATGAATAAGGGACCCATCCCATTTGAATAGGAATTACCTTTTCTATTAAATCACTTTGGTGTGTTTCCACTTGGCCTATATCTTGGTCCTAGGCCACACTGAGTCCCTGGAGACTTATTCTAGTACAAGGGGATCCAGGGAAAAGTCCGAAGGAAAATTCATAAAATAGAAGGGCATTCCTTTGAAAGACATCATACTTGGAGGAGTCTTATTACATCCCCCAAAAAAGAGTCTTTAAAGGTATTTTCTCCCTGTTTGGAACAAGCACAAAGAATAGAGCTCTTCCATGCACCAGCAGATAACTTCACTGATCTACAAACAAATCTCTTTGCACAGAAGACTTGTGGGGAACTGCAAACATGCGTTGCAAAGGGGAGATGCTTAGGGTGCTGCTGAAATGGATGGGGTGGCGGGGGGGATTTACAGGAAGGACTAGAGGCCGAGACTTATGAGATTGGAACTGATAACATCAGTGGTTTCTGAGGGTTTTTCTCTCCCACAGAGTTCCTCTCCCAGCTGTATTTACGATAGCACTGATTTCTACATGTCTTGTCTTTACATCTAGTGTCTGATTTTCAAGGTATCCATCACCGGCACTGAGCAGAATTATGCCATCAGGGGCATTATTAACTGAACCATTGACTTCATTGACTATAACAAGTTGAATTTTTGTTTCACACACAAAAAGTATTCCCAGTGCAGACATCTACACCCCCTCCAAAGTTATTTTATTAAGAACACCATAATTTTAATTTTTCCAGTACTGTCAGTATTTAGGTAAGCTACAATGATAAAGAATAAAATTCAGTGACTATGGAAGATGTAATGAGGTGCTAAAAAAAAAAAAGTCGGTGCTGAGGCAGGGAGAAAAGGCAGAGTGTGTGTAGGTTCAGCTCAGATGAGGATTTACTTTGTGGCCTTAGGAAAGTCGCTTAACCTCTCCGGGCTTTCATTTTCCTATTTGTAAAATGAAGGTATTCTTTTTTTGAGCTGAGCCATCCTGCCATCCATTGGCAGCTCAGCGGCAGCTCAGCTCAGGCCGGGAATCGAACCACTGTTGCTCAGAGCTCAAACTCTTGAGCGAGCTCTTAACCAACTGAGCCACTCGGCCGGCCTGAAGGTATTCTTTATAGTTTTTATAAAGATCACATGAGATGACCCATGCATAGTGCCCTGTATATTCTGGTGCATGGCAAGAGTTTGATAAACACTGGGTATCATCACAATGATCACCACTATTACCAATAACATGAAGAACAGAGTACAGGAAGTAAAATGGAAACAATGGGGGGTGGGGAGTCTATCAAGAGGTCTATGCTGGAGGTGAAAACGAGTGTTTGAGCTGGATGCCGGGACAGCAAACAGGTTTCAACTCTCATGACAAATCTGGTTATTTGGTGGCTACTCTCAGGACGTTGTTGAGAAAGATTCTGAGGCCGCATCCAAGTGCTGGGGAAAGAGTCATGCAATCAATGACTTATACCCATGGTTAAGCAGCACCGGGTGGCATAACATAGGTAAGTTACAAAGACAGCAATGAATGTTGGGACCCTGCCTTAAAGGGTAAACATAAAGTTAGGACAAGAATCTGGGTGAGGAGGTCACATTTAATCACACAAATGAAAAGTAGGTGGCAGAAGGCTGCTTCCAAACTGGCTAATAAGAACCAAGCAGGCAGACAACAGGGCTTCCGACAAGGGTAGTTTCACACCCTTCTCCTGGTTCCAGTGCGTGTATGTCCATGGCCCACCCCACGATGTCATCTCAACCATTCTGACATAGCAAGGAAGGCAAACCAAGCCAAACCCCATGTCGATAGGCCCGAGAAGGAGGAAAGAGGCCATAAAGATGGCGATGATTTAAAGCTTCAGAGTAGGAGTAGCTCTTCTTTCTGAACAGTGAGAGATTTGCCAGTAAGGGAGAATTGGTTCCAAAAAGTAGTTTGCTTGATGGAATGTTGAAGGAACAACGGTGGGAGCCATGGCTTTCCCCCCAGTGTTGGGAAGTCTGGTCTCCTGGGTGAGCAGGGGACAAATATAAACTCCGAAAAAAGACTTGCTAGAATTTTACACGTGGTTCTCTCCTTGCTCATCACAGTGGAAGAAACCGAAAAGAACAATGAAAAGGGATCGATGGGGAAAATGCGCAGGGGGAGGAACAATTGAAGGATGAAGGAGTTTCCTTTTACGGCACATTAATAAGTCTAGATGACAGAAAATTGGGGTGGGGGGGATGGAATAGGAAGCTTATCAATGTTAAATGCCAGGTCAGGAAGGATAGGAAGGGGGACAGGGATATGCAGACATAGTTTTAAGAAAACGTCCTCACAATAAGAGCTTCTTGAAAGGTTAGAACTTGAAAATAAAATACATCTTGGCTTGGTTTTGAACTGACTTTTGAGGAGCCTCACTCTTACTCCAGGAAGTGCCTTTGGGACCTATAAGATAGAAGCATCTCACACGGGTGTGGGTATGCACATGAGCGTACACACATGTATACACACATGCATGCATGCACACACACACACATACACACACACACACACACACACACAGAGCTTCTTTCTACCTCGACTGGAAACCTTTAATGACTCCTCTAAAATTTCTCCAGGTTGTCGCTTGCAGGAGTGGGGATTTAGCTCCATACACTGTCCAGGTAAACATATTTCTTAACATGCATTTCCCTGTTCTAAGGGCAATGAGCCCTACATGTTGTCCATTACCCCCTGGATGCCTGGAGCAGGTATTACATATAAAGCCAGGCTCACAATGCCACATCCTGATCTGTACTTATATTCATTTTTCTACACATATATGTCCTACCTACCACCAGAACAAATGTCCTTTGAGAGCAAAGACCATATATTCCACTCCTCTATGACCCAGTCTTGAAAACCCACCATCTAATATGAAATAGGACCTTCACAAATACATCTATTTGAGGAAAATAACATCAGGCAGTAACAATTGAACCTAAAATAGCGCATAAGAACCAGGTCTCCAGCAACTTGGCATTTTTTATTTATTGTTTTTTTTTCTTATTGCCAAATCGCATATCCTATTAAAGATTTACATGTCAGTGGCAGAAATATTCCTGTTTAAATATCTAAAGAGTGACTCCATTTGTTTCTCCCTACATTATTAATTTGATTGGTTTTAAACTTATTGGATGTGAGAGGCATTAGACAGACCACACACAAAACAAGCTCACTTCTCTCTAGGAAATTACTCTAGTCATACAAGATGGCCCACCCGCCCACCCTCACACGGTCTCTGGGGGCTGAGATCATGCCTGTGACTGCACAAAGTTGCCTGCGTGGAGAGGAGTCAGCACTTCCTGGGGTGTCTGCAAGTCATAAGTATTTATTGAGCACATCCTATGACTGGTATTGTAAAACCAGGCTGGGCTGTATTTCATTTTTTCTTTTTCTTCTGGGTATTTGAGAATGTGCTAGAAAATCCCAGTGCCAGAAAAGAAGAAAAGTCTAGGATATGGTATTATGCTAAAGATAAGAAGACGGGGATCCTGGACTTAGCTCTGTCATAAACAGCTACGTGACTCACCTTAGGCACTTCCCTCGCCATGCTTTGGCTCCCTCGTCTGTAAACTGCATGGGGAAGATTAGATAGGATAGACTGTACCACTGACCAGGTGTCCCTCAAACTCTTAGATTCCTGTCAGCTGTATCATCCCAAGATTACTGACATTACTGGCCAGGTGACCTCTGTCCTTTGTTTTCTTGCTCATGAGGTGTTCACAGGAAAATTGCAAATGGTCATACTGTGAGTCAAATGTGTCATAAACAAAAATAATCCACATGAATATTGACAAATCTGGACTTTTTGAGGGCGGTGTACATTCTAGGTTTGCTTAGGGCAACACTTTCTGACCTGAAGATGCTTTGAAGGTCTTCAAGGACTCAGCACAGCATGGGGAGATGCTTCCCAAAAGGATGTATTCGCCAGGCCCAGGGGCTGGGAACGTGGGGATGGCCTGAGCAAGGGGAGGCAAGGGCCCCAACCCATGAGGAAAATCAAGCTTGAGCATTGAGCTGCAAGCAAAGGAAAACCAACAAACCAGGTTAAAGTCAACTCAAGGGATTGGGTCAAGGTGATGCTGACTTTCAGAGAGAGGGAGAGGGAGGAAGAGATTATTAATAATTCAGGGCCAATGCATTTTTGAAAATCAAGTTTTAAAAAACAATCTGCCTATCTGGACATGGCAGGGAAGCACGACAAGGACCCAGAGCAAATCGGAACACTTCTCCAGATCCACAGGGCCACCTCTGGGCCTTCTCCAGGCGGTGAGTCCCAGGGAGACAGGGGACATATTCAGTCACACACATGCTGCCACAAAAGCTGCAGTATTTTAACCATAGCAGTGATTGTTGCTACTGAATGTGCTAAGGATTTCAGAGGGCTTCTTTAGGGGAGTGACCCCTAGAGTTTCTGTGAGATGAGCTCCAAAGTCTTGCTGAGATTCTACGAGCCTAAAAATCTCTGCTCACTCCGTTATACAGAAGTATTTGCATGTCTTAGAAGAACAAGTGGGCTGAGTTCAAAAGTACCAGGTGATGAGCTGCCACCATGCCGATGTCTGGTCACACACGCTGTTGACAAAGGCTGGCAGTGAGCAGGAGCTCTACGTTCCGCTTCACAGGCAGGACACCAAGCCGAACAAAATCTCTGAGATGAAATCACCTACACCGCGGCAAGGTTTTGCAAATAGTGCCAAGAACCAAAAGATGGAGACCAACCAGGTCAACGGAACCTTGAGTCTATATTGTCCTGTTTCTTAGCCACTCAATGGGAAACTTTCCTTTCAGCTTTAGGGCTATCTGTGATGAGCCCCACCCAAGGCCAGGCAGCAAAGGGTGGGGAGCAGGACTCAGGTACAGGCTGCCCAGCTGGCCATGCTGACTCTCTCTCTTGTTACCTCTATGTCCTCAGTCAAGTGACTACACCTCTCTCTGGACTTCAGACCCTCCTCCCCAAATGGGACCTAATAATGACAGCTGCTTCCTAAGACCCTGTGAGGATTAAATAGCTGAGATTTGTCAAGTATGTGGAACCACGTGTGACACTTAGCAAGGCCTCAAAAAGGTGTTTTCGCTTTTTCCTCTGCACGACAAATCCTCCACATCAATTATGTCACTCTCTTCACTGTCCTTTCCCAACTCCAAACTACCGGACAGAGAGACGATCCAAGTCCTACCCATATCTGCTTCCTGCATGCTCAGTGCCTGTGCTGAAATATAACAAGTGTGTGATTCACGTCTCTAAAATGAATAATAAAGACAAGACTGGGACAGGTCCCCATGAAGGCCCCCACACTCATACTGACACACACTATGCTGCCATCCTCAAGGTCAAAGTTCCACTTCCCTGCCTGGCATGATTCTACCTGTCACTCAGGGCTCAGTTCAAGACCTCTGCTCCCTAAGGTACTGGGAGGCAGAAGCCGTGTAGCAGTTAAGGCAGCCAGACTCCCTGGGTTCAAATCCCAGCTCTTCCCTAGTGAGTTTAACATTTATTCATTCCCACCTGGATGCCACTCTGAACACTTCATTTCCAATCTCTCGTTAAATCCTTCCAGGAACCTAGAAGCTACACACCATTATTACCACTGTAAGGGCAAAGCACCTAACTTACGGAACTTCGTTCGCCCAAGGTTACTGTGCTCACAGTCAACTCTTTCCTCCTCCTGTTGCGTTTTCTCCCAATGACTCTCTTTTAATTTGATTTCTTTTTTCAATTTCCTGCCTTGTTGTGAAGCAGGAAGGACTAAATGTGCCATTCTAGGGCCAGTTTCTGACCGCAGGTCTAGCTGCCTCCAAGACTGTGCTTTACCATAGTACCTAGCACAGGGCTGGCTCGTGGGATCACAGAATGACCTGGTAATTCATATTTGTTCCCCTCCCCAGGTTCCAGACTCAGCCTCGGTCTCATCCCTGGATACAGGAAGCAAGCTCTCCATTCAGGAGGGGTGCTCGGGATGGGTCCTTCCCAGAACTGGGCCCAGGGCCTTCTGTCCAGCCAGCTGTGGGGTAAGGGGACAGCACCGACCACAAATAGCACAGAGCTATGCTCTCTAGAGCGACCCACCCCCAGGATGGGCTTCCACCAAGACTCCAAGAACACACCAGGGCAACACTGAAGCCCACGCTGCCAGTGCTGCTGGCCTCCACGCTGCTGGGTGTGCTGCTAGATGGGAGAATTCACATGATGGGGTTCAAAAACCCAGAACACTGGAGCTGCCTCTGTCACCTGGAGACAAGGGAGAGGTGACGCACATCCTAGGTGGTGCTGGCATGGTGCCCCCAGTCCTTACCCGGGAGCACTGTTCCTTCTTACTAGCCTCCACAGCAGGCACCCTCTCTTGCTTCTATTCCTTGGCAAAGGAGAGGCCGCAGGCCCTGCCACTGCTTCCATGTAGCACACTGCTGCTAGGTTTATGTAAATACCATAGAAACCAGGGCCCTAACACAGAAAGACACGCAAATAAACAACTTAACATAAGGTCAACAAGCCCCCTGACACCACGCGTACACAGGGCCCCATCTTCCAAGCACAGCCATCTTTCCGTTTTCCTTCTTAACCCCTGGGCTAAATAGGCTAATGAGATTCACAGACAACGCATTAAATGATGGAATCCTCCGCACAGCTCGATTTCTTTCTATAAATAATTTTAAAACTATTACTCAATAATGTATTGTAATAAAAAAGCTGACAGGGTCTTGCTCAACAAGCAATCACTGGCGTGTTTTCCCACCTGGAGATGGAGAACTTTCCTATTATGTGCCCCTGGTGGTTTTTAGGTGTTTCCATAAAGCTGTTGCCATTATTTATAAGCCACAAGCTACTTCCCTTCATTGTACGTTAAAATTAACGAAAGCTTACTTTCAAGATTCAGACGAGCAAGGCAGGCTAGATGGTTTGTGCCTGGCAGCCTGGAGGGGTGGGGGCGGTTCTTCTAAGTCACTTGCGGCTTTCGTGAGACAGCTCTGATTCCATCCACAGGGCAGGAAGGAGAGCGCCTTTGGGGATAAGGTGACCTCCTGGGGATGAGACCCTGGGAAGCAGCAATCCACCCAGGAAGGGGCTGTCTCCACCTCTGTTGCCTCAGCCTTGCCAGCCAGAGCTCCAGAGGTCGCCCGGCCAGCAAGAGCCACACGCGCTGGATCGTCTCTGCTCTCAAGCACTGAACGTCCTGCTTGGCACTTGCAGGCTCAGCATCCTGCAGGAGCAGCTCATGGGCTGTGGTGGTCAGTGCACATAGACGGGCACTCACACATACCCCATGCCCATTCCTGGCTCCCCGAGAGCTGAAAGTCAAGGTGAATAAAAAAGCAGCACTATGAAAACCACCAGGTCCTTCCAAGTCCTCTACAGACCTCTGGGCTCTTAGACATAATTTACACCAATGGGTCCAAAAAGGCTTCCAGTGCCTATAATTCCAGAACCACTTCAAATGCTCTGTCCTCCAAGAAGCCTTTTCTCTTACCCACCATGAGGTGGGTTCACCCCCCTCATTAAGTCCACAGCAAAAGTGGCCACTTCTATGACGCCTACTGGCTGGCCTGGTTGTCTGGCTACTTGTATTCTTATCTTATCTCCCTGTAGGACCAAATAGATAGACAGGATCTTGAATAGACTGTGTCTTCTCATGTCTGTAATACCAGTCACTCGGTCCTGCCTCCCGATTCTGTGGAAGGCAGCGTAGTTCAGTTTAGGAAGGACTCCAAACTTGGAAATGAAGACATGAAGTCAAGCCAAGGTTGTCCTGCAAGCTGTAACCTTGGGCAAGTCGCTTAGGCTCTGTGAACCTCAGTTCTTTCAACTGTTAAATAAAAATGTTTAGATATGAGCATTGCTAAGGTCCCTGTCAGCTTTAAACTTCTCTGACTTTATATTACAAAGCTTTGGTATTTGTAGCCAGCAGTGACATTCTAACTCTACCCAGCCAGGTGATAACTTGTTTTTTAAATGGGCCAGTGTGTGCTGTTGGGGGGGGAGTGAGGTGCATTTTGAGGATTTTTCTCCTTCTGCCACTGAGTCATGCTATATAGGTCTCTGCATTGGGCCGTAGCCACAGAGTTTATGTTGTACCATGTCTCCAATATAACACCTGTTTACTGATACATCTGAGGGACATTTAAAATAATCAATTAGCAGACGTCTCATCCACTGAGAAAGTTGTCTGTAATTATGCTGCCAAATAAACACTTACAAATCAACCCAGTTTACAAAGAAAGGTTATTTGAAAAGAAGGACACACGAGAAGTTAGATGACTATGAGAGCTGTACTCTGGGTGACATCTTGACTAAGACATGCCAGTCACAATTTTGGATCCATCAGAAGGAATTAATGAATCTCCTATCTCGCCAGGAAATGCAGCTTTTATATTGGGAGAGAGTACTCACTGATCGAATTACGCTTAACTTTGGGGAAAGAACTAAAAAATATATCTGCTAAAATATGTCCCTACTCACCAAAATCACAATTTTATGTATATATTTGTGCCCTTATGATGCAAATCACATGGACCAAAAAAGCTGCATCTCTGTTTTCCCAGCACTTGGGATTAATGAAGTCGCCAGCTCATTTTCAAACTTGGAGTAAAACACAAAACACACTAATAGGAGAGGTGAAACGCTCCTTATTATAAACCAGCTATTTCAACAGCTGGAAGCTAAGGAGCAACCACATAACAGTGGAGAAAACAACTGCCAGCTGCAATTTTCTCTCCTTTTTTGATCCTTTTACAAGTATGTGTTGTATGTGTTTTGACTATTTTTGAAAAGAAGGATTAAAAAAAAAACAAAAAAAAACCTTGGGCAGTCTTCTCACCGTGGCTGCTTTGTGCAGGCCTTTTTTCAGATGATATCACTTCATTTAGTAAACCTCTTTTTCTTTGTAATCATTTTTGAAGAAACCTGGAAAGACAGGCGGGTGCTTCTCTGGGAACACTGTCAGTCAGTGGGAGCGCACAGGAGGGGCCATGGAGCCAGAGGCAGAGAAACGGTCCTTTATTTACTCGGGAGGAGGGAGGAGCCTTATGAGTAAGTTCAAGAGGGATTCCAGAGAGAAAGCAAGCAAATATGAGGCCACTCACCTGACCCAGACATACAGAAAGCCAGGCACAACTCCTGGGGTCCCATCGGCTCGCTCTTCTCTGGGGCTTCCTGCCAGGAGCCCCTGGGTGTCCCTGGTGTTCTGAGATTCCGCCCTGTGCCCTCACGTCTCCCCATCTCACAGGACCCGGAAGATGAACTCTGAGGTTTCCTTCCTCCTAATGCAAAAATTCTACAGCTGTCTGAGCAGAGTTGGGAGAACTCAGCTTAGTTCCCCTTAAGCCAGGCAGGGCTGACTTCTCCATCAGGTAGAGGGAGCACAATGCCTAGGGCCCACGAGACATTAAGGGAACAAGAAAAATGTTTCGATTTCTTTTAGTAGCAGAAGGAAAAAAAATTAACTTTAGGCTGAAGAAAACGTTTTCATGTATGATATTAATAGATGTGTCTTGACACCAATGTTGTTAATACTCTTTATGCAGGAAGAGGCCCACAAAGTCCAAAGCGCCTAGGGCATACGGTAGTCCAGATGAGTGCCTGATTCCAGATTGTTCCTGGCCCTGGGCCTTTGCAAGTGCTGTCTGAGATGCCTTGCTCCAACCTTCCCTTGATTCAGTGTATGAATAGACTCAACTTCCACCTCTTCCCTGGTTGCTCTGATTCATAATACCTTCCTCTCCTCAGTTTGAAATTCTCCAGCAATTAGAGGCCACACAACAGCTCACACTTACAAGTTTCTCTTTCTCCTGTATATTATTTCTATTTCTTCATCTGAAAAGACAAAGACTACCCCTCACTGCTAAGATAACTGGAAGGCTCACCACTGCCCACCAAATGGTCTCCATGGCTCAGCCTTACATTCAAACTAGTGAGAATTAGTCCCTGAGTTGCCTCTCCTTACTGTTCCCCTTTCTACCCCAATGTGCTGTGAGCAACAGCCATACCAGGCACTCACCATTTTCCAAGGATGCCTCATAGTTCTCCCACATCCAGGCCTTCGTAGAAGCTGTTCTCTCAGCCTAGGATACCCTAGCCTTTCACAGATTCCTAACAAAAGCCCTACCCAATCTTTAAGAGGCCAGGTGAGGTATAACCTCTTCCAAGAAGCCCTTCCAGACCCCTCTATTTAGTCTATATCCCTCCCTCTCTTACTTTACCTCAACACCTTGCACGTCTTCTGCAGCATTCATCAGAATCTGACCACGAGAAACCTCTTAGTCTATGTTCCCCCAGAAGCAGATGCTGAGACAAGAACTCCAGCCAAGTATTTGGAGGGAGGAGACCCCAGGAGTGGGGGAATGGAGAAGTGAGACAAGGAAGGGAAGGAAGCAAATAATGGTGCATGGCACCTTATCAAGCAAGTGACGCCGGTGGACAGTGGGAGCTCATGGCAGCTGCGGAACTCTGGGAGACAGAAAAGAATGTGCCTCAGCATTATCCCAATCCAGGAGGATGGGGTGTTTATCCACCGACCCCTGTCAGTCACTGTTGCAGGTGAGGCTGCTCCCAAGGGTCATTAGTTTTCTGGCATTTCCAACCTGCCCTGCGACAGGCCAAGGCTCTCCAGCAGCCAGACAAAGCTCTCGGGCAAACAGTTGCAGGTGCTTGTAGCTGGTGCACATGGAAGTTGTAGCACTTGAGGACACGTGGGAGGCCACACACAGCTTCTGCTGCAGAAAGCATGGGCTTCTGCAGCCTGAGGCAGCCAGCAGGATCCTGTGCATATAGCAGACACTCAGGAAGTGCTCACACAAAGGAAATCATTTTTAAGCTCTTTGAAGGCAGGGCCACATTTTATTTTGTATCTGCCTCAAGACAAGGACTCAAGGCATGCACACTCGCTGAAGAACAGTGAGTGATTGAGCACCGCCCCACCTCCCAAATGAGGCCAGGCCAAATACATTGAATTCCCATCTTATTAGCCATTCTCTATTTCACAAACATTATCTAATTCATGCAAGTATTACAGATCAACCCTGCACTGTGAGGTTTGGCAATAAGGACAGTAATGAAGATGTAAGGAGCTAAACAATCCCTTGAGAAAATGCACCTATATCCAGAGTTACAACCAAGGGATACTACAGGATTCTGGGTCATTCCCAGAACTGCAGCTTTCGTCAGCCTCTGGCGTCTCAGCCTCCCAGGTGGTACTGCCTGTACCCAGGAACTGGGATGGGGAATATACTAGAGATGGTCAGTGGTCCCCATCCCACCCCTCCACCTTCTGTGTGATCATACCACACATCACACCGAGAAATGGCCTCAGAGCCCAGCCTATGCCAGACATAGCCAAAGACTCAAACAAAGAAAAATAATGTAAGCTCATGCAATAGCATCAGGCAAGGGAGGGACAAGCCAGCTTGTCTTGCCAATTTCAGAGCAGAACAGATGTTTCTGCATTGCCAAGGTACCTGCCCTCATAGGACACCAGACATAGGTCACCCATCAGTCATTCATCTTTATGATGAGTTGGAGCAGACAGCACACAGTCAAGATTGATGCACATCCTTTCCAAGAAATGCTGTTTAATGGCAAGGATATGCTGAGGGTGACTGTTCATGCCAGATCATTCTAGGCAACAAAACCAACCAAGTTTCAATACTAAACTAGGAAAAGAAAATCCTGCACCCTGTCTTGTTCCAAGCAAGGAACAGAGTAAACCATGGACAGTATACAAGTTGAGATTTACCTGGGAGGAAGTGGCCCTTGGCTGAGTTTGATGAAACTGGCCAAGTTTGACCTGTCAGAAGACCATGGGGTCCATTGGCTTGACCTAGCTGTGATACCCCTTAGGCAATGTGGAACTAGCACATCGGAGACATGGCTTCTACTCATGGCTCTGATGACAATATCTTGAGCAAATGACTTCTCCTCCCTGGGCCTCAATTTCCCTTCCTAGAAAATGAGAGCATAACTTTTAAGTTGCCCCTTGCAGCTTTAACACTGTACAAAGGTCTAAGGACCCTCATGCTAGAGTGTATAATGTTAGCTTTCATCCGTGGAGGGACAACAATAAATTCGACATGTCAGTCCTCCAAAATGTTAACACCACCACAAATACATTTTCATCCAGATAAAGAGAACTGTCCTATGACTATTTTTTCCCAGAAAATGTTCCAATGGAAAAATGCTTTATGGTTTAATTAGAAAAAGAAATCAGCAAAGGAGAAACACAGAATTTGAACACAGCTCTTTAATTTTATTGACTTTATCCATGCTTTGTAAGAGCCACATAAGAATTACTTTGACCACCAGAGGGCTATCCACATTGAGAAAATGCATTAATAAGACAGACATAAGGTGGGAAAATTTTTAAAATAAGAAGTTCCCAGTTACATTGTCTAGGCATGGAGGCTGAAGAAAAAAAGAGAAAAGGAAAACTTGAGTTTCTCCTAATTATGATGCACTTCTTTATAAAAATGATGAGGAACAATTTCAGCCCCTCCTAAATTCCAGAAAACCATCAAAAGAATTTGGCACAGAGAACCAAAAAAGATATATAGCAAATGAGCTATCAGAGGTTTCAGTCTTGTTAATAAGATATAATTTCTCAATGTTGAACTATGTTCCTGTCCCCTTTTGTTTACTTGGTCAAAATTTAGAAGTATTCACAAATATGATGTGTTTTTAACACATGGGTTGGGCATAGTCAACACAGTGGGACATTCACCATGACAGTTCTTTATGTACATTATCTTGTTCAATTCTCATAACAGTCCTACGAGATAGATCCCATTATTATCCCAGTTTTACATATGAAGAAACTGAGGCAAAATCAGGTTAAGGCATTTGCCCAGGGTCAAGTCGCTAATTGTTAAAAACAAGTCAGGAATAAACTATCCTCCCACCAACAGCCAAACTTCCACCAACTACAGGTAAGAGTTCCACAGGAAGAGCCACCATTGAATGAAAAAAAAAAAAGCGGTGAAAGAACAGTCTACCTTTAATCTCTCTCTACAGGCTCTCAGACGGCAGCCCATCACACCCAGAGTCCTGAGGGGGCATCTCCCAGGGGAGGCAAGAGGGTTTAGAGGGAAGCTCGGTGTGCCTAGGGGGCCTCATTTTCACCAAAATATCTTCAGATTTTTTTCTGTTTTATGAATTGGAGGTTTGCACATACAATTTCATTTGGAATAAAAGAGTCTACTAATATTAAAATTTAAATCTTCTATTTCACTAGACATTTCAGAAAAAAAAAATCCCTCTTTGGCATCTTTTCTCTTAATCCCATTTCACCACTAAGGTGAAATCATTTTTTACTTGTGTAGCTACCTTTCTATATGGTTGAGCTCCAGCAGGCCACGAATAGGACCCTTTTATCTTTATGTTCCCAACCCATAGCCTAAGATTTGGCAAAATTTCAACAAATATTTGTATAATGAATAAGTACAGGAATACTTAAGGTATGGCTAGCTGGTATGATAGATAAACCATGAAATTTTAAGGACATAACAACAGAATAGATGTTTGTTTCTTACTTATGAAAAGCCCAATCATATGTCCAGTAGTGGGTCTTCCATACAGTGATGTAGGGGCCCAGGCTCCTTCTACATTGTGACTCTACCAACCTTCATACCTCAGGCCTTTGCCTGTAACTGGCAGATGGTGAAAGAGAGCACATGCAGCCTGTGGTCAGAACAGTCGCTGGGCCCCATGGAGCAAGACGGGTGCTGGATGGTGGAGTTCCAACAACTATTCTTCACTAGAGAAGAAGACAATAACTTTGGTGGACAGCTAGCTATCCGTTTGTTCTACAACTTCAAGGGGAACATCAGCCTGAAAGCAATACCCAATGCATAAGACATAGCCCTCAAAAAAAAAAGAGTCCCTAACCACTTCCTATCCACCTAAAAAATGTCTAAGTATATAAATACAGCTATAGAGACACAAAATTGTATTTTCTCAAAAGGAATTTTCATTGCATTTTACCACCACAAACCAGACTTGCTACTATTGGTACACAAATGGTGGGAAAATAAAACACAGATCAGCCTACAGTCAACATTCCCTCCATTTACAAAGTACGAAGTGTCTGGTTCCTCCCTCCAAAGAGGGTGCTAGTGGAGAGAAAACAAAACTGGAAACTAATGTCTTATTTGGAAAGGCCTCGTTGCAGCACCGTGACATGGAGAGAAGCCCAAAGCCCGAAGTCTGGCCATTGCCAATATCCACATAGGTGACCTTAGACAAATCCATCCATTTCCCTGCGCCTCAGCTTCTCGCACACGGCAAAAGGGAAAGACAACTGGCAAAATATTTTACGTATGAGGACACATAATAAGAACTATGAAAAATCTATAAAATATTGTAAAGACTCCAAAAATACAGGGCATGGGACAATTACATAGTCGTTTCTCCAGCCAGATGGCGATTCCTCCAACTCATCATCACAATGGTTGATATGGAAACCTCCTTATCAGTCAGCCTGGCATTTCCACTCTCACATCCCCAAGAGCCATGCTCAACTCCACTGCTCAAAGTCAATGTTACCATGAAAGAAGCCCTTAACCTCTCTGGATCTAACCACACCTGTTGACTGGCTATGGCCACCCTGTGGTGGCCTAAGGAGGAGTCTGGACCACTGTTCCCTTGAGGGTCCTTCTTCTGAGACCCAAGTTCCAATTCCCAAGTTTGAGCCAATGGTGTTAGAAACAGCACTCAGGCCACTGTGGGTGATTTTCCCCTCCCTCTCCATGTGTTTTAAACAGTTTGACCATGTGGGAGGTGCAGATATTAATGGCAGCTCCACTCCAACGTTACTGTAAAGTAACAGCAGAGTACCATGCAATCACTCTTTAATGTCAGCCATAACCTTCATAAATGGGTTTGTAATGAGAAACCCTTGTTTGTCACAGAGAAGGTATGATTGATGTGGCCTATGAGTGAAATGAAGCCACAGTGACCATCTCAATAACATGAACAGCTGCCAAATATTCATTTAGCAGAATGAGTTTAGAAAACTTTGAGCAGATTGCTTTCACAAGGCTGCCTTCAACAAAAGGAAACATAATTAACGAGCTAATATCAGCATGTGTCTGGCTAAGCTAATGAATATCAAATTACACAGAAACCTGTATAAATCATCATTACCCTGAATTTTAATTGAACTTGCAATTAAACATGACAAATTTTATATACACTAAACCTTTAATTTATACTTTCAAATAAGGAATAATTTATCATTTTTAGTATTTCATAGTTAATTTCCCAATATGTGCACTTCTAATTAACAAGGACAGACAGGCATTTAAAAAAACACACACTCTCTCTCCTATGGCTCTGTTCATAACAATAATTTTCCCTTTTGTATACATTAAGAACTCTGTCCAGGAGTTTGAATGCCAAAGGGCCTACTTGTGTATTCGAAGAAAGATCTTACACAGCTACAGAGAATGAGGGGAAATGTTTTTGCTTTTGCTTCTCATCTCTCCCCTGGAAAAAAGAGAGATTAAAAGGGCGAGACCATGTGAAAGCATCCTGGCCAGGCATCTCAATTACTGGCTCAGCCTTGCACCCCAAACCCCAGTTATGTTCAGAACATAGGGCCTCCTTTGCTGGAAAAGCAAAGCATCTTGTGTTTCAAAGTGGCACCACCTTAGAAATAAACGGCCTTGCTCCAGAGTCAACGCCAAGCCTATTTGTTTTACCTGGCCAGCCAGTAATGAGCTCGCTCTGTGGATGGATTTGTATTTTATTATTATAATTACGCCACCATTATAAACACACCTCGAGCAACCTCAGCATAAAAGGCAGGGAATGCTATTAAAATATACATATAAACACACAGGGAAACAAGACAGGATTGTAAAAGGGCTGCAACAGAAACTAATTGGGTTTGCTTTTTTTTTTTTTTTCGTTAATCCCAGCCTATTAATATGGTAAGCAGTGTGGTCTAGGGAGCAACATGCTGGGAACCACAGACCACAGTTCTATACCTGGTTAGGCTTCTAATTGGCTGTGTGACCACAAGCAAGATGCTTCACCTCTCTGTGTGTCAGTGTTCTCAGAGGCAAAACAAAAGATAATGCAGATACTCGAGATTGCTTTAAACATGAAAAGTAATTTGAAAAAGAAAAGTATAAAACATAATAGCATCATCACTTTCTAGCTCTGGAAAAGACAAACTGAGAAAGCAGACAATAGTCGGCGATGCTCACGCATGCATCATATTTTTTAATGCAATGATCACATTAAATATTAGCACTTTAATTCCTATTTTCGTATTTGATATATGAAGGAGGCCAGACAGATATTATTATCACCATTTGAACGATAAGAAAACACAGCCATGGAGACGCCCACTCAAAGTGGGGCAGAGCTGGGACTCAAAGCATCTCAAATGAGGCTCTTCTGACCTCACCACACTCCCTCTCTGCACCCTTCCTTATATGTTGAGATAAAAAAAAAAAAAACAAAACAAAAAAAAACCTTTAGCTAATGGGACCTCAGTGACAAGCACAGCATTCATCACTCCTACCCCTATCCGGATCAGACTGATGGCTCAGTTGAATCTCTTAAATCTGGAGAGGAAATAGGTACCACTACCCAAGAGTAAACTTGAAAAAGGCCTGAAGTCAACAGCACAGATATTGTCTACGCTCGGCCAAGAAAGGAAGGGCATGCATCCGCCAGATTAATGAAGGCAGAGAATTGAAAAACCAACAGAAATATGAAGGAAGTGAGTGGTAAGGGCCACTCTAACTACCCCCTTTCATTGCACACCCAAAGGCTCTAGGAATTAGACTGAATCCAAGAGGCAGGAGGTGAGAGCCAGTTAAGGGAAATGAAGAGTCTTTTAAAAAATTAACTACAACTTCATTTCAATTGCAAATTCTCATTTGGTTTCTAGAGATCCCCCAACCAAAGGAAGAGGAAAAGAAATGAGAGGCAGCAGAGAGCCTGGAAGTTTAATGCATTTTCTGGAACACAGTGCCTGCCCATGCCTATGAAGCGAAGGGACAAATATTTTCACACATTATCAGATAGCTGAGTAAAACAGCCTCCACCAGAATTTACAACTGAAGGCTACCAGAATTTACAACTTGTGAAATTGTGCCTGTCCGTATTTTCTCATTACACTGGAAGCAGGCTGCAGATAGAGTGTGCACTTGCTTTTTCCTTTTCTCCCCCTCTCTCCCCTCCTTCTACTGTCTCACTACTTCCTAGTTAAACCTTGTCTCAAGTTATCAACACTCTCTGGAGAGATAAGGCTCCTCTCACTTACAAGCTGTCACTAATAATCGAACTTTCAAGACTCCATCTCTAAGAGAGACTCCCCGAGCCATACAGGTCACGAGAATTAACTGCCACCAGTCCTTGCAGAAAACTCGGCTCATCAATCTATAGCTTTCTCGTCATAATTAGAATAACGGCTTTGAAAATTTGGGCTGATGTTGACTTGGTCTCAGGCCGCAAAGAGCGCTGATTAAAATCTTGGTGTGAAAGTTAATGATAAGTGCTGGTGGCGTTGCCGTGGAGACAGGGACAAACAATTCCCTGGCTGTGACATTTTCAATGTCCTGGAGAAGAAAAACTGTCCTCTTTAGTGTGGCAGCGTATGAAGCTTATTTATGGCTACAGGGCTTGGTGGATTGATGACTGTCGTAACATACTGTCAAATCCTTTACTGACACATTCATTTTTTTGGAGCCCCTGGTGCAGCAGAAATAAAATAAAATAATAAAAACAAAACCAGAGGGAAAATTCTCCAGCAAACCACAGACAGCCACCAGTGGACCTTCCTCTCGCTACAGGACTTCAGAATTAATAGACAAAAAGACTTTGTGCTTCTTGGCTCCACGGCCAAGGAGAAAAGATAGGCAGAATCAGAAATCGCTGAGTAAGAACAAGCAGTATCACAGCCACTACATCAGCCCAGGAATGTCTGTTATTAAAGTAAGCTGCTTGTAAACATTAAAGATTGGTAACGAATAAGTATTCTCTCCCTACTTATCTTAGAGGATAATGGCTTAGAAATCTAAGGAAGGTTTTGGAAAATTCTCCCAGCCAAAGAGACAAACTAGTACAGTCCCTGCCATCATTACACAGCATCTATAGAGAGTGCCAGCCATGGCAGTCCCTTCGATGTTCAACACAGTGATATTAGTCTCTGAAATCAATGGAGAGCTTTACGGGCTACAGAACCTGCTCCCATTCCCCATTCCCTCTGCTCTTTGTTACATTGCAAAGCCAGTGTCATAATCCCCATTTCACTGACAAAGAAGCTGAGGCTCGGTGAGTCTAAGCATCATTCCTGAAGAGACATACATAACTAGTTAAGTGGCTGAGCAGACTTCCAACCTAAATCTTTAGTAGTCGCAATGAGTAACTAGTTACTCTTTCAGACCAGCAATCTGCCCCCCCCCCCACTTCTGAACTGGTTTAACATGGGTTCCATGAAGAGTCTTCCATTCGCTCCATGAAGTGGCTGCATTTCAGTAGCAGATAAAAGGACTGGTAGTGATCGCAGCTAGTCCATAAAGACTGCTCGAGGCGCTGGCATTTTTCTAGTTCCTTTCATTCAAGGATCCTAGTCATCATCATCATTATTGTTGTTGTTATTAATAATGATAATGAAATAAACTATGCAAATGTAGGGAATGCCTTTAGCCCTCAAACGCAGGCAGTAATGTGGTAATTTATCCAATAATGGAATCGCAAAGTGATTTTATTTGCTTTTATGGCTTCTTTCTTTCAGAGGAGCTGGGCATCAATAATGGCGATAGTAATGAAATCAACTATGCAAATGTGGAAATCGTTTTTACCCTAATGTACCAATTTAGCCAGCGAAAGGAATTCAACATAGTCTGACGTGCTTCCCGACACCGAGGGCTTCGATGCTGACCTGTGCTCAGTTACCCAGATGTTGTGACTAGTTTTTGAAGGCATGGCCCTGTCGGTATGAGTTTGGTACTGACCACCTTCACTCCATGGTGAAAGATTCAGGAAATGCCCTTACTGATTTAAAGATAGAGACGGATTTTAATATGGGAGCAAGATGTGTTCATTTCGACATGATTCATTTTCTAGGCAGAAACCCCAAAGAAGACTCTGTGGTAGACAGGGGCTGCCAGGAGTCACTAGCTAGAGCAGACCCTCTTTGGGCACAGCCATTGCAGCACAGCACAGATGGACGCCCTCTGCCAGATTTCCCCTTTTATCTGCCTCTGATCTGGATCCAGTGGGGGCATTTCTCTGGCAAGACGGTGGGAACTCTGAAGAATACGAGAAGAGCACGAAAGGGGGCAATGAGTACAGCACACCCCACAGTCTGGGGGAATTGTGGGGAGCTCACCGCTTCTAAGTCCCAGGTGTTCGTGCCTCACTTCTCCTCTAAAAGATCTACTGGGTTGTCGGAAGAGTCATGATGTATTTTTTCTATGGTTTTCATTGCAAAAATGCGTCATGACTTTTCTGACAACCCTATATAATACTTGTTGCTATGATAGGGAAGAGGAAAAACACAGAGAACAGGATACAAGTGAGACCTAGAAGGCCAAGAACTTAGTATTTATTACTGAGTGACAAATTTGAAAAGCCTGTGAGATCTTTGAAGGCAGAAACCTTAACTTCTTTTTCTTTGTGTCTCCAGATCTTGGCACATAAGTGCCCCATAGATAAATGAAGGAATGAAGGAGTAAACAACAACAAAGAATAAAGTAGACTTCAGCAAGCCAGAGCTCCAGATGTACACACTCAGGTACCCATGAGCAAAGAGTCTGCAAGTGCAATCCCTTAGATCCAAGTAACCAAGCCCTCGTCCACGGCCAAGTGCTTTAGAAGGGCCCCTTCTGACCCTCCTCTGTCTTCCGCCTACCCCTATGAGACAAAGAGTCCATGGGCCACAGGCCTTTCTAAACTCAAACCTATTCTCTAGTTAGTAGACCATATTCCAAATATCCAAGACCCCCAACTTCCTTTTCAAACAGCCCTGAGCTTCTTCAAGGACTCCAAGGACCTCTTCTCCAGGTCCTACCTCCCACCAGTGGATGGTACCACCAGGACCCATGCCCCTAAATCCAGGAGGGAGCCAAAGAACAGCTGCTGGTGGGAGGAACCTGAGTGGGCAAGCTGGGCATCCACGTGCATCTATGCGGAGGCCTCTAGTGGGTGAGAACGGAGTCAGGGGTAGAAAGAGAACAAAAGGGTACATCGGGCAAAGGGCTTCGTGTTTACTCTCACCTCTCGCCCTGAGCCCCACAAATGTTAGACGTGGGCCTGTGTATGGATATTCACGTCCATCCTCTAGTCTAATTTGTCTGCTGTCAACGTGGGCCAAAACCCTGTGGTTGGCGAGGGCTATCTGTGGCATGAGGAAGCACAGTGACCGTCTCACTCGGTGACTGGCTGGTGACTTGTGGAGGGAAGAGAAGGACCACATGAAAAACCTCGGGTTCTAAACAGATTGTTGATATTTAAATAAACAAATAAAAAGAGATCTCCAGCAGTCAGTTCTAATTAATTCATGGCAATCAGCTTCTCTTGTTCTATTAGTTACCATTATACCAACACACTTTTGAACAAAATACCAGAAGCTTTCATTAGAATCATTAACATAATTTGATAACTGATGGTATTTGATTTCTGACTTTTGCACTTTGACTTGAAGGTTGGTGCAAGATGTAATCTCACTGATTGGTGTTTTTTTGCTTCTCCCCGCCCCCCCCCGAACACTTCACATGACATTTCTTTGTTAACTGTAATTAATGTTCACATTTGTCACAAGCAGTCGTGATGATAAAAGATGTGACAAAGACACACACATGTCTTCTTATCCAAAATGGCTTTATCCTAATTTAGGATTGTGGAAAAATAAATGAAATAAGTCAAGCATGTATTTGTTTTCACAGTCAGGATGGATTGTTTAAAGTGATGCCTCTTGGAGAAACCAATGCAATTAGCTTTCTCAAGAAAAAAAAAGTATCATTAAGGCATGAGTGAAATCTAAAAAAGACAAGTAAATTTGAATTGAGGTTGAACAAGCCAGATTATAAATATGTCTAACTTTTCCAATGATCACAGATGCTAGAGAACAGAGGCTGTACCCACACCACTTGGGTTCAAGATGACTCACAAAGAGATAGAAACAAACTCTCTTTCTCTCTTCCTTCTTTTATCCATTCCTCCCTCCCTACCTCCCTCCCTTTCTCCCTTCTTCCTTATTTCCTTCCTTCCTTCCTTTTCTTTGTTTCTTTCTTCCTTACTTTTTTCCTCCCTCCCTTCCTTCCTTCCTCTCTACCCTTCTCTCTTACCCTCTGTCTCCTTCCTTCTTTTTTTCTTTTTCTCATTATCTTGAAATGCCTGCTGTTGACCAATGGAAAAGACTCCTAGGCTCTATGTAAGTAATCAAATAAATATTCCTAGCTAAGGACCACTTTTTGTCTTGAATGTCAGGCACTAGATATGAGGAATCTCTGGACAAACACGCTTATCAAGCAGGTATTATACTTTTCTTCTTCAGCCAACAAGATAAGCCTGAGGTCTTCTGTAATAGGCCTGTATGATCTCTATGGGCATCTGGTAGGCAGGCAACAGTGTTCTGTTTATTTAAAAAGAAAATGTGGGGGCCAGGGGGTAACATGTTCCAAGAAACCCAAATGTCCATTAAGGTTCAGAGTTGGAGTGGAGCTGCAGTGATGTCCACTCAGCCTGACAGAAACATCAATTGTGGGTACAGGAAGTACCATCTGTGTGTATGAACCACTCCAGGGGTCTAGGGCATGAGTAGTGTATGCTGCGTTCGCATAGCTGAAAACTTGCCCAAATCAATCTCCCCTTGCCTTCCCCTCCCCCAACCCAGTCTCAAAGGGGTCTCCTCCATTGCATACTAATGGTCTGCAATTTATTTTAAAGAGGCTATTTTGATCCTCAAGAAGTACTTAGGGGAGCTGGGAACCATAAACACCTCCTTTTTTAAAAAATTTGTTTCCTTTTTCCCAGCCTGTAATTTAACTCTGACTGGCACCATTCAAATCAAGTGTTCCAAGCACAGACTCCCATCAAGTCAGCTCCAACTTGGAGCACATTTTTACGACCAAGTTAGAAATCCCTTAAAACAAGGTTTTCGGAGGGAAACGTTTGACAGACTTAACTCTGTGGTGCAAATATGCCACGATGACATAGCAATTAGTTATTCAAAATATGGAAAGGGATTACAAGCTTTTTCAAGTCGTTTCATAAATATGTCCTCTTCTGGTATACAATCAGTAATTATACCATTCTTACTCAACTGTAAACTTCCTGGGTATGATTTATATCTCATTGAAATCAACACAAAAGTATTTGTTTTCTCAAAGGAAGGGCCCTGGCTCTAATCTCCAAGGCTCACACACATCAAAGCCCAAGAACTACTGTTCTCCTTCACCAATGTAAATAAAATCATACAACAAATGTTTATGCAAATTAATAGAGCGAGGTCTGTCAAGAAACATTTATCTTCTGGGCCTGATGTGGATTTACATAATACTTCCCTAAGAATATTCCTATGGGGGAATTGAGTCAACTATGTACCACTGAAGAGGAAGATAAAACCAAAGGCAATTCTGGACTCTGTCCTTGTCCCTGTAGACTAGTAACCCAGGAATATCGCAAGCCTGAGCTGAACTGGGCAACAAAGTTATCCATGGATGTTTCATCCATCTCTTACGTATTCTACCCCCAAATCCAAGAGCTTGCAATAGTTGGCCACTGTTAAAAAGAAAATGAAGATAAGGGGACATCTCTGGCTAAATGGATGTCCTTAGTGCCACAGGTCCCATCTCTGGCCTTGCGTGTAAGAGCCATCTATTAACTATCTGTGAAATTGGCCATGTAGGTGAACAGAAAAGATGGGTTTACACTGCAGCTCTGGGATTATGACAAGCTACGTTAAAACTTTCCTCACACTAGCCATCTGAACAATTTCAGTCTTGGTCTTTACGTAGCATGCTGGGCACAACTCTGTCCCAGAACTCAACACATTATATAGGAATGATCAGTGTCAATGTCTGCCTCCACTCCTGGATTATAAACTTCTTCAAGGCTAGACATACCCTGGCACCACAACTTATAAGATAAATTTGCTGAAAATTCCGAACCATGTTCGGTAGAAGCATCTCTCCTGGAAAGGCAAGCACCAATTTGCTGGAGAGGGTTAGAGCTCTTGAATGACTGTCCTACAACCAAAAATTTGACTCCCCTCAACATACTTCTCTGCATTTGTATATTTTACTACAAATGAGAAGTCAAAACACCCTGCATCTGAACCACAGTAAATCCCAAGCTGTAGGAGGACGCAACATGGCCATCGGGTCCACCTCTGCGTAATTAGTGCCAAGCACAGTGCCAGGTAGGTAGTACGTGCTCCTAAATATTTCCCCTGTGGAAAGGTGTGTGGATGGATGGTTTTAACATTTCTGAAATGTCAAGGTTTCCAAAGGTAGCTTTCACTTCTGGGCCCCTGTTCCATCCCCAAATCCTGCCACAGGAGTTGCACTTCAAGGTTAAGGCCCTGGACCAGCAGACCCTCATTTAAGACATAAATGTGAGCAGGCCAAGCCAAGGGCTAAATTGCACCCCAAAGTCATCTATGAATTATTCTGTAACTTGGAATATATTTTCCCATAAAAACAGATTTACAGGACATGATCAGGCTTCGGGGTGACCCATAAAGCCTGTGGTCTCAGACATTTCTTAAGTTTTAGACTATGCAAAACCTGAACACTTTTTTTCCCACTTGTTTTGGGGAATTCCCCATTATGTGAGATCTTGGAGTGGGCAATGCTGGCTCCCGAGTCCCACTAGAAGCAGAGTCCATCCCTCCCCTCTCCCTGCCTCCCTAGCAGTCAAAGTATTGGCAAGTCCTTCAGTTTAGGGCTTGGAATAAGTGAGACGGAGGCAGAGGGTGATGGCACTTCATTCAGATGGAACAGTGTCAGGCACTAGAGGTGGAGGCTCTTGCCTCCAGAAAGTGGTCTGGTGTCCTGTGTCTGGAACTCCTGGAGGTGCTCGAACATCTTCCCCTTTTCCTCGCCAGGTCCCCCCACCTACAGTCCATTCGGAGAACCTTCTAATGGATTCAGTTTGTTTTGTTTGTTTGTTTGTTTGTTTGTTTGTTTGTTTGTTTCTGATTAAGAGAGAAAGAGGCAATGTATTTGTTTGCAACCAAGATTGGTCACTAGTACACCCATGGGCAGAGATCAAATGGGGTACATTTGCCTTGAAAAGTAGTAGGAAGAAGTGCTCCAGCCAAATTAGTCCATAAACACCATACTGTTTGGTGCCGTGAACAAAAAGAGGTTTTCCTTTTCCTTCAGTAGGAGTGCTCGCAGATAGACCATTTTGATTAGAGGTAGATGGTCTGAATTGAGAAGATCCATTATTCTGCCCCAAATGACCTAGGTAATTATTGATAAATTTCTTAGTCGTTTTAGCCTGAGGTTCTCCACCTGTAAAGTGAAAGGACTGGTCAAATGATTCCTAAAATTCCTAAAGACCTCAAATACATTATAAATCTAAGGTTTGGAGGAGGAAATACTTTAGGATTAGGATGTACTCTCCAAGACCTTTTGTCAAATCAGAAATTGCTAAGCACCCCTAATGCAACCCTAGTCCTCCCCAAACATCAGAAGAACAAGCGTTAGCATTATCTCCCCGACTTCTGCTAGGTTGTTGACCCTAGACCATGCTCTTGATTAGAAAATGAAAGGCAAGAACCCCGTAATGTTAAAGGCCTAATTAACTTTGTCATTAAATCAAACTCTTCAATTTAACCTTTGGTTCTAGGGAAAGAATTGTTGATAGAAAATTCTGCTACTCATTGGAGAGCCATTACCCATTCTAAGAGGCATATTTAAACTTATTATTACCCCAAACACATAGCTAGATATTCTTATTATACATGGGGGGAGAGCAGCCACTGGTTCAGAGCAGGGCTAGGTGTCTGCTAATGTTGAATACATTTCAGCTTTTCTATGCTAAGACCTTAATTTCAGAGATTTATAACCACTGTAAATCTGCCCTGAACAGAAGCCTGACACAAAATTACTTTGCCCAGTAGCAATTTTTTAAAGTTTTGGACTAAGTGCCTTTTATTCAACTTTACAACCAAAAAAAAAATGAAACAAAGCAAAGCACTATAAGAACTACCTTTAGGCTACAAATATTCTCTCTCTCTCTCTCTCTCTCTCTCTCTCTCTCTCTCTCTCTCTCTCGCTCTCTCTCTCTCTCTCTCTCTCTCTCTCTCTCTCTCACACACACACACACACACACACACAGAGAGAGAGAGAGAGAGAGAGAGAGAGAGAGAGAGAGAGAGAGAGAGAGAGGCAGGCACAGAAATGCATGCTCCCAGAGTTAGCACCATTACTTCCAGAATCCTTGTGGAGCAGGCTCCGTGCCTCAGCACGCGTTCCAGCAAGGGAGAGTGAATAAATGTTTAGTGAGGAGACTGACCTCAGAAACCCACGACCCAGCCTAATTTCTGCAATGATGGACTCAGTCCTTTTTGTGAAATCATCACCCATAATATAATATCCGATCAGTCATGGTCACTTCGCTCACTGAATCTATGGTCGGGGCAGCCGGGGCTACTTATCCAGACACATTCTCAGCTTTTAGATAGTATTCAACCAGAAGGACACACAGGTCCCTATTACATGTCAGGTAATAACCAAAAGGTCTAAGTGTTTCAGAGGCAACAGGCAGTGGAGAGGGGGAATTAACAATTAAAAAAACAACAACAACCTTCAGACCATCAATGAACAACTAAGTGTGCTAGGTAGGCGCTATTCTAAGAGCATCACACATATTAACTTACATAATCATCATCATAAACCCACAAGGTAGCTAAGATCGTTTTCCTTACTTTCAGATGGAGAAACTGAGAGCAGGTTAAGTGAATTACCTCAAATCATACAGCTGGCAGGTGATGGAGCCAGAACTGTAGTGCGAGCGGCTCCCAAGTTTGTGTTGCACCCATTAATGCCTACCTCTTCTCTCCAAAATAGTGCTGTCATTATTTCATTTTAATGCCCATGAATTATTGTAAGAATGAGAATCATAATAGTAATAATGGCTAGTGTTGATGGAACACGTATTATGTCACATACTTTATACACACTTTGTATCCATTAGCTCAGTCTTCTCTGCATTCCAATGAGAGTGATGCTTTTAGCATCCTCAACGTACAGATGAAAACAAATGAGATGCAGAGGCTATGTGAACTGCCCAACATCACTGGGTTGGTAAGGAGAGGGCTGGAGCTCACACCCATATCTATCTCACTCCAAACCAAAATACTCAACCCATTTCACACTACTCACGTCTCAAACAATCTCGGTGATTTTTTTTTTTTAGCAGAGTGCATGTAGGACCATCATGCTAGCAATTTCTAACGCCTGTCCATGTTCTAAATACAGACCCACTATTTCAGAAAGGCTTTCTGCTATCCTCTGTGCGCAATTCGAAATCCTACTCAGTTACTTTGTCCAAGGCACTCTTCTGGACTGGTGATTTTCCTAAGCATGCTCAAGCTATTCCAACACTTGAAGTTTATTCTTTATATCACGTATGTCAGTTTTCCATTCCCTCTTATCACTGCCACAGTCCTAGGAGTTATAAGAGCCTGGAGCAGAGTGGATTCAAGCAGTCTAGCTTGAATCCCGACTCTGATACCAGCAAGCTGTGTGACCTTGGACAAGTTACTTCTCTGTACCTCAGTTTCCACATCTGTATAATGGGCATGCTATGTATGAGTACCTACATTATAGGGTTTTTGTGAAGATGAAAAAAGGTGATATATGTAAAGGACTTAATATAGCACCTGAAACATAGTGAGGGCTCAATCAGTATTTGTTTTTGCTGATGGTCCTGTTTTTGTAAATAGTTTTAGCCTTAACTGATCTGTTTCCAGATACTCTCTGCTTGAATCCACCCAGCACCTGACAGTCAGATTCAATTTAAAACACCACTTTCCTCATGGCGTTTATTGCCTCAAAAGCTTCCCATTGTGCAGTGAATAAAGTCCAAATATTCACAATTGAAAGTGAGGTCACATAAAAATAGTGGTGACCACAGGACTTTCCTGTAGCTTCCAGGATACATTTCAATCTGCTCTCTAGGCCTTCAAGCTCTGCCCTTTTCCCACTGGATTTCCACTCTTCCTCCAAACAAGCCCCACCTCCTCCAGACCTGGGAGCAACGGTCACTGCTGTCCTCGCCTTGTGGCACTGCCAGCAAGTTCTAATTCCCACCTACATACACCCAAATCCTACCTATCCTTCCAAAGCAGTGGTTCAGAAGCCTAATTACACATCAGAATCACCTGGGGAACTTTTAAACCACAGATTCCCAAGGGGTCTGTGCTGGGGCCCAGGCGTCCTCTTTTCCAAACACTCCCTGGTAGACTGATACACAGCCAAGAGGCTCACCCATCCTCATGACGCCCAGAAGCTCTGTCCTTCTGCTTTCCAGTGATGCCTAACGTTTCATGCACATGTACCCTGCCTCCCGTACCAGACTGGAAACTCTCTCAGGGCAAGATATACATCTAATCTGTTTATAAATACTGCAGCCAGTTTTGTACACCTCTTGCCTAGGTAATAACACGTATTTTTTATGTGGTTCTAGTTTTCTCTCTCTGGAGAACATCCTTTCATGGCAGGTGGAGATGAATGGCACATGTTTGTTGTATTATCTCAGTGCCCAGCACCCACTGAGCACTCAAAAACTATCTGAGGTCTCAACTGGCAGACACGAGGTGTTGCTAGCTGCTGGAAGATACTAGGCCATCACTGAGAAGCCACCGCACACGCTCTCCGACACATACACTCTACACATAACGTGAATAACACAATTCCTACCACATGAGTTCAATCCAGTGGACCTTTCCTGAGAGCCAATGATCAGGATACTGGCCACCTTGCAGTACAATGGCATCAGCTCTTAACTTTTATCAGGCATCTATGACATCTAATCATAACCCAGAGGTCTGTCCGCTCTGCTCCTCCCCACTAGGGCTTCACGTCTGTCACCTCCATCTCTCCCAAGGGGACTGTGAACTGAGACAAAACAGCAGCCTGGCCAGATGAGCTCCTCAGACTCCCCTCAATCTTTAAAAATGAGCAATGCTTTGAAGGTTAAGAAGTTATCTTGATCTCATCGGCCTCTGAGAAGCAAACCAACCCAGGACCAGTGAGGAGGGTGCCATGGGATCGGTCAGAGCCCGGACTGGAAGCGTCCCTCCTTGCTGGCCGCAGGTGCCAGAGGCAGGACTTCAAGATGAGTATATGATCCATTATCAGCTGCTATTACCATCCTACCATAGCCGAAAGAAAGAGGCTATTAAACATAATACATAAAATAACATTTAGTAAGGGAATCTAGATAATTACTTAGTAAAAAGGACATTGAGTCAGGTTCTAAGCCATTGCCCTGAATTGGGAATGGCATTACTTATGTCTTAAGTTAAATTGAGTAAAACTTCCTAAGCACTCCCTTAAAGAACACCTGTAAGTAATGAGTTGGAATGTCTCATCCATCCTGCTTTGCACTGCAGTCCTGAAGAGCAGGTCCAGATGACCAGGCCCCCCACAACCCACAGCTCTCTGGCCGAGCCAGCTTGTAGTGAGGAGCCCATCCAGGCCAGTGGGGGTACAGGCTCCCCTAGTGTGCACTGGGTTGGTGCAGACAGACAAAAACCGAAAAGTTCAACTGATAACACATTTCCTTCCCTTTGTTGCAATTGATGGACATTAAAATGCATTCAAAATTAGAGTGGACAGAGAATGTAATGAGTGAGAATATAATGACAGAGAATGTAAGTTGCACTCTATGGAATCAGAGAACATTAAAGCTGATTCAATCCCAGTAATACCACTATAATCACCAAAACCCATTGATCATCATGGTCACGCTAATTTCCTCCCTGTACCTGGTGCAGAGTTAAAGTGATCTCAATCACCACGTGACTTTAAATATCACCTTCCTACTAATAGAAAGTCCCAAATTTCTATCCCCAGGCCTGACGCCTCCCCATGGAAGCCCTCCCAATTCATTATCTTCTTGACACCTCCACTTGGATGGCTAAGAGGCATCTCAAATTTCACAAGTCCAGGACCTAACTCGTGATTAGCCCCAAACCTGCTCATCCATGCCATAAAAGACACATCCCCTCTTTCTGTTGTCCCTGTCACTCACATGACATTTCTAATCAACGAATCCTTTCAGTTCTTCCTTCTAAACATTCAGAATGTGACCATGTCTCACCACCTACATGGCAATCGCCCTCACCCACACATTAAGTATCATAGCAGCCTCCTTACTTGATACCCTGGTTCAACATTAGCTTCCCAGCAGGTTTTCCCCAATTCCTGACCACAGTCATCAATCTGCGTTTAACCTTAAGTCAGCAGTTCTCAACCTTTCACAGGGGTCACCTAAGACCATCGGAAAACACATATTTTCGATAGTCTTAGGAACCGAGACACCGCTCCTCTATCTGTCTCCAGGCCTACATGCAGATACGCCCACATACAAGTACCCGGCGACCCCTGTGAGAGGGTCGTTCGACCCCCAAAGGGGTCGCAACCCACAGGTTGAGAACCGCTGCCTTAAGTCCAATTATGTTCGAAGCCTTTCAATGACTTCCCTTCTAATACAGAATAACATCTCCAATCCTAACCCCAGCCCAGAAGGCCCCACATGATGCAGCCTCTGAAACATCTCCTGACCTCGCTCACGCATCATGGTACTCCCTTCACCCACCTCCCCATGCTGGCCTCTGTGCTGGATCACAGGCTCCTGATGAGCTCCCGCCGCAGGCTTTTGCATGTGCCTTCCCTCCACACATACCCAGCCCCTCACCTCCTTCAGGTCTGTGCTGAAACACTGCTCATCTGAGAGGCTTTTCCTGACCTACCTTTATAAGAAAATCCATACCTCCTCTTACTCCCCTCGCCATGCTCTATCCATCCTCACCCTGCTCACTGCTCCCTAACACAGACACCACACAGGAGCATGCAAACTCCATGAGGGAGCATTTGATTTTTGGGTTGCTTTTTTCCTGGTTTAGTCACTGCTGTTTCCCAACAACTAGAATAGACTAGACCCTCAGGAAATATTTGTGGAAGGTGTAAATGAAAAGGCACGAAGTTAGCACTTGCCAAATGTTACTTGCTTTTATGTTAAGAAGCTGGGCTTCCATTTGGGGCCAACTCCTCATGTGAAAGTCACTATTCTTTCGCTCCATCATTCTACCATTCCAAATTAACCAAGCATATTTGTTTAGCACTTTATAGCTTGTAAAGCATTTTACATGTACATGTAACTATCTTGATTTTTAAATGCTTCTCGCTACAACTCCATGATCCAGGTAGTTCAGACAGGTAAGACGAATAAGAAGATGTTAGTTAGCATCTAACCCAGGTCTCCTGTCCTCGGCCCCATGCCCCTGCCTCAGCCATATTTCCCCTGCTTGGGTGAGATGCTGGCTGTACCAGCCAGGAGGTGAAGGGCAGGCCTTGCCCTCCAAGTGTTCACAGTGTTCAACTTGCACAAATAATGAACAGACGTGCAAGGGACTGAGGGATGACGAGTCAAACATGCAAGTAAAATGCTCCCAGTAGTGGCATTTCTGGAGAAACAGGAGATGCTGGTCCATATCTACCAAGGAGTTATTGGCGGGAAATGACCTCTCCTGCCTACATCTTACTCCAGTGCCACCCACACCAACCCTCCTCGAAACTATCAAGGTCTAGACTTCTCCATGACGCTCACACAACCTGCCCAACAACCCCTTCTGTCCACTCAGGGGACACTGGCGTTGCATCCTCATACCACCAGCAAAGATGGTCCTGACCATTATCTGTCAAGTTGGAATCCATTATGCCCTGACACTGCTCCATTCCCCATGATTACCCCTTTATTATTCAGGGGTGGGTACACTATTTCTGGGGTCATTTTTTAATGTTTTGTGTGCCTTTTAAATATCAGCTACCACATATAGAGACTTCAAATGACTAAGATATTCCATTTTAGCCTTAAATCTTTAAATATACTTATAAATTTTTGACTTGAGCAGATTGCCTAACGTCTCTTTCCTCATAATGGAAATAGAGCCCAGGGAATCCTCATTAATTCTGTCTCCCTGGGGCCCTCTCCTTTTGAGATGACCTTCCATCTCAAGATTCAGCCCTGAGCTTGATCCACACGGGATGTACTAGGGTCACTTGTCCTGGGCCTGAGCCTGGACCTGGGCCAGCCTGCATCAAAGGACAAGGAGGCATGTTTCTACTTACCTGGAAAAGGCTTCTCTCCCACCAGCCTTTGAGCCACCAAAGCTGGAACATCCTCCAAGCGTCTGAAGTCGACCTACCCTTCAGTTTCCAGTCTTGAAGTCCTGGTCTACCTTGTCCAGCCCAGGCCTCTTTGTTGAACCTCTACAGCCCTTAGTTTGAACCACGCAATGTGCCCATTAATTAAACATGCCCATGTAATGGAAAAGTCCTGTGTCCCAGCTGGGGAGGGCTTGGTCCATGCTGTCCCTCCTCATGTGCCCGACTTGATGCTGTGCACAGGCAAGTGCTCGGTAACTAACGGCTGATTGATTTGAGCACTGACGGTGGATTTGCTTGGTACTAACATGTCATCGTTGCAAGTCCAGCTTGGTTTTCAAGCAGCTTGCCTGTTTTAAGAATGCCCGGGCACAACCTCCAAACCTTACCGTTCTTCACTGCTGCCACATTCCTTCCCTCTTTCCTTAAGAGTGATTTAACAGCTAACTTTGATCCAGGAAAAAATATTACAATCCAAATTTCTCCAGTGAAAGACCACTGACACAGTAGACAAGCAAGGAGGAACAAGTCAAGACTCTAGTAACCTCTACTCTGAAAAGCGAAGAATTCTTCCCATGTGTGCTGTGAAGGCAGCTCCTCCCAGTCCAAGCAAATAACTGAAGGGGAAGAATCTACTCATTTGTTTCCTAAAAGCTTCAGAAAGGAGAAATGGCTTCTAGTGTTCCTGATAACGGTCTTAATTTCGGGTTTGAGCCTAAGAAAATATGGCTCGTTGTGTTTATCCCTTATACATGTTTCTGAGACTGTATCCCTTGCTAACATTTCACTTATTCTTTACCAGGCTGGTCATTAAGTTTCTTGGACAGAGGCGGATCGTGTCTCAGCTTCTCAAACCTCCACAAACCCTCTTGGACTGAGGATTTCCATTTCATACCATTTGATGTCTATGTGGCTCACTCTTTTTTATAAAGTTTGCATTATGCTACAGTCTAACTTTTTGTGCCACAGTAAAAGTGGACAGATGAAAAAATTCTCAAACAAATGAATAGTGAGGTACTTTCAAAGAAAATATTTCCAAACCAGATAGCTACAGAAAAACCTATTTTTATCCTAATATCTATGTTTCTGCATCTTGTCTGAGTTCCCTCTAGCATTTACCAAAATCTTGACAAGGAGACATTACATTTTCCATCCTTCTACTGAGACCATATCAAACAGCCACCCCCAAATGAGCAGGATATGGTATTACAAATATATGTATATTGATGACCCAGCTGTTATTTGTACATTTGAAGTATGACATCTATACTCCTTTGTTATCAAGCAAAAGTAATTAAGAATAAACAAGTGGGTGTTAATTGGACATAATGAAACAATCTCCAGTCAGCCTGAGCCTACTATTTGCCTCCTACTAGTAATTATGAACACTAAACACTCGTGCTAATCTCCTTATTCTTACACAAGCCAAACCGAGATACAGTATTTACTCAGCTAATGGCTTTTTTTGTCTGCAATTTAGTCTGTTTTAAGCAGGAAACTCATAATTTGCCAAACCGTCACCAGCTGCTGGGTCCAGACCAGGGATGCAGTATTCTTAGTGACAACCGTTCAGTGTATGTCATCTTTTCTGGAAGGACGGATATTAATTGAGCTCACTTCCAGATGCAACTGTATCTGGACATGTAAATGCCAAAAAGTCTAAGTTCTAAGTCTGTATTAATCTAAACAACTTGCAGATCAAGCACTCATTGTATGCCCAGGACTTCATCCAACAGAAGAGTGTTTCTCACGTAACTTGCAAAAAGTCCCTATTTTTTTCTTTCGAACTATCTCCAGGCCGCTGCCACTACAGAGCTGGGGACTGGCCTTTGATCATATTACTGCAGGAGACTTTTGGCTGTTGGATGACTATTACACAGTAGTGAACTAAAAGTGTCTTATCGAGAGTGACCATTAGAAACATATTACTGGCCATTAAGCAGATGGTTAGATGTTTTTAAAGAGCTCTTACATAGTAATAGAATCCAGAGTCATTGACTATATTTATTACTCTCCCAAGAAAGTGGAAAAACTAAAAAGATTGAATGTTTATTCCAGAGTGGTTAATTTCATTCTCCCAGGGTCACCAAGAGGTCATATGTAGACTACAAACTGGCAGCTGGTGACTGGATTTTAAAACAGGCTTCTGAACAGATGATTAAAATTCATTTCCTTTCTTCCTTATCAGGACTCAGCTAGGTGGATTCCAAATGAAGACCCCCTTGCCTGATGGTAGTAGAATCAGTGTTATAAAACAGATATGCATCTAGACCTGCGGTTTGCAAACTTCTCCTGCAAAGGGCCAGGTAGTAAGCATTTTAGACTTCGCAGGCCATAAATCATAGGTCAAGACTACTCGAATCTGAAGTCATAACATGAAAGTAGCCATAGATGACAGTCAACAAATGGACATGGCTATGAGCCAATAAAACTTAATTTAAAAAAACAGGCAGCTGCAGGATTTGGCCTAAGGGTCATAGTTTGCCAACACCTGAGTTAGGCCACGCAGAAACCTGCTAAGCTGAGGATGAGGTTTTGAGGGAAATGAATTCTCCTCCCTAGACCTCCACTGCTACCCCCTGTTTTAACTCCCAATTATGAACTAATTTTCTCAGATAAACACGTTTCTGAAAATGTGCTTGAATCAATATGTTCTATTGCATCATATTTTTCTATTAATACATAATTTTATGTGAAGTTTTGTCCTCATTTTGGGACTGACTATAATGAAGTAGTCAACACCCTCTACTCAGGATTTCATTCATAAGTAAACACATATTATTTTGCTATTGTTTTATATTTACATATAAATATATCACATATATTTTATATATAAATTATTTTATGTTCAGTAAAACCTTGGATTGTGAGTAACTTGGTTTACAAGTGTTCTGCAAGACAAGCAAACATTTCTAATACATTTTAATGTGATAAATGAGCGATGTCTTGCACTACGAGTAGTTTGTTTCTGGAACGAATTATGCTCGCAAACCAAGGTATTACTGTACAGTAAGCCCCCGACTTACAAATATTCGAGTTGCGAACTTTCAGATACGAACAGACCTCGCATTACAGTAAGGCCCCAACTTACGAACGTTCTCCCAGAACAGACCTTGTTGGTAAGTCAGGGACTTACTGTATAAATATTTATATATATGTTTGTATATATAGATATAGATCAGTTTTTCTGTTTCCTTTTTTCATAATTTCAAATACTGAGTTTTTTTAAAGATAGACCACCTGTAATTATTTGGAGAACAACATCTGTTCATTCTAGGTCCTTTATCCAATAGAAGTGTATAACTTACTACAACAGAGATATAAACTGGATGTTGTAAAATCTGAAAGGATTTTACTGAATTAAAGGTAAAGCAGAAAAGCACAATGACCTAGGAGTGAAAGACCCTAATTTTTTTAGCCCCAATTCTTTTGCTAAATAACTGTGTGACCTAGGGTATATTATTTAACCCTTCTAAGTGCCAGTTGCCTTTGAAAAATTAGGGAGTTAAAGCAGAGGATGGCTCAAGTCACCTTCCACGCTTCCATATTTTCTGATTAGTGGATATAAAACAGCCTAATTAGCTCATTTGATTGCAGGGTAATATTAATGAAGCCAAAGGAGCAAGTTAAATAGCCATGCAAAGCTAGCTAGTTTTAAATAGAGAAAAACATTGTCACACAGGTTATAACTCAACTTAGTTGATGGAGGGGGATCTGGCTAGTTTAATGCTTCTTAAATCAATAACACAGACAATACATGATCTTAGTAAGCCAGAAACAGATTTATATGACAAATAATGTCATGAACAGATTTTAATCTAACTATGACTACTAATCTACAAAATCAGTTATTTCCCCCAGCTTCTTTTCAGTGGTGTGGGGAAGGACCATGTCTCCCAGAGCATCCTGGGCAAGTCTGTGGTCCTACTGTGCGTGACAGGAGTATAGCGTACACCATGTGCAATCCACTATGCAAATTTGACAACACTCAGCCTGGCCTGTACAGTTTAACAAGACACATCCATAATCATATGCTTGGGTAATGCAGTGTCAAATTACTGTGAAAATTTCTAAATAGTTGTGCTTCATTTCTCTATCTTGTCATAGACTGCTAGCCATTTACAGACCAGTGTCAACAAGCAGGCAGGGTCTCCTGGTTGTCACTTTCTGTTAAATAGAAGCGACTTAACCTACAGTTTAGAGGTGGAAGGCAAACAAAATTAAACGTATTGCCACCAAGTTTCTTATTTGCTTCTCTTTCTCCAGGTCTATGTTCCCTCCCCATTTTCCAGTTAGCCTGAGTCCAACTACTCATCTTCTGTTTCTTAATTTTATTAATTCATCTTTTCAAAAACATTTACTGAGCAGCTTCTATGTGCCTGGGAGTGTCCAAGGCATGTGAGACCCAGCAGTGAATAAGACAGATTTGGTCACTGCTCCAATGGAGTTGGTGAGTTTCTTCTGAAGAGGCATGTCCTAGGCTTATGTGCTTATGCAGTGTCTATGCTGTTCCTATGTAGGGAATGTCTTATCTGAAGTTTGTCATCACTTCACATACTCAGTCAGTTCCAATTCAGTAAACACCAACTATTCAGCAGGCAATCTGATGGCTTTGGAGTAATCAAAATGAATGAGACATGACCTCTGTCCTCAAGGAGCTTACAACTTAGGGGACCATTTCTTCCCTGTTCTTTGAGGTGGGTAAGGATCCAAAGTATCAGTGTCATTTCTATTTCCATAGGTTCTGGGAGGCTGACTCTAATCACATGGATGGCTCCACCAAGAGCTCTAACCAGGCCTACTTGGATATACAACGTTATTTACAGAACCTACTATGTTTGAGCTGCAAGAGTCCATAGAGGCCTTCTAACATTTTACGGATGAAAACACTGAGACCTAGAAAGGTGAAGGTACTTGTCCCAAGTCACACAACTAGTAGGTAAAAAAAGCTCTAAGGGGATCATGTCCAAAGCAGAGTTACTAGGTCCAGCTCTAATGTTGGCCAGCACATTCCAGAAGGGGACCTGCCAAGTGTGCAAACAACCCAGTTTCTGTAGAACCACTACAATCAAATAAATGGAAACTAGATATGGTGGCAATATCGCTAGATAAGCAGCTCGGTGATGCCCTAAGAGGCCTTGCATAGGCCAGCTGTCCTCTCCACACCTCAGTCTTGTGACCTATTGACTTTCATTAACTTAAAGGTTCCTTTCAGCTCTTAAGCTTTGCTGGGAAAACATCACTCCACTACTTTGGAAATCTAGCTAACCTACTAGAAAAAGCAGTCTGCACAGGGTAGGTGGATGACACTCATGCTGTTACTGTCAGGCATTCCTTCACTCCTTTAAACAGCTGTGGTCAGGTTCATATAATGGAATCGAGAAACCTCCAGTATTCCTGGATCTAGGTCTAGTCACACGGCTATCCGTGATCTCATCCTCGCTGGCTCCAAGTCCTACCAGCCTCTGACCTTCTTCTGGATTCTACACCTGCTTTGCATGAATCACTGGACTTGTCACCACTAGGACATTAGACTCTCTTTGTTGACCATTCATATTATCCAGCCTCCAGCAGTCCTGAGAAAAGGACCCCTTGGATCCTACCTATTGTAGATCATAGGATCCCACCTCAAGCTTAAACTTCCCATGCATATCACTGGGGATTTGATCAAATTACCCACAATTCACACAATAACATACCCTGCAACACACACACACACACACACACACACACACACACACACAGTCACCTGCCCTTCCAATCACTAGTATAATAATGGAGGCGAGCTTTCACCGAACTCACTCTGAAAATTTCCATTCATTCAACACCCACCTGCCCAAACCTAAGAGCTCTTTAAATCCATTAATGAGCTTAAATATTAGATATATAAATGCTTATGCATGTCCTGTAAACTGGGAAGAACCAGACTGTCATGCTAGCCAAGAAAAGAAACTAAAAATCCAAAAGCAGCTTACTGAGAGTCACATCTATTAATGCCTCACAATGAATAGTTTGATGAGGACAGGGCTCTGCACCGCAGAGAGAATTTTTATTTTATTTGGCAAGCAATGAAATCATTAAGGTAATACATCACCATTCCCGCGAACAGAATCTCCTCCTGTCATCTCCCTCAGTGTGCATGCAAGCAGAAGACACATATCTATTGTCTCTTACTTCTGGAAGTTGTAAATGTAGGAAAATTGTCATCATTAAATTGAATGTAATGGTCCTCTTTCCCCTTTCGTTCTCTCACTCTGTACCTCGGCTCTGCCTGACACATACCTTGTAAATGTCAACACAAAAGTATGTCCTGAAGACCAATGGGCAGAAAGTTCTGATTACCAGCAAAAATCCATCATGTGATACCGAACATTCACCCCTGCAGTGAGAGGGAATGATAATTGCTTTGCCGTGCAAGGAGGAGAAGCCACCCTCCAAGTGTCTGTGCTGGTATTAACATGTAACGAAGATGGGTGCAGACAAAGGCCACTGCTGAGCACACCAGGGATGCCGTCGGACATCCTCACCGCCGAGGCGTGCTGCACACGTACATGGGCAGCTCTAATTTGAGCCTACTCTTCACACTCCAATATCTTAACCTAGGCCCTACTTGGCTCAACACTAGGGGAGAGCCAGGAACCTCCCAGGAGACCAAGACGAACCCCAGGAAATTCCCAGCTAGGGCTTACGGAGGGTTCACACCAGGAAGCCAACCTCTACAGGAAGAGGAGAGGAAGGAACACGGCCACTGAGCTCTGCCTAGGGGGCGCCTGGCTGGTTCGCTGCGAAGGAGAATGAGCAGCTTTGATGTCACGGGCACAAAGCTTGAGAGGTCAGAGAGAGAGCTCCAAGCCACCAGCATGCTGAGCCAGCAAGGGGGAAGCGGAGGCTTCCGGACCCGAGGGATTCTGCAGGAGGCCTCGCTGCCCATAGGCTGTCAGAGGTTGTCATTGGGCCACAAGGACTGTTTGGCCTTGAGCATTAGTTATGTTATGTAAATTATGCTTAATGAAAGCACAGCCTTGGTCCATAAAAGCTTAACAATGCATTTGTCTTCATTTGAGCATTCCCACGCAGGCACCACCTCCCTTTACAGACCATATTCACGGGGCTTTCACGGCATGTCCCTGTCCTCCACAGCCACCATCAGGAGGGCCCCAGAAGAGAAAGAGAGGTTGGCTTACAGTTAATAAGATAGATGTGCCATCGTGGAATTGGCATCAGGTGTCCCAAGCTCACATGCAGGACGGCCGAGCAGATGCAGCCATACCCATCCTTCCTCCCCTGGCCCTCTTTCATGAACAATTTTCAGATGGCTGGAAAAGATAAAACTTCGTTTTGCATTCCTGAGAGCTGGGTGTCACCTCTGATTCATCCGCAAGCATTTATTAAGTGCCCATGTGTACACAGTACATAGCAAAGACACACTTCTCTCTGTGCACGTGACAAGCAGGCAACAGTGTCAGACTCTAAGACACCCCATCTTGACATGCCCAGAGCAAACCTTTAGGTGCCCTACAGCTGCCATTCTCAGTTCTATACCAGTCACCTTTGAAGAAGGAATGTCAACCAACAACAACAAAACAAGTCAGTGTGAAAAAATCAGCTGCAAGTTTGAATACAGGTCCCCAGAGTTGAAGAGGAAAGGATTTGGGATTATATTACTGTGAGAAGAGAACTTTGGGTTTGGCTTGGCTTGAATGTAGTCTTTATAATTATTAAACATTTTAAAAAGTCAAACACCTTACCACTGCCTTTAAGGTCTCCCATGGACTGCTCCTACCCACACTCAGCTCTGTCCCCGTCAATCTCCCCAATAGCCACACAGGCCTCTTCTCAGTACCTCAGAATCACCGAGCTCTCTCTAGTCAAGAGTCTTTGCACTTGCTGTTCCCTCTGTCTGCAATGCTCTTCCCTCTCCTTCTCTTTCCTAATTAACTCTGCCTCCTTCAGCTCCCAGGGGAGACATCACTTCATCAGGAAACCTGTCCAAAGCTCCTTAAGTCAAATTTGGTCTCACCACAGCATCATGTTTTTTCTATCCCCAGCCCCAGCCCCAGCAGCGATTTGACATCTTTTGTATCAATGGTTGTATGTGTGATTATTTAATGACTCTCACCTCCACTAGACTGTAATCTCCATGAGGACAGCAGCCATATTTATTTTTCCTTACCAGCAAATCTTGAGCACCAAGCATGCCATAGGCAGCTAAAGCAATTACTGAATAAATACACACATATTGATCACTTTTTCTCCATGACTGTGGAAAAAATACCAAGAAAAGAACTATGCTCACATTTATTAGGCAGGAAGAAGAAATGAGTAACCCTAACAGTAGGTGAACACTACAAAGAGCTACCAAGAGGAGCCAGGTGAAATCCAAGTGAGAACATCTTCAAGAAAGGATCACCCCTTCCAAACAGGACGGCAGGCAGATGGGTTAGCTGGCTTTTCATGAACCCTGTCATTCCCGTTGCCTGTCCTGGCAGCCTGACTGTTCAACCTTGGCAGGCAAATCTCATCTGTGATCTACCTGGTTCAAGAGCGTTTCTACACCAAGGGCAGGCTCCAGCAACAACAGCCTTTATCCCCGCTCCTTGTTGTGCCCCTTGGCTCCCAGGAATAACATGGAGTTTTTTTGTTTTCCAGGCAGCAAAATACATAAAATAACTATAATGAAGCACTAGGCTGATAAATATTAGTTTCCTGAAAGTCAAGAGCCAACTGTGTTGGTTGTCCTGCCCCACAGCCTGGCGGAGGAAAGAGGAAAATTCCCAATAAGAAGAGGTACTTGCAAAATTCCTGTTTCACCTAGATGTCAAAGGTGCTTCATTGAATCAGTTGGTCAGAATTTCCTGGAAAGATTATCCCAATTTGTTCACCTCTGAAAGGAATTGTGTGAATCCTATTTGACCCCTGTTTTTCCAATCTAGGGTATGAATTTAGCTAGCTTTGAAAATGTTTTAGGGCTTACACGGAAATTTGTAAAATGTCAGTGTGAAAATTTTAATTGAGTTATTAGCAATATCTCTTCTTTGAATGACCTTTTAGTACTCCTTATAACATATCACCTCCTTTTACTACCTTCTGGCTGACAGTTTCTAATAAATTCCTTCTTCCTAGATGATATCATCTGTCCTTGGGTGGAATTAACTAAAGCACTCTACATTCAGAAGCTGACATTAATCCAAGCCCCAGATATCTAACAGCTGCTGGTATAAACACTGTTTCCATACATTGAGTTTTGACAATGACTGCAAGAAATGCATACTATTTATTGGACAGTAATGACATGCAAACACAGGAATCAGGAGGACAAACAGCAATGATTTTAAAAATTTTATATTGGCGTAAATATTATACCTACTGCATCAATTTAAGGGAATATTTCTAGCTTCATGGAAATTTTCTATTTCTCTTAAGAACCACATGTGTAGAGAGGAAGCTAATCAAAACAGGAAATTATAAGGATGAATGGCAAACGAGTTGTTTGTTCAAGTAAGTTTCTGATACCCCATAAAGGAAAAACGGAAAATATAGTTCCATATTCTTCATAGCTCAGACATTCTGCATCATTCCAAGAAATGGAAAAAGTAAATCAACATGTCATATGCCTACAAAAAGGTACATTCAGAATTGAGAATCACCAAATAGGAAAAGATAAATAAAATCCCTCCTCAAAAATGTCCCAACTCCTGTGATTTCTCATAACAACCTCAAGGCACCCAAACCCTATGCCCTGGTGTGAAAATGACCAACAAAGGGGCAGGAAGCCCCAGATCTCCTCTGCTCCATCTCAGCCTCTTCCCCCGGACTTTCTCTCCTGCCGGACACAAGTGCATGCACATCAGCGCAGCAACCAGCAGTGGCATCTATAGAGACCTCACTGGCATTTCCTGTCAGCACAACCGTGTTATTTAGAGTCAGAGGCAGTCATGACCATCATGAATGCCAGACTGCTGATGCAGGGCCCAGGGCTTGAGGTGGCTGATAATTAAAGTGTGGCCACCCTCATTGTGTAGCGGACACCCAGAGGCGGGGAAGAGGGGGTGTCCAAGGGAAAAGGAATATGCAAGCAGAACTAGTGGAAGCACAGTTCTACGGAAACCAAGTGAGTGGTCAATTCTGTCCCTTTTCCCGGTGCCTCACCCCTGTGGTCCCTCCACTCCGGGCTTGCTGACTCCTCACACTGCCTGAAGTGCATGACTGAAGTCATAAGACTGCACACCTGCCATCGCATTAGGATATTGTGAAGTGTTGGCGATAAGGTTACACACACCTCTGTGTGCAGGGGACTGAGGTTATCCCTGTTAGTATTATAGTCACCTGGGGAACAGGTGTGTCTCCAGACAAGAAGCAATGTCCAAGAGAGCAGACCTCAGTAAGTGTGAGACAAATACCTCCCTTGGCCTAGGTTTGGAAGGTGCTAAGTATCGTGGAAGGTGCTCGTCATGCTATGAAGTCAGAAAAGCATCTGCCATGTGGAAGCAAAAGCCGCCAAGCAAGGGCCCAGGTGCACTTGATACAAACTTGACAGTGTCAGAGCTGCAGGAGGCAGCTGGTCGAGGCAGAATCAGAACCGGGGCTCTTGCAGCCAGACTGACTCACTCTTGGTTCTTCCTTGATAGCTCGGTGCTATCCCAAGAACTACGCTAGCCTGTCTCATCTGTTCCAGGACAGAGGGAAAAACAGCTTAGCCCAGGGACAAGCATGGCTGCATCACACCTGGGGAAATCAGGTGGATAATCAGCCCCTCCCCTCGAAGAGACTCCTACTATTCGTGGAAGGTTCTGAGTTTAGCTTTTACTTAGTATGGTGGCATTTCCTTATACTACCTCCAAGTATTCAAGACTTACCCATCCTACCACCCTCTAAGCTACTAGATTGTCAGAAAAGTCATGACGTATTTTTTCCTACGTTTTTCATTTCAAAAATGCATCATTACTTTTCCGACAACCCAACAGTTGGCCTGTTAGACTAATCTAAACGCAGTTAATAGGTCTAATTATGTCTATTCTCCAAATAGCATATTTCCTTCATTCATTTACCTACTCACCCGACTGCCCATGTAGTACAAGCCCAGCACTGCATTGGGGGCCATAAATGCAAATGGAGTGTGGGCCATGCCCTCTAGGAACTCACACACTAACAAGGAGACCACTGGTGACAGGCTTATCTTAAGAGGGTAACTCTATTGGTGGAATCTGAGGAGCTATGTCACCCAGGGGTGACACTTTAGTTCAGGGAGATGCTTTAGAGGATGACTAAGTCACAGAAAGCTGAGGCCTCCTCCGCCCAGGCACAGGACTCCATGTTACAGGAAGAGATTCAGGAAAGCAGTGACAAGAAAGTCAGTTTCCCCCAGTAGGAAAGGGGTCCATCAGCCCCGTAGGTGAGCAGCTCTACCAGTCCTGGCCTTGCATAATGGAAGGTAGAGACTGTGGTAAAGGATAGGAACTGGAGAGCCAGGCAGACATGGGTCCAAAGAGTCATTCTGCCACCCTCGGCAAACTATTCATCTAGCCAAGCCTCAGGTGTGCTCACACAAGACAGGTAACCATCCCTGGCCCTCCGTGCTTCTTGTACAGCAGTGGTTCGAAGGTGTGGCCTGCAGCACCATCAACACCATCTGGGAGCTTGCCAGAAATGCAAATTGTCAGGTTCAGTCCCAGATCTCTTGAAGGGAAAACACTAGTGGTGGACACAGCTGATTCTGATACACTTTAAAGATTGAAAACCACAGATGAATGAATTCAAAAGGCTGATGCTTCACAATGAAAAGTGCTTTACAAAGTGCCAAGCATGTAGAAAGCCCAAAAGCATGGTAGTTGTTTCATGAGGCTCTGGGAAAGTGATGTAGAAAGGACAAGAAGAGGGGAGTTAATTTTTGTCAGAAGTCAGGACCAAAATGGAACTTCAAGTGCTCTAGCAGCCTGCATCCCAATCCCTGGGTGGTTATCAAGGTGCAGGTCCCTAGGGCACACCTCAGGCCCAGGAATACACATTTGGAGGGTTGGACATGGGAATCTGCAAGCCATTATCTAGGCATCTATGAGGTACATGCTTTCTAAATGGGTGTGTGTGTGTGAAAGAGTGTGGGTTTGTTCTTGTTTTTATGATTATTTACTCATGTATTTATTGTTTATGCCTTCATCTACCTCAAGATGGCTCCTTCAAGGACCCCTCTTCTCAAGCTCTCCTTTCTGACACTCCAGTACAGAGCGTCCTCCCTTCTCCCTCTTTCTCTCACTGTCCCTCTCTCTTCCTCTCCCCTTCTCTTTATCCCTCTTTCTCTCTCCTGGATTTCTATGTATCCTGGCTTCCTAATTGCTGTTGCCATTTGTAGCCTTCTGTCCCTTCTGGTCCATTCTGCCTAATTACACTCTTGGGTAATGTTTCTAAAATATACATCTAACATTTCACTTTGCACTTAAAAATAAAAACAAAACAAGCACCCTTCATTGCCCCCACCCCCTGCCCTCAAGGAAGTTTTCATGGGAAAGAATTCAAAGCCCTTCACCCGTCCCTGAAGTCTGTCCCCACACTGCCTCCGGCCCCTGCTGCACCCACGTCTCTTCAGGCATCGGGCATCACCACCAGGGTCCAACTGCTGCTCCCCAATTAGCATTCCTCCTCCCCCGGAAACAAATGACCTCTGTCCTTTCTCCATAAGAAGGAGCTTCTCATCGTCCTCCAAACTCCTCCATCACTGATTCGACCAGTGAAATGTTTGCTGTCATCTTTGCTAAACCAGTAGCTCCAAGCAGGAGCAGACTCCTTTACGCATAGTCTACACACCTTGAAAAATCTCACCAAAATTAGCATGAAGCAGTTTGGAGATGCAGTGGCAGCCCTCTTCACTACTTTCCACTTAATGAACTGCCTGGAGTAACCACCCGCTTCTATCCCTAAAACACGTGAGTTGTGAAGTGAATCCTGGCACCAACACACACACATCACCACTGTCTAATGTGATTGGGTACATGGACGAGTAGTGGCTACTGTCATGAGGAAGCTTCTAGGTGGGGGTGGACCTGCTACTGAATAATTACTCGTGATTATATCCTCTGCCTACCTGCCACTGTACCCCAGGTCTGGCACATGGACAGCCTGGAGTTCATGGAACTGAACTGAAGAAAAGTTGGAAGCCAAAAGGTGAGCGGAGCCTTTGTGCTTCTTTCCATTTATCCCAGTTAATGAAGCAAGGGGACTAACCTTCCACCATTTACCCTTTATCGTTACAACATATTTTTACATATTTGGCAGATATATCTTACAAACCTCAACTCACGGGGTGCCTTTGATCATCTGACAGTACTGTTAAAAGTTTTGCTGACATTTTATAGCATAGTATTGCAAAAAGAGCACTACGTTATGGAGATAACGTCTCTGACAGGTCTCTGACACTTAACTCTGCCTTTTATTAGCAGTGTGACCCTAAGCAAGTCACTGTAACTCTTGGGCCTTGGTTTCCTCATCTGTAAAATAGAGTCACTATTCCATGCTGTACCAAATCACAGAGTCGCTACAAGAATCATCTGACATAACAGAAGAATGTGCTTTGTAAATATAACTCATTATTTCCATTATTATTCTGCCCTTTTTAAAATCTTATCCCACGTAGTTGGACACCTTGCTCTTGTCCTCTTTTCTGAGAATATTTGTGATGACATTGTGGACAATTTCTCATTAGCTTTTTTACCTTTCAGAGTCTAGGCCCAGGAGATCACATCCATTCTTCCAAAATCTTTCTAAAGTGCAACATGCAATTGTGTCCTCTAACTCTTCTTGGCTCTAAGAATGAGCATGAACCCCTTCTTTCCTCCCTCTCTTACTTAATTGGCTCTTATTGATCAGAATCACTTATTCATTCATTAAGCCCAGGGCATATGTTCTTTTCATTGAAGCACCTCTCAGTCTCAAGGAGGCTTATTAGGAATGGGAGGGATAGGATGAGTGAGGGGATGAGGGGGGGCACAGGTGAGGACAGGTAAGGGTCTCTATAACATTTCTATTAAATTCCAGCAACTGGAAGACAAAGAAACAACAAAGCGTTTTTTGTTCTGATCACTAACACACCACTTGGCCATTCTAACCCTTCCTGGGCCCTCCCTTCCCCCATTTCATGTCAGATCTGATGCTATATGGGGACAGGAAAGTCATGGCTAGTCACAATTCTGGCACCTCTCCTTGCTGCTACTCTTTGCTGATGACATCAGCTGGAAACCTGCCACAGCTTAGAAAGAAAAACTCACCAGAATGATCATAAAGCCATTTAGAAATATATGAGCATGATCAACACACTATATAATAATTACTCACATTTGTATTCCCTGCCAATCTTCACACACAGGGGATAAGTGTAACCTGCCTCAAACGAATTGCCTGGTTTTAAATGTCTGAGAGTCAGCCCTATGATCCTGACAAAGTAACCCCCATATCTCATACCTCAGGTTTATAACAAAGACATCACTGTGAATTGAAACCCCAAAGAACAAAGCCAGTTGAAATTTTTAAACATTTACTCCAAACTTTTCATTATGGGTTATATTCTTCTCAAATATTTCATCAAGCCTTTTTCCTCTCTCTGGTTTAAATCTCAATCACTAAAAGGAATGATTCGAAGGCAATAATGTAGAAACAAAAGGGGAGATTAAATACAAATTAAGCTTTCATTTGTACTGTTTTTCCAGACTGAATTAAAGTGATTGAGCTAACTTTGGTGTAAAGTAAATTTTACAGCTATTGGAAATGATAGAATGTAAATTGGATTATGCTATTTAAATATTTTACAAATAATTGAAATGGCATTCTTATAAGTTATGCTCCAATATTCATGTTCAAACATAGTAGATCATGCTGACTGGCTCTCTCTCTCTCTCTCTCTCTCTCTCTCTCTCTCTCTCTCTCTCTCTCTCTATATATATATATATATATATATATATATATATATATATATATATATATTTCTGCTTGATTTTCTTCCATTACCAAAATGAAACCCAAGGAAATTCACACAAAGATAGGTCAGGGGGCACCCGTTAAGATGCTATGAATGAAAAGGCATGATGGTATAATTTAACCTATTCAAATTAACTCATTCCAACAGATATTTATTGATTACAGGACACTGAGCCAGCTACTGGATACTATGAGGAAGGAACCAGCCTTGTCCTAAAGGCGCTTATCATCTCCCAGAAGGAAGGAAGAGAAGCCAAAGAAAATTATGCTGCTTAAAGCAGAATAATATATATGCATAACATATGAGCAGGAAGTTCACGGGGAGGGAGAAGGAGTGGGTTGAGAAAGACTTTATGAAAAAGATATTTAAACTGAGTTTTGAATGATAGAATTTCCATTATTAGGTGAATACTGTAAGAAGCATGTGTAAGAAGCAAGAGAGAAATGAAAAGCCTCAATCCATGGAAACAGGGAAACATGAGACTTGTTTGGAGAAGAGAGACCAGAACAGACCAAAAGGAACTAGGATGCCTAGAAAAGTAGTGAGAAATTTTCTCATTCATTCAACCAACATTTGTTGATTATACATGTTCCCATAAGATCTATGTGGGACTAGAAAGAAAAATTACACGATCACTACCTGCATGGAATTTGCATTTTAGCAGTTAAGACTAGTACATAAATAAATACAAAGTAGAAATCACTAGTTTATACTTCCAGGATGAGCTTAGCTTATACCTGACTCATGCAGCTCTTGGGAAGGTCCTAGGGCAAAAAACAGAAAGACTCATGGAGTAAGTTGAGAGAAGACACTCTCAGCAGGAGTCTGAGCTCACGGGAACTGTGCATTACAGCTGTGACTGAAACCAAAGATGGACAGAGGAGACATGATGGGGGCCCAAAAAATGTCTGCTAGAGTCGGGTAGCAGCCTACACGCAGGGTACGGGCAAAGGGAGAGAGTCAGGAGAAACGGTCATTGTCTAGCCTGGGAAACAGAAAGATAATGGGGAGCTGAAGAAAGCTGGTGGGACTGCTGAGAAGGGGATGGTTGTTGAAATTATCATCAAGGATTAAGCAAGCAACTGTTTGGAGCTAAGCAGATATACCACAGAAAACTGAGGCTCTAAACCATAACTGAGAACAAAATGTCGTCAGGGACAGAAGATAAGCGACCATGAGCAGAGCAGCTAAGAGAAGATGCCCAGGAGAAAGGCAGAAATACAAAACTAGAGTTTTGGGGACAGTGAACTGGAAATGATCAGCACAGAGACAGCAGCTGAATTCATAGTTTTGCTAAGAGGACTATAAGAAAGAGGATAAAAAAGGAAAGGTTAGAAACTAAAGAAACATCCATATTTAGTGAATGAATAGGGAAGACGTGATGAGACAGAAGAGGAGAAATCAGCACCAAAGAAAATAGAATTTCAGGAATGAGAGACAGATCAACAGAGTGGCGTGGTGCAGAGAGCATGGAATAAGAAAGACCGAGAAGCGCCCACTGGGTGTGGGGACTCAGAAGTCATGGAAGAGCTTCAAGGGGAACAGTTCAGTAAAGGGGCAGCCAATTCCAGGATCTGGTTGACAAAGGTCTAAGGAATAAGGGAGAGTCAGTCTTTTTCAACGAGGATTGCTCATGTAAATCACTGAATGGGATTCCTGGGACTATTTTCTCAATTCTCCCAGGATTGGTATAGAACCAGTACCTTTCTAAATGCACAGACGTTACAATCAATGCTTTAGGACAGGGGTCAGCAAACTTTCTTTAAAGAGCTATATGGTCTCTCACAACTACTCAACTCTGCTGTGGTAGCCCCCCCCAAAGCAGCCATAAAAAATACCAAAATGAATAGGCATGGCTGTATGCCAATAAGACTTGATTAATGGACACTGAAATCTGGATTTCATATATTTGTCATGCGTCAAGAATTATTCTCTTTTTAACTTTTTTCAACCTCAAAAAAATATCTAAGAACCATTCTTAGGTCACCAAGCTCCACAAAAGCACATGGTGGGCCAGACGTGGCTTCCAGGAGATAGTTCGCCCCTACCTTAGGACGTCAGAGCTTACTTATCACCAGGAGGCCCAGTGTAGAAATGCTGGTAGACACTTCAATGAAGAAGCAAAAGAGAAGACAATAGTGTGAGAGAGAGTTAGGATCAACGATTTGTCTTAAGTGTGGGGAAACACATCATCATGGCAGGTTACTAGGAAATTTTCTTTGGAGAGGGGAAACTGAAGATACATAAGAAAGTGGAGGAAACTGGTGGATCACAGTGCTAGATGATGAGGGAGAAGGAGACAAGAGGCAGGAGTGGGCTGGGTAAAGCAGAGGCAGACAGCTGCCTCTGAGATGGAAGGTGAGGCAGGCAGACAGGCTGGAACCAGGTTATGGAGGACCTAAAGTGCCAACCCAAGAAGTTCATACTTCATTAGGTGAGCAATGAGAGGCTACCGAAGGTGCTTAGGCAGAATGTGTTCAGACCGAGGAGTGCAGCCCAGGAATCAGTAATGCACTGGGTGTCCCCACTGCAGACTGAATAAATAAGCAAACAGCCTGCGTATATGTATTTACATAATGTAGGTATGACCAGACTAGAAGAAGCTGAAAATATGTGATAACAGACTCTCTTGCTCAAAAACCTGCTTCACAAATGCATTCTGGGAAGTAAAGATAAGACAAATTGACATACTCAAAGACAGCTAGTTCAATATATACATATACAAATGTGCTCTTACCCTCAAGAATTTGAGTATCGCATACAGCAAGAGAGTGGAAGTGGGGTGAATATGGTAACCAGAGCGAGGTCCCAGTCTCAACTTCATTATTAACCATCTACATGATGCTAGGACAGGTAAATGAACATCTCTGGGCCTCGGTCTCCTCAGAGTCGAATGGGCATTAGAATTTTGTTCCATGAGCCTCAAAGGTGTATAACAAGGATAAAAGGAGCTGGTGGACATTAAAACGCTTTACAAGTGACCCAGGCTACACAGGTGGAATCTTATAGCTGAAAGGAGAAAAGTTCTATGGTGTCACTTACCAGAGTAACGTCTCTGGACCTTCCCCTTATTTCATATCTTAGTCATTCTCCCATTGGACAGTAGTAAATTATTTCAGTGGGACTCACCCTATTAAAAAACATCCTGCTGGGCTGACCTGCAGCTTCCATCCTTTGCCATTACTCTTTGTCTGAAAACCTGTACACCTTTTGGAGAACAGGATAAAGTGTGGTGCTGGGGTGGAGTCAAGCTGCTCACACAGGACAGCGCTGTGGGGCTGAGGACCTCCTGTTGGGCCTTGGACAGACAGAAAGCAGGGTGAGGCTTTCTGAGCAGTGGGACAGCTCAGGCTAAACTGCACGTGATCATTTTGTATAGGCCGAGCATCAACATACACTGAGAGAAACAGCCAGAACACTTGGAGAGGCTAAGGAATACCCAGCCAATCTCAGAGTCTAAGAAAGAGGAAAAATGAGAAGATTCATTTTCTTCTTTGTACAATTCAAATTCTGGTTCTGTTTTTGCAGCTGAAATATAGGAGATACAATCCTTTAACATTAACAACAATCATAGCTAACAAGAAGAGCCTGAGTTGGTAAAGCGGTGAAAATAACCCCAAAGCCTTTCATTTAAATAATGGTTTATTGTTTACTAAGAATTCTCAGTTCTCTTAACTCTCTGGTCTGTAGAATAGTCAATGTCACATAAAAAAAAGTGTAATTAGCTCCATTGCGTAAAAAGAGAGAGGTTAAGTGACCAACCTGAGGTTATACAGTAGTTAAATGTTAAAGGGATGGTTGGTGTGGGAATTTGACTTGTCTGCCTCAGAGCCCAGCCTTGTTTTTATCCATATCCACTATACCCCTTGGCTGAATATGGCCATGGACTTAATTTTTAGGTTGGCAACATCCTCCTGCCAAATGGAACTGCCACCACCTTTTTACACTGGCGAAAGGAAAGTAACAAGACAGAGCAAAATCATAGGTCTGAAGTGAACAAACTACAGTTCATGGGGCAAATCCAGCCCACCATCTGTTTTTGTATGGCCTGCAAGTTAAGAATGTTTTGTATATTTTAAAATGGTTGGGGGGAAAATAAAAAGAATCATCATCTTTCATGGCATGAGAAATTATATGAAATTCAAATTTCAGCGCTCACAACACAGACATGCCCACCATTCATGGATGGACTACAGCAGCTTTTGCGCTGCAGTGACAGAGCTGAGTGTTGACAACAGAGACTGTGTGGCCTGCAAAGCCCAAATATTAGCCATCTGGCCCTTTACAGAAGAAGTTTGCTGGCTGCTGTCCTAAGTCATAGATCTGCAATCATGGTAAGAATCAAACAAGCTAACTAGAGAGGGGAATTGCAGGAGAAAGCAGAGCCCAAAGTCCTGAGCCCCCAGATTTTCCATATCTCACTTATGAGAACGGGATTTTGAGGGAGAACTCCTCAAAGTGCTGGTGTCTCCCCACTAGGTGCTGCTGGGGTTCATGCGACAGTCTCATGACTCAAACTGCTTCTGACAGTCCCTTTAATTTCTCTCTACCCCTGCCCCTACCCTACCCTCCATGCTCACGTGGGCTGAACCTCATTGCTTCTAGAAATGAAGAGGCTCTGGTGTCAACTCTGAAATCTGAATCTCACTTCTCAGACACGTGGCTATTTATTGGCAGGGTGTGGGGCAGAGAAAGAATGGAGAGAGACTGCCTGTCCGGAAGGCAGTAACCTTGGTGGAGATGCAATGTCACCGCCTAAACCATCATTCTCACAGATGTACAGCGTATTATTTAAAGGGAAACAAATATCAGCTACTGAATGTCATGGCAAGGACACATCTCCTGCCTCTTAACTAAACTTATCAGAGCTGCAGTTTAATACGGTTCCTTTTTCATCCTCCCCTCAAATTCATCTTCCAGAGCAGCTCTTGACACCACCAGCAAACAGTCAAGACGAAGATTTAGTGACGTTAGCTTCAAACAGATCTAGATTTATTGACGTGGGGCTGGCTTCCTTTCTCAGGAGCTGCAGTACACAGGATTAATTTTAACTGCTCCTTAATGTGCAGTGCCGCTTTGCAAATACCCAAATGTCTGGGGCAGCGCTGTGGTGTCATGGGGGAGATCGGTTTTCACCAGGCGCAGGATCCTCAGCAGTGGCTTGAGCATTCTCTAATCAGGCAGACCAGGTTAACCGGCACCACACTCAGTTTGTTAATCAGAGGGCAGAACCGGAGCAAACTCCTTCCCAAACCCCTTCTCTTCCCATGTCCTTTAACCTGTTCCTGCCTGTTTCTGAAATCAACAAAGAACCAGCAAAACCAAAAGGCAACCTTCGTTGCTACAGAAGCGTTCATCTTGTTTTAAATCTCCCTACACGCCGACGACACTTCACTGGCTGACTCGGCAAGCCAGCCTTTTCACAGGCTGACTGTGTTTTCCAAGTCCTGGGCCACCACGCTGAGCTTTGCCCACTTCCTGCAAACACATTTTATGGGCTCCCTCGCTGTGCCACAATTCGGTGCTGGAGCAGGGGCAACCAGCAGTGCCATGAATTCCCTCTGGCTGAGAAAAGCCTGGTCTCTATGCCACGCAGTTCCTGGCTGGCCCTTCATTGCCCGTCCCCCCACACTCACACCAGGATGCAGCGGAACACAAAAATGGGTGCAGCCCTGGGCACTTGTAAGCACAATGAAGAGGAGGCAAAAGACTGAATAGGAAAAGAGAAGAAATAAAATCTGTCAATCCTTTCCTAACACTAGACTAAAGAACAAATTTGCAGAGCCCTGTTAAAAGATTAACTGCTAAATGAAAAAGAGCTACTAGATGTAAATTTAAAAGTCCAAAAACACCCAAGAGGCATAACTATAATTATTGCTGAGGGAAGCTCTTTAAGACTAAAAATACATTTCCATTAACAATCAAAATTAGTTTTCATTGCTTTTTTTTTCTTGAGCTTTCAGTGAATAACCTTTGATGGTAGCACATGATAATGATTCATTAGAAAAAAGTGGATTTGTATTTCAGAAGTATGCACCAAAAAAAAAAATTAGCCAAGAAATTATTCCTCCATATAATTCAAGTAGCAGAAGAAGGGAACATTTTTAGAATGAGTTATGGCTTCCTATAAAAGCTAACCCAGACAGCAGGTATCCACTTGAATATCCTTGGCTAACAGAGCTGACAGACAAATTTTTTTTCAAATATCCAATGACTTAGAGGAACTGGTGTTGTGATATAACATCTTTTTCTTTCAACCCTAAAGAGGTATCAGGAAAAGGCATCCTATTGCCTCGAAATTTCCTTACTTTTTAATCATCATTAAAGGTGCATCTAAAATGACATGTGCAGAACAGTGAGTAATAATTAATTTTTTCATATTTTTATTGAGATATATTTGCATAGAGTGAAAGGCACAGATCTTCAGTGTACAATTTAATCAGTTGACAAAAGCACACACCCATGTATAACCAACTCAATCAAGATCTAGGTTTCTAATTTCTACCATTCCATCAACATAGGCTCTTCAAGTTCCCCAAAAGCAACTACTTTTTCTGATTTCTATTACCCCACATTAGTTCTAGAAAGTCATGTAAACGGAATCATACAGGAAGTACTCTTTCTTTTGCGCATGACTTCTTTCACGCAGCATAGTATTTTTTTAGATTCAATTTTAATTACCTTTTTTCTTCAAACTTAGCTATGTAAAATCTTCCAAGGCTAAGTGATTTGGAGGGAACCTTAAGAAGCAACAGCATTTTCAGGTAGAGAGTAAAAGGAAGGGGAAGAAAATCCCAGATTTTCCTAGAAATGTTTTAAGTGACAGGGGAGAACTGGAGATTTTTCTTCCAGTGTCATAAATCACCCTGAAAGGCTCTGGAAATCCTGTGATGAACTCTAATTCACTCACCTATCACAGGGAGGTGTGATGTAATAGTGAGCTGTACATAATTCATAAAGCTAAACCTAATTATGATGAGTGGTCTAGAGATTTGATTAAAACTCATTAGTTCTGCCAAAGAGCCTCAAAACAAAAATAAATATATAGAAAGGATAAACTGCTTTGCTAGATGGATTATTCTTTGAAAACCTGAAGCAAGACGATAAAAGTAAATTATTTCGAAGAATCACTGTCATATTGTAAAGCATGAAATGGAAATACTGAGTTGCTGGTACTCGGGCAGAAGGTGTGGCTTACATTAAATGATACAGATAAAATACACAGCCCTACACCCAACAGAGACACAGTGAGAACATCACAAGGGCAAGACTTCTGCCCCACCCTGCAAGGATACAGCCAAAGAGAAGTGCATGAGTGGAATAAAGGGGATCAAGAAACCAGGGAGCCTGGGTTCTTCTTGGCCTCTGTCTCTGGGAAGAGTCGAGACTCACACCCAGAGCATCAGGAAGCCAGAGTCGAGTCTCTCTGGTACCCTCTGTGTTCGTAAAGCTCAGCCTGATTTTTTTCAGAGCCTTTTCATATCGTTATAGCATCTTTGCAACAGCTTTGTGGGGTGGCATTATTACTAGTTCCCTAACGTGCATGTCGTGCTTTAGAGTATCTGAGGTTATGTCACAAACATCATCTCCTCTGATTCTCGTCATCACTGTAAAAATAGGAAGAGACTTTACCCCTTTGTAAAGATGGAAGTCTTTCACCAAGGCCTATTCAGTGGCAGGCTTGGGTTGTAAAATGTCTTGTGACTTCTAATCCAGTGTCCACGTCACTCCATAGCATGCTCTAAACAAGTTATTATTAAACCCAAATGATGGAACAGAAGACAGAGGCAAAGTGAGGTTGATCCTTAGAAGCTAGCTAATGGCAGCCCTGAAAGAAAAACACTTTTAAAGATAATATATGGGAAAAATATATTTTCAGGACTAAGTTTTAGATCTCAATGAACCCTTCCCCTTCCTGGTTAGGGCATACCTTCTATGTGTCTTTATCTTTCTGAATCAAAACTGAAAGTGAAGGTTCACACCTGAAAGTAACTGAGGCTTCCCAATATACCTACCTACTACCTACTCATTAGCGTTCTAATGACTAGCATGAGATAAGCAATTTTGCGATGCCAAGCAATACTTTGCCAATATTATTCTTTTAATCCTCGCAACAATCTTATAAGGTGAATATTAATAGCATCCTTATTTTCCAGGTGAGGAAATAGAAGCACAGAGAGGTAAATACCTCAACCCAGGCCACACAGCAGTAAGCAGCACAGTTGGGATCTGAACCCAGGCCGTCTGGCTCCAAAGTCCACCCTTCAGTCAGCACCAAGCTGTAAGGGATGTGCTAATCTGTGTAACACTAAATCTTCCCCAAATTCTCCAGTCCAAAAGGTATGAAGGTGACAAGAATGTTCCTAAAATATAGATACGGTATATATATTTTTTATTTCGGAGAGTGGGCTTATATTTATATGTGCAAACAGATTAAATAAATCATGATTACAACAGTAAACATGTAAATTCTGATCAATAACTATTTGCCTTCCCCTCCCCCCAACGCTAACAGCTGCAATAAAGCTTTAACTGTAAAGCGATGCACAACCAGCCATAAAAGTATGTAAAATAAATGAGGATAACATAATGAGGGAATCCAACATTCATCTCATAAATATAACATAACGACCACAACTAAAATGTCAGAGAATCTAATAAATCAATATGGTAGGACAGAACTATCTTTATGTTCAGAATACATAAAAAATATATTTACATGCAGGGTGCTTTTTTTTTTTTTTATAAGCCAGGACCAAACAAAAAAGAATGATAAGAAATTTAACCCTTTGTTCACCTACATGCTCTGGTTCAACAGTGATATTTTCCACCCCATTGGGTTCCCCCATATCCTTTCATGTTAAGAAACGGGCTGCACTCTAAATCTGCACAGAAGGCCTTAGATACCTTGCTAATATGCAAATGCCACTGGAAGGGAAACGAACAGGAAAACATCCTGAGGGTACTTTGAAAGGATCAATTACAGGCTCTGGTTCAGAATACTTCTGATCATGGTGATTTCTGGAACTTGCAGCTCATTTTATTAGCGCCAACAAACCCTGGGAGGTTTAGTTATTTCCTGTTAATGCGCTAGCGATTGATGTGGATAAATCCCATAAATACTAATGAGGGTGACACAAGTAAATCTCCCCTGAATTAATGAGAAGAGAGTCTCCCACACTGACCAACATGCCGGCTAATGACTTGAAATGATGGATTTATAAATTCTTCTAGGTTCCCCCGTGGACGCAAGCTGCAAAAATAAATACCCCTACCCAGCCATCTCCTCCCATGGGCTGCTCTGGATCTAGGGGCTGGATGGGGAGGGAACTGGCCTAAATCAGAAAGGGACAAATGCTTCTCCCACAACCTTTCTCATAATGAAATGGGCATACCCCGAACATAACACCTCACTGAGGGTGGACTAAATTAGGAAGGTAAATGAGAGTTAAGAGTCTTTGAACCCAAGTCCAAAAATACTAACTTCTCAGATAGAGAAAACCAGTTAATGCTCCTACATTAAATTGAGCTTAATATGTGGGTGTGTGTTTTAACCCAATGCTTCCGTTATCTATTGCTATATAATAAACATAGTGGATTTACACAACAACCATTTTATTTGTCCATAATTCTGTGTGCTAATAGGGGCTCAGCTGGGCAGTTCTTCTACTGATCTCACTTGAAGTCCTCATGTGTTTGCTGTCAGAAAATGACAGGGGATAGAATGTCCAAGATGGCTTCACTCACATGTCAAGAACCTGGGGCAATGAGTGGGGGATGTGACCTCTCTCTCGCAATATAGCTAAACTGAGTTTCTTGTTTCTTTACCTGTCAGGTGAATTCTAAGATTAAGCATTCCAAGAAGACCAGCTCCAATGTGCAAGCACTAAGTTTTTGCTTTCATCCCACCGGTGCTAATGTCCCATTGGCCAAGTTCAGGTTGCCAAGGAAAGGAACTTCACAGAGATGTGACTATCCGGAGGTATGGTTCATTTAGAGCCACCAAAGTAATAGTTCACCACACCAAGCACTATTTCCCCCCAGAAGGAAAAAGACTCTTCCCATTATAATAAAAAAGCCCTGTTACTGTTATTTTTCTCTTTTCCTCATCTTTCACATTAATGTTCAATGACCTAGTATTCTGATAGTTGCTTAAGTTTCAGAGGTTTGAATTCAACGTGAAAGCGGGGAAAGCAGGACAAGAAAGAGAAATGCATGCCACAATTTACAAACAAAGATTAAGCTTTCATTTTTCTAAATAAAACAAAAACTGGACATAACCATGGATAACACAAGCAAACACGTAGCCAGTCCCTCCCATCCTGCCTTCTGATTCTCGTAGCACAGGAACTCCACACCACACTCAGTCTGCCTGTAATTCACACTTGTAGGCTGTCTGCCCCTCTTAAAGAACCAACACTAAACTTTTTCACTCAAGTGGGAGAAGACCTAAGGGTCCCCATAAATCATGCTCCAACAATTCTCCCCTGAGCACACCCTATTAATATGACCCTCCTCCACTGCAATAACGCCATGGGTTTGGTGAATATTTGTCAATTCCAGTCCACCTGTTGGGATTCCTCAGCAATAAATAATTTGTACGGCATTTTCAATTTTATCGAACCACATCCCATTTGATGCTCAGAGCAGCTCTCTGAGATAGGTAAGACAAAGATTTATTATCTTCATTGGACCAAAATAAAAACAAAGCCTGTGCACATTAGTGTGTACTGGCTTTTACAGTTTGATAATTAACAAAATGTCCCCTTATACATTATTTGTATAAAGATTCTGAAACCATCCTGAGAGGTAGGTGATATCCTATTAATAGATGAGATAGAGAAATCAAACACTTACCTCCAAACCCCACAGTCAATAAGTGGCAGGCAAAAGCCAGGATCCCAAGTCTACTAAATCCGACTTCTTCCCCAGGGTATAACAAGGAGGATAAGTGACCTCTGGCCACAGAGCTTATGGCAGAATTAAAATTAGAATATGTACTCTCTGGTGAACATGCCTCTGCCAAAAATCATGTTGACCCTTATGCCTCAGTTAGAACCTATGAGAACTATCCCAATGTTAGTGATAAGATGGGCTGCACAAGAAATAGTGGGCTTTGAAAGAAGAGCTAGAAATAACATAAGGATCTACCTTTCCAAGACCACAGGAAACTAGCACAGTCCTCAGGCTCTAGAAAACACATTATGGCTGACACCAATGGCATGACAAGGCCTTACAAGCTGACCCCTTGGGCTCAGAAATGTCCTGAAACGTTGCTCAGGCAGTTTAGACGCTATTCTGTTTAACATTTCTAAAAGGAAACCAAATAGAGAAACAGATCAATGAACAGGATAGCGACTCCAGTTATCTAAAATCTTTTACATGATAAAAATAGCACTTCCAAATAGTTAGCAAAATAGCCTAAAAACAAATCGTTTTGGGTCAGCTGGCTATTCACTTGGAAAAATATATATATTACATATTAATTTTGATCTCAACGTAATAAAAGCATTCGTGTGTATATGTATACACACACAACATATATATATATATATATATATATATATATATATATATATATATATATATATATACACATACATCTCCAATGGGTCAAGACCTAAAAGGTAAAATTTTTAAACTCAAAGTTTTCAAAGAAATGCAGCAGAATATGTTTGTGGCCTAAGGTTCAGGAAGGCCTTAAACAACACACAAATAGCATAACGGGAAAAGACTTGTTAATTTGACAACATCAAAATTAAAAATCTATATGTAGTAAAAAGCACCATCAAGTTGAAAGACAGCAACAGACCAGAAGAAAATATTTGCCATATATGACAGAGTCAGGCCAAGTATACCTGAGTATATAAAGACTTACTAGAAATTAGTAAGTAAAAGTCTCACAAGCCAATAGAAAAATGGCCAAATGATTTACATGGACAATTCAAAATAGAAAAAAGAACCCAGACAGACAATAAATACATGAAATAATTCTCAAACTGGCAAGAAAATGAAAATTTTAAATGGCAGTGAGCTGTACAATGTCATATCCAACAGATTGCAATTATTTTTTAAGTGTGCTAATCCCAAAGGTTGACAGGAGAATGGGTCAAATGGTACTTTTTACACACCACTAGTAGGAGTGACTATTGGTAAAAATCACTGTGGAAGACAATTTTATAGTATCCATTACAATTTACAATATGCATACACTATGATCACACAATTCCATTTCTTGGAAGATACCCAAGAGAAACACTTGCATATGTACACTAAAAGGCCCATACCCAGGCCATCCATTACTGATTTGACAAGGAGAAATGCCTAATCACCAAATGCCCATCAGAAAGCTAATGGCCAAATAAATTTTGGCATATCCATACTATGGAATATTGAGCACAAGGCAAAAAGGGTGAGGACGTGTACATGTGCTGCCATGGAAACATATCTGAGACTTGCCATTAAGTGAAACAATGGTAAGATCAACAAGCTGCTGATCTTATTTAGTACTATAAATCCTTTAGTATGTGTCTCTATGCGTCTATGCGTTGGAACATATAAATTCACAGAAGGAAGAGTAAACATAACAAACTCCTCAGGCAGTTACTTTGCGGGAGGAAGTGGGTTGGGTTGAGACCTGAGCCTTAGCAGTTCACAGTTAGTATGGGGGATATTGTACTTGTGTAATTAAAACATAATTTTCAATTTAAAAGAAGACAGGACAGAGCAACCTCTCCCCAAAATTCTCCAAAGTGTTCATAATCTTTTCTGAAATTTATAAAACAAACAAAAAAACAAACCAAACAACCAAAAAGTGAAAGTTATAATGGAGAAGGATGAGAACCAAAACAGTGTAAACCAAGCTATATGGTGTCGGGTGGCCCAAGTTCAAACCTTGACCCTACTACTCTCTAAGGTGTGTGACTTGGTCAATGTCTTAGTCCTTCCGGGCTGTTATAAGAACATATCATAGACTGGGTGGCATGTAAACAAATTTATTTCTCACAGTTCTGGAAGCTGGAAGTCTGAGATCAGGGCCCTCTTCAGGGTCACAGACTTCTCACCGTGTCTTTATGTGGCAGAAGGGAGCTCTCCGGAGCCTCTTTATTTTAATAAGGACTCCACTTGTTTATAAGGGCTCCACTCTCAGGATCTAATCACCTCCCAAAGGCCCCACCTATAATGCCACACCTGGGGGTTAGGTTTCAATACATGAATTTTGGGGAGACACAAACACCATAGTAGTCAAGTAAACAGTGCTGTTGCTTGTTAATACAAGGTATTAATGAGTATCATTTTAAAGATTTGTGAATCTTTTGGTGTGCAATGGATTTGCTTCCTGTGGTCATTTTATCCCTGGGCTAGTCTTCAAGTTGTTTGCTTGCTTTCGGTCTGTATGAACAAAAAAATAGATGATATGCACATGTGCCCAGCACTCTGCGGCTTGCAGCATTCCTTTACATGTATGAGGTCCATTAAATTCTTACTACAGTCTTTTTAATCCCCATTTCACAGATGAAGAGACAGAGGCTTCCAGACCAGCAGGTTATTCTCACCATCATGTTACATTTAAAAGGCACAGCCGTGTGTTGCACCTCTTGCCGTCCCCTTGCTCCTTTTGCTAGAAGTGATAAATCCACCCTTTGACTCAAGAGCAAAGTCAACTTCTCTCTCTTCGGTGGCTACCTTTTCGCATCTCTTTTTATGGGACATCCCAAGAGCCCTTGGGAAGAAGGCCTTGCCTTCACATTCTTTGGCCACATCAAAGTGGCAAGAGGAAGATTCCCTTTCCCTCTTTGTTACACTGGACGGATGCTGACATAACTATTTGCATGAGCACAAACTTGGGCTCAAAACATGGCAAGGCCTCTGCCCTCCTCACCGGGTTGCCTGGCTTATTCTGAGGAAGGAGAGTAAATGTTTATTCTCTACGTAGCTATCCGCCCAGCAATTTGCTTGGCTCTTTGCATGTAGTTTTATTTAATCCTCAGCATAAATCTGTGAGGGATGTACAATGATCCACATTTATAAACAAAGTAACAAAGGCTCATAGAAGTTAACTTGCCCAAGTTCACATGCTAGGGAACAACTTCAAAGTTTGCATATTTCCAAAGCTTTGGGTATCTCCATACACCAATGTCTCCATGGGGCTGGAGCAACCAATATAAAAATTCCTTTCAAGTGCTATATATAGTGTGATCATCCAAATCTGGATAATTTTGAGAGTAAAAGGAAGGGGGGGATTGCTATTTATAATTATACCAGGAAAAAAGGCATAAATTGAGACTATTCCAGGGAAACCAGGACATATGGTCACCCTGATTATGGCCACACAAGGAAACATCACTCCAAAATAAGAAGGATGTTCTAAAACCCACAAACCACGAGTGATAAATGTTTCATTCCAGGAGGGCATAGTCATTCAGAATGTCAGGACCTAGCTTACCCTCTACAAACCTCAGAAAGAGAAGGAAATCCAACAAAATACTAGATGAGCTCCTCTCCTCCTGACCCTGTTGCTTTCCTGACAATCAACAAATCTATATTGCATGCCCTCATCATGTAACCACAACTCTAAAACTGAAGCCAGGGAAAAACAAGACCAATGCAAATAATCTGCAACATCGACTTCTGGGGAACAGCCACCATAGAGGTCTTGCTCTGTCCTGGATCATAAACACTGGCAGGTGCCTCCTGGGTCTCCAGAAGCAGGTCAGGAAGACCAGGAGCTGCATTTTCTTCCATGACCTGCCTTCCCCCAGAAGCACAGCTGTACTGTTATGAGGAGGGAGCTGCCTGAGAGTCCCAGTGGCCAGGATTCAGCAGCTCTGCAGGTGTCGGGGAAATTAGGACATCTTCCCATTCCCTGCGGTAGAATTCCCGGCCCGGCCCATGGAATTACTGTGAAATTAAAGACTTGGCGGCTTTCAAGGACACAACCCAGAACATCTTTGCATTCAGGATTCAACCTCCCAGGGAATAATTGCTCCTTTCTACTTCATGACATAATGCCCAATTATACATCATTAAGTTTAGTTTTCAGGATGGGTTATTCAGATTCACAAATGATTTAGTGGCAACTAACCCCAACGTCAGAACCCACTCACACAGAATGTACACTGCCCACTTTAATACTAGATTGTTCTTTCAGTTATTCAGGAACACACACACACACACACACACACACACACACACACACACACACACACACGCACCACTCCTTTGTGTGGATGATTCAAAACCAGCCAGGACATCTGAGCTATCACAACACAAAGAAGACAGCGTGCCTCTTATAACCCAGTAGACAATTTTCATTCTCCAAGGCTAGCATTTACAATCACTGCCCTGGCCACCAGGGGAGTCTGGCAGGCCTGCAGCCGATGGCAAGAAATTTTTTTAAATGGGAAAGAATGCTTTCTCCTTTAAAACTCTGCCCACCCCCATCTGTAAAGCCCATTCTGAAGCTATAGTTTGTGGACACTCACTCTACACCTGACGAGCACCTAAGGTCCCCAGAACTACCTCCTACCGATGTCTATCTTCACCCCTGTAAAATTGCTATCCATTTCTCCACAGAGGCCAACAAAAATCACACACGCTCAGTGGGAAGCAGAGAATTTCCTTATTAGTCTGTCCAGATTTGCTAATGACCCACAGACGCATGTCAAAGCTGGACCAAATTTTTGAGACCACCCCCAAGAGAGAACTATTTTTTTATCAGCAGTCTCAACTTCAGAACTTCGGCTATGACAGGTAGTGGTCCAAAATGAAGTTAATTTACAACATTTCCTACCATGCAATTAACCTCTTTTCTGCAGAATGTTGTTTTCTAAATGTCTAGTGCAAAATAGACTCCTAAATAAATACAATTTCCCACTCACCTTTTAACAAAAACTATTTCTTTTCACACCTAATATATGCAGATTACAACAACTCTTAAAATGAAACTGAGAAGTTCAAGTTTTCTACCTGTGTTTTTGGCCCCAATTTTTAAGACCTTGGTTTTCACTGAAAGCAAGTGAAACCTGGCTTCTCAGTCCTGGCTGGAAGTTGACTTCAGACAAGATAACGAAATGGCCTGGGGCCTACTACCAGCCTTAGAGATCCTGCCATAGAAAACCACTCCAACAAAGCCTATCCCTGAGGGGGTCTGCGTCAAAAAGTCAGGGTGGTGGAGATATCTTTTCTAGGAAAGTGAGTGAATAATTGCCCACTCCATTTTGGCCCTTCCCAAGGGCTTTCCCAAGGCCTTTCCTAAAGCCACATTCATAGATCCCAACCAAAGGGGACCTTCTTGGGTTCCTGAAGCCAGTCAACAAAGGTGGATTACTTAAGAAACAATTAGGTGCGTACACAAAGCAATTTGCAGGCAGCCGCACTCCTTCAGCTTTCTAAGTGAAGGGCCTTTCAAGGCTGATTTATAACACTGTCGTCTTCAGAAGGCAAAATAATTAATAGGAGCATGGACTTCTAATTTCAGTGACTTCCAGAGAAAGTGGATTTCATTTGATTTATGACGGCCGGTGACTTTGCATTTTATCAGTTCATTCACTCATTATTTATGCTGATGGCCAATTTCAATGGGTCGCTATCATCTAACTCGCTACTAATCAAAGAGAATTAGGGTTCACTGCATTATTTAGAAGTCGCTAATTTATCTTCAGAACAAGTAGTGAGAAGAGTTTAGGGCCTTCAATAAGAAACAACTGAACAGCTGGCTGAAGCCAGAAAATTTAGTCAGCATTATAAATGAGTTTTATCAGGGGGATTTCAAGTTGATGAGTTTTGAGTTGGAAGGAGAGAAGGAAAGAAAGAAAAAAGAGAGGAGCCAGGAGGAAAAACGAAACAGAATAAAGCCAGAAAAAAATAATAATAAATCCTGAGTTCCTACTGCAGTCTGACCAGCCCCTTCATCACAAAAGACTAATCTAGTCTTGTAACACTGAGATGTGAGCATATAGTCTCAGTATTAAAATATCCCAGTACCCTTCAGTTTAGCTTAATAAACAAGTATGTTTGCACTGAAATAACCAGAGTTCCCTTGTTTCTCATCTTAAAGTCATTTTAATATGTTCTAGACACAAGATAATGGATCACATTTAAACATGAGAAAATTAAGTCCCATCAGCAAGTAATAATACCCAATCATATTCAATCATATTGAATAACAACCTCTACCAAAATGATCCTCTCCTAGTCAAGGTTAAGAAAACAACAATTTATTTTATTAAAAGTTTATTTTACTTTTAAAAAGACCCAATTTTAAAATACTTCTGTGTAATTTCCCGTAAGGCAATATAGCTCTTGTGTCCATGCCTCCAGTCTTCTGATGACTCTGTTCCCTCTGACCAGGACACTCCGCTCACCATGCTTACCAAGTAAATTCCTCGTGTCTTTCAAATTTCAGCTTACCAGGTCTCTCTAGATACCTTTTCTCTGCTCCCCAACACCCTGAAACTCCCCTGGGTTATTGTTCTAATTGTCTGTATTCTTCTGTAGATTCTAAACTCCATGAGGGTTGAAACTAAGTGATCTGTTAGCTGCTAAGCCTCAGGATTCCATGTATCTGCTGAGTCAATTTTGTCAAATATGTTGCTGCTTTGACTTTGATGTTTTCTATACCATCAGCAGTCATTCTCTCAGTCCAAAGTCAACACCTTAGGAAAACTAGATGGTGTTGCCTGTCACCCACCCAGTATTTCTTGGCATCCTAAAAACCAAAGGGGAGGAAAACAGTAGAAAATAATATCCATCTTTGAATACTTTTAAGTTTAAATGGGAATGCCCATCTCTTGAAGCTAATAAATGGGCCTGCCAGCGTGCTGGGGAAACGCCAGCACATCCCAAAGGGAATACAAGGCTGCCAAAAACAAAGGCGCCATCATTTGCAATTTTCATAGTAATTCTACTCTACTTTTTTTTTATCTCCAGATGCGAAAATGGCTACAGACTAATATAAATATAATCTGTAGATAAATGTTTAATCTTTTTATTGACAATCCAAACACCCCTTTTTAGCTTAGACGCGGCTCTTCTACAATAGTTTATATCCTGCCTGACGCCAGACTATCAAGGTACTCATATAATAAATATGGCTTTATTAAACCAGATAGAGTAACCATGCTGAGTTATGACTATGAGATTTTCTTTAATATAAAGTAGACACTATGTTTATCATATTAATGATCTAAAATAAAGTCTAGGATTGCAGCATTGATTTCTATCCCATTTCACAATTTATATGCTACCACAGTAATATAAGACTCATGAAACACAAACCAGTTTACCTTCCCACTCTTAGCAACTGCTTTGTCTTTTGGCTACAGACGCAGCAGTGTTTTCCTATAACTAATAAGGAAAAGTGTGGCCACACTGACATTGACACTTTTAGTTTTCAATCTTGCTTTCCTTCAGTATATGGGTTTTTACTGGACAGAACTACTCAGGGCTTTCTGAAGGCCCATGGACTGCCCAAAAAGTTGCATCAGCATCAAAGCTAGAAAATAGAAACTGCAGGCCGGCCAAGTGGCGCGTTGGTTAAGAGCTGGCTTGGGACGCCAGCTCTGAGCAGCGGGGCCCTGGTTCAGGTCTCACATGGGGGCCCGTGACACTGCCCTCTACAGCTAAGATGGTGAACAACAGCTCGACCTGGAGCTGGCCTGCCGTGAATCGCCAGCAACAGCATAGGCTGCAGCCCCTGCTGCAGTGGGCTGCCATAAGCTACCGGGCATGGCTGGCAGCCGCCGTGAGCAGCCGTCCAGAGGCCGGCGACCAATCTGCCTCACCCGGGAAGAGCGCACTGATACCAACATGGGCCAGTGAAGCGACGTCCTCCACAACTAGACTGAAGAACAAAACAACAGAAACTTGTCTGTTCCCCTCCCCTAATTCCCCAATAAAAAACAAACAAACAAAGAAACAAAAAAGGAAAATAGAAACTGCCTCTAATATTTACAACTGAAGGAATTTAATGCATGGAATTGCAAATACAAGTGATGGAGAAGCAACAGCAAGAAACCATAAACACCTTTAGGCTGAAGAGACAAACGGAGAATTGTGGCAAAGTCACCAGCCACAGTTAAAGCTCTGACAGGCCTTATCTCATAGGAATTGGGGCCACAGCAGAGGTTCAACCTCTAACATAGAACCCACCAAAAGTCCAGTGAAGAGAAGTGCCCTAGCCTATTCCTTCCTCCTGCCTTCCAGTCCTGCCAGGGCCTCCCATGGGTCAAACCCAATAGGCAGCTGATGAGGGAGCTTGGGAAATGCTCCGGTGAGTGACAGCCCCCAGTGACAGAGAGCAAAGCAGGCAAGGGCAAGAATGCATCTGAGGATGAAATGAACCACGTCTCTTTCCCAAAGAGAAGGTCTATGAGCCAGAAGAAAGTTAAACAAACAGAAAGAGGAGGCAGGCGGTGTGCTATACTGCTTTCACTTTTCCTCCCCACTGAATACCTAAAGTCTGAGTACACAAGATAATTAGGGATAATTAAGGTAACAACTCCAGTAGATACAATTCATTTGAGGTATCCTGACGATTTATGAGCCTGGTTCTCATTTGGAATTAGAAAATAAATAGGCAGATGTATAAGAAAACCCATGAAGAAGAAAGCAGGAGACAAAGCAGCTTTAGGCCTGGGCACCAAAGGCTGGACCACATCAGTGGGCCTCGGCAGAGCACAGGGGCGTGTATGTAGGCCTGTTGAATAAATAGTGGCCTTAGGTGAAAAGTTGCTAGTTTAGCCAGTGAAACAATGGGCTTCCGTCCCACTGCCCCCAAAGGACAGCTACACTCTGCTTCAGCACTATGTTATGAAACGTGAACTGTTTTACCAGCAGCCAGAGGTGAAAAAGGCCTAACAAGTGGACTGAGGACTGCAACCACCAAGGCCCCAGACCCACTGCCTCTAGGAAGCCTTTCCTACCCACTCCCTGCCTACAGTAACTTCAGTCACAAATCAGCTAGAGTGACATCTTTCTGACTAGATTCCAAGATCCCCTGAGGATAGAGACCAAAATCTATTTCGGTGGTGGCTATGGTTGTTGTTTTTATTGTGGCAAAAACATATATTAGATTTACCATCTTAACCATTTAAGTATACAGTTCAGTAGTGTTAAGTATATTCACATCATTGTACAACAGATAGCTAGAGCTCTAGAAATTTTTCATCTTGCAAAACTGAAATTCTATACCCACTAAACATTAATTCCACCTCTTCTTTTTTCCAACACCCCCAGCCCTTTGCAACCACTTTTCTACTTCATGTTTCTATGATTTTGACAACTTTAGATACTTCATATATGAGTAGAATCATAATGGTACTTGTCCTTTTGTGACTGGCTTCTTTCACTTAGCATAATGCCCTCAAGTTTCAGCCACGTTGCAGCATGTGACAGGATTTTCTTCTTGTTTAAGGTTGCATAATATTCCATTTTATGTATATTCCACATTTTGTTTATCCACTCATCTGTAAATGGACACTTGGGTTGCTTTCACCTCTTGGCTATTGTGAATAATGCTGCAATGAATATGTATGTGCAACTACCTCTCTTAAAATTCTGCTTTGAATTCTTCTACTATATACCCAGAAGTGGGATGGCTGAATTATATATAGTAATTCTCTCTCCAAATTGTTTTAGAAAACTCCATACTGTTTCCCGTAACGGCTGCACTGTTTTGCATTCCCACCAATAGTGCACAAGGGTTCCAATATCTCCACATCCTCACCAACACATGTTATTTTCTGTTCTTTTGATAGTGGCCATCCTAATGGGTGTGAGGTAATAGCTCACTGTGGTTTTAATTTGCATTTCTCTTATGATTAGTGATGTTCAGCAATTTTTCATGTGCTTTGCAGTCATTAGTATTAACTTCTTCTCAGAATGTCTATTCGAGTAACTTGCCCATTTTTTAAATAAGGTTGGGGTTTTTTTGGTTGTTTAAGAGTTCCTTAGGTATTCTAGATATTAACCCCTTATAAGATATGATTTGTTAATATTTTCTCCTGTTCTGTAGGTTGCCTCTTCACTCTATTGTTTCCTTTGATGTGCAGAAGTTTTTAAGTTTGATGTAGTCCTGTTTATCTATTTTTGCTTTTGGTGTTATACCTAAGAAGTCTTTGCCAAACCCACTGTCTTGACACTTTCCCCCTATGCTTTCTTCTAAAAGTTTTATAGTTTTAGGTTTTATTTTTAGGTCTTTAGTCCATCTTGAATTAATTTTTGAACATGGTATAAAATATGGGTCCAACTTGATTCTTTTGCATGTGTATGTCCAGTTTTGCCAACACCATTTATTGAAGAGACTGCCTTTCCCCATTGTGTAATCTGACACCCTTGTCAAAAATCATTTGACCATATACAGAAGGGTTTATTTCTGGACTCTCTGTTCTGTTCCAGTGGTGTATGTGTCTGTCTTTAAGTCAGTACAGCACCATCTTGATTACTGTTGCTCTGCAGTATGCTTTGAAATGAAGAAGTGTAAGGCCTCCAACTTTGTTCTTTTCCAAAATTGGCTCAGCTATTCAGGGTCCCTTGATATTCCATACGAATTTTAGTGTGGTTCTTTCTATTTCTGCAAAACATGCCATTGGGATTTTGATAAGGATTACACTGAATCTGTACATTGCTTTGGGGAGTATGGAAATTTCCTAATATTAAGTCTTCCAATCTACCAACACAGGATGTTTTCCCTTTTATTTGTATCTTTAATTTCTTATAGCAATGTTTTATAGTTGTCAGTGTACAAGTCTTTCACCTCCTTGGTTAAGTTTATTCCTAAGTATTTTTTTTTATGTTTCCATAATTAGGATCATTCTCCTTTGGTTTTTATTGCTGTTGTCATCATTTATTTTTGTTTTTGCCCTTATTCCACACTTAACATACAAATGATGGACACTATGACATTACGTATGGAATAGAAGACGTTAATGTGGTGCTTTTCACATAACATATGATGCCAAAGAAATAGTTTTTGAATGAATGAAAGACTGATTGAATTTGTCTCCAATTAACATAAAAGGAAATGTTAAGAGGGTTGAAACTTCTTTTTCTTTCCAACAGTAAGGCTACCTTGGCCAGTTCCTTTCAGTGACATCAGTCTAGATAATAAATATCTTTTTAGCCTAAAGCCTCAACTTCTGACTTGTTTGGGTTGATAAAAATAATTTTACCAAATGCAACAAAAGTAAGAGTAAGCCACGATGTCTCTCATTATTTGACTGTTGCCTTTAATCTGAGACTCAATCATTTTTCACTTTACGTAATAAGACTCACTTTCCCTTTATTTATAATGAATGGTTGGTATGAATTTGCTCAGTAAGTTGGATAAGGTCTGTGTGTACCTTGCTGAGTTTAAGGAGAGAAGCTTCCCCCAAAAAACAAATAAATACATCAAAACAATAACAAAATAAGAACAGCAGCAGCATTACTACATAAAGTAAATGCATTACCTCTTATTTAGAAAGTACCCTTGGCATTTTCATACCAGTTTCCCAATGGAGGTCTTTATGATCTTGGATTTGAAATCCTAAGGAATGAATTCCTTAGAGCAAAAAGTTAAATCAGTAGCAGCGATAATACGAAACTTTGGGGCTAGGCCCCCAAATGGTGACTATGTATCCTGAAATGCTAGGGAAAGTTAACTGGGCAGATTAAGAGAAATTTTAAGCACTGAAATTTTTCTACTACCATTTCCTCCTATTTCCAACTTCTTCCCTCTCTGCCCCCAAGTGGTTCTTTCATTTATGGATACAGTCAGTACAAGAGGGCTCTTTCCCATTTTTTTCTTCTCTCTATCCAAGTTACATGAAATTCAACAAAGCAGCTCTGCCTGTGATATAGCTACAAAAAATGCAGGTATGCCAGGTGACCCACAATCAAGAACTCAAAGTGAGGAAAAAAGTGCAATAGGTGACCTGATTCCTGGCTCAAGTGGTCACAAAGTCCCTCACCTTTGCAACTGCCTGGTATTTTGACCTTCTCCAAATAAAACAAAAAGAGAGAGATGCAAGAACTCGGCCTCATCACCCTTATTACAAAATGCCCGACTTGGGTAGGACGTGAGCATGAGACTGTCAAAGGTAGGCGAGAGACACAGAAGCTGGGGGAACATGGGATTCGCTGCTGGCGTATCATGACAGCCAGGCAAAGGCTGAAGAGTGGGAGTTTTTGAAACAAATGCCAGTTAAATGATCCATTCAGTTATACTTGATATGTCTGGTATAATATAGCTTGTTCCAGATGTCAAATAATATTGCCAAACCATGCTCACTAATGTGAAAACCATTGTTGCTGATAAGCCTAAGTGTTGTTGAATTTGTGCAACAGCCACCCATCTGCAAACAAAATATTGCATTAGAAAAAAAAACAAAAACCTGTGGCTCATAATTTAAGCCAACAAAGGGATTGACTGAAAAATGTAATTTACAAAAAGCCGTTTTCCCCTGAGAAACTTTTTTTTTCAAAAATAATATTTCACATTTACACATTTAAGTTATATTCAATTTTATACAAAAATTATAGTAATTGTCCTTCACCTAACATGAATGTTATAATTACACTTTCAGCAGTGCTGCGCTTCAACACCGAGCCATAAGAAAAGTGCACTATGTTCTCAACCAACGCTGGAAGGAACAAATAGATTTGCAGCATTTGATGTGACCCCTTTAAACATGCAGCTCTAAAATATCCACTGTTCATAAAATTCATAAAGGGCTGGATATGTACATTTCCAACTCTCTTTCCCATTCGATATATATGAAAATGCAATTTACTGTATGTCAAATGAAAAATGCAGTTTTCAAATGCATTGACAACAGGTGCTAGTTAAATGATCAGGCGCTATTTGTTACCTAGTCCCTTACTCTCATTTGCAGCAAGATAAATTGCATTTTAGAAGAGTAGTGTGATCTAAGGGGTCTTGACATGTTTTTATTGATTTGCATAGGTTATATGCATGTATTCCTGTTTGTAGGCAAATAGTGCCACAAGTAAATTCAAGGCGCCGTGCCTGTGTTTCAAGAAAATTGGAGTCATCACGGGGGAGCCAAGATGGAGTGAGCCTGGGTAAAAGAGACACATCCAGCCTGCTGGAATCTCAGAACCTCTATTAAGATTTATAGGCTGTAGGATTCTTTTGGGCTTCAACATTATTCTTAGTAAACCCTTTCTGTCTTCCGTTGTTTATAAAAACTGGCAGCTTTAGCAAAGACAGAAGCTTAAGTTGTAGGTAGCACAATTTAACATAATAGTTCTCGCCTGTCCTCCAAATAGCCTAATGCTGATTTTGCAAAAGGAAAAGAGAAAAGGGGAAGAAATGCCACATGAAACCACATACCATAGGCTGTTGCTCTGACACCGATGGATTTGGCTGTCACTACAGAAAAGCACTGGCAAAATTTGATTATATTTCTAATGTCAAAATTTACTAACTTTTTAGACTCCCGGGTTCCATTTCTCATTTGATTTTTCATTTTGTTATCTCAGCACCATCAGGCCCATCACAGAGAGTAATGCACCAATTAGCCCAGGGAGTCACTCACTCAGAAGGGACTTTTTCATCCACAGGGGCCTCCCCTCTCTGCTGCCACTACCACAGCCAGGCTGGGCCTGCCCTTCCCTCTGAGCCTCACACAGCTCTCTCCACCACCTCCCTTCCCATCCCTCCTCTCCTCACCTCCATCAGGAGCATTTGCCTTATTTTCTAGAGTCAGAACATTTACAAAGGTATGGATGGCCATATGACACCTCTTCTGCTATGGCCTTATTTTAAATTGTGTTGTTATCGATCTTTTCACCAATATAACTGTGGGGATTATAGGGTCCTTACCTTATGGTTCTGAACCTTAGCTTCTCAAAACCTCAGTAACAACTTCTGAACTTCTGTTTTCCACTGTGCTTACCACGTGCCTTGTCCACAGCAGAGGGCTGACGTAAATACTTTAATGTGACATAATAATCAGCCCTGCCTCTGTATGGGGCTTTATACTTTTCGGCGCACTCTCCCACACACTGCCCCATCTAATCCTCAGAGCTGAGGTGTACAGCAGTCATCATCATCATCTTCACTTCCCCTGGGTTAAAGGAATTGGGTGGAGAAGCCTGGGTGACAAGTCCAAGTTTCACAGCAGTTCAGGGTTGAGTGGGCGCCAGAACTCAGGCCCCTCAGACCAGAGTTTGTCCCCTTTCTATGTACCATGCTCATCACACAGCATATCTATCCTTCAGGATGGAACTCAAACCCAGTGTTTTATGTGTATCTTCTCTAAGAGAGAAAATATTTGCCCACCCACTGATACGTATGTCATTATTTCCGGTAACCCCATGCATGGAGTCGAATACATGAAGATATATTCAGAGCTTATCCAGAAGCTGGGTCCATGATGGTCAATAATCATGCCTCACTTCTTCCCTGAACTCATTTATTCATCTCTTCAAAACACTTACAAAAGCCTATTCTTTCCAGCATTGGACCAGGCCCAAGGAAACACAGATGAATAAGACAGACTCTCTGCCCTCACAGAGCTTCCGGTCCTGAGCCATGGCTTTGCATTCTTTGACCATGATCCATCTTATATCTGACGTGATAACGTGGCACGTGTGCACGCACACACACATGACACAGCCCTCTGAGAAAAAGCTTCATAAAGCAACATTTAACCTTACCATGTGCAATGCTCTGATATTTTCTGTCTTATTTTGTTCTGTCTTATTTCATCTATTCGTAAAATGCTATTTGCAGCTCTCTAAATTAATTTCACCAACAGATAATGGCTCATGACCCACAGCTTAAAAACCACTCATCTATTGTAAGTGTGGAATGACCTACCTCAGGGATCACCAAACACTTCCTATAAGAAAGGGCCAAAGAAATGTTTCAGGCTTTGTGGGTCAATCAGTAAAATAAAGGATATTATGTAGGCACTAACAAGAGAAAAAAATGTTTTCTACTTAAGTTTTATCAATGAAATTCAAAATATTGTAATAATAATTGAGTATAATTTTTTTTAACATGGGTTTAAAAATGAGGACATCAAAATTTATGAACACCGCAATTAGAATTTCCTATAATTTTCATGTGTTACAAAGTATTATTCTTCTTTTGACTTTTCCAACTATTTAAAAACATAAAAAAACGCATTTTTAGCTCATGGGCATATGAAAAGAGGAAGGAGGCCATAGTTTGCCAACTCCTGATATAGAACAAGACCAGTTTTTACTGAAATCCCTAAAATTTCAATTGTTTTCATAAACCTGGGTATCGAGAATACCTTCAACCGGTGTTTAAGAAAGACCCAGAAAAATGTGGATCTTTAAACAACCGAGGAACATTAAATTTAACCCTCTCAGCATACAGTTTGGTCCCATTGCATCTCTATCTCAGCAATGAAGAAACCAAGGCAGGGGTAGCAGGACTTGTCCAAAAGCTTCCGAGTCCAAGGCTAAGTGCACTACATCATCTAAGCAGTGACAGGGCCTGGCTGAGATGACCAAGAGGTGAAGACCAACATCAGCTCTCAAACAACAGACCCCCACTCCTCAGAGGCACCAGCAGAGCTTATCATGCACTCCAGTACACAAGTTCTCTTATGCCATTCTGCTTATCCAAAAGTGCCAACGTCAACTCTACCTGCTTCTTGTACCCTAACACCAGTAACTTGCAGGGAGCTTGGATCTCAAAATCCCCGAATGTTAAGCAATCACTTAAGCTGGAACATAAGTTATCACTGAACCTGATTCACAGATTAGTCTTCATGTTTTAAAGGGTATTAAGCAGAAAGATAAATCACACGGCCCGACGTCTCCACATTCACTCTACACCGCTCAGTGCATTTGGCCACGAGCCCACGCAGCCAGAGGGAACAGCAGTGTTCTCAAAGTTTGGGCGGCAGCATGTGGCATCCACAATCCATGACCCTGGCTCCCAGGATTGGCTCGAACCTGGTACGTATGTTCTTCCTGGGAGCAATCATTCACACAAGCACAACACAGCGTTCCAAGCTTCAGGTTATATTTATGTTCAATAGTAAACTGTGGGGAACCCAGGGCTACTCCAAATTTCCAAGGACACATGTGCTGCACTGTAGAGTTTGGGGGCCCACAGAAGGAAATGATTAAAACACACCCAGCATGTAAACACGTTCTTTTATCATATTGGTTAAGGCTTCGGGAACCAAGTGCGTTACCTCTAGGAAAAAACGTGGACTCAGTGTTAGCTAAAATAATGCTTCTCTTTACTTCACACTGAATCTCCAGCATTGTGGTCTATAAACTGCTGAACATGACCCCCAGAGCGAGAGAGTATATAAACTCTGTTGAACATGACCCTCAGAGCGAGAGGGTATATATATGAGCATTATCACAAAAGCCTGGCCCGGGTAGCATTTACAACACAGACAGATCCCTCTGATAGTAGACATGTAGGTCTTTAAACAAGAGCACACACAAATAAATACATTTAAACTCAACATGCCAAATCAAAGCATATGCGGGAGGCAACAATGGTCAAAAAGTAAACATCACAAGTTAAACACATGTGAGGTTAGAGTAGATACTTCCTATTCTAAATGACTTCCTGCAGTTTCTCACTTTCGCCTTCAGGTATTCAAGGTCTTAAAAATGCATAGTTTGTACAAAGAAAAGGGGCAACTGTAAAACTGTAGGTTATTTTACTCTTCAGAGTTCATTAGTAGCAAGAGAAAACAATATCTTGTTCATAACCCTGTATTAGAGTTCTATTGTTTTGTATTTTTCCCCACCTAGTCTGGTCTGCAAATGAATACATATATATATACACATACACACATACATACACACACACAGTGAAAACAGATTCATAGGCCCAATATCTCTGGCATTACATGTGAAGCTCGAGGATTTAAGCATATGATGACAACTCCTACATGAAAACACTATAAAGAGAACTCATTGTGCAATTAATCCTAAGTCAACATTCATAATAATTGTAGAGTGCTTTAGAGTTCACAAAATGCTTTCACTTGGACCAAGCCCAAGAAGAAGGCATTGCTATCTTCATTTAACAGACTGGGAAAATGAGGTGACAAACAACAGGGCTCCCTATTTTTTGCTAGGAGACAAGGGGCTGAGGCACTAAGATCAGCGGCCTGGGCTGTGCATAGAGGTGGAGGAAGGCCTGTAGGTGTATGCAGGCCAAGACCTAGGCTCTCAGAGGGCTGGAAAGTAAAAGGGACGAGAGGGAAGGGACAGGAGGAGAACTGGATGGCACAGGTAGTGTCAATGAAGTTTTGCCAATACGAAAAAAAAAAGTTTCTGGCCAACTGATTTCACAAAACAAATTGTAATGCATCATTGCAAAAGTTGGGTGCATGTGAAGGAAGTAGAATTAAAAGTACCAAGGTTAAAAGCCATAAAGCTTTTTTCTCTCCGGCAGATCTAGACACTCTGTTAGGGAGCAGGCAGGGTGATGGGGCAGTTAGGGTTAGTGCAGGATGAGAGAGAAGGACAAATAAAAGCAGCAGCCCTCTCTAGCTGTAGCCCCAAGGCTCATGTCATGTTATGGGTGCCCAGAAAGTGGATTTGTCCACATACCCTCCTCACCCTTATATGCCCTTACTTCTACAGAAAAAAATAAAAAAGTGTGTTCAGCAGAATCATAGCACATGCACTTTGTTTGTGCTTATTAAATAAAAAGAAAGGATCACCTTCAACGATATTAATGATGGACTGGCGGATGAAGGATGCCTGTGAAAATTCACAACATCTGTTTGCTCCACTCTCTTCTCAGCATGCTGCACCTATTTCTCATGCTTAATGATGCTCAGCCACTCTGCAAGTTTTACGAACAAATGTGTGTTTAGCCACATTCATCATTCTGAATGAGCGTTCCTGATGAAGCCTCCACTGGCCTGTTTCGCTCTTTCTGCTACACTTTAACAAATGACAACTGCTCTACGTATTTTTCATTTGTTAAAAATAAAAAGCTAAGTGAAGGATAGGCCTGAAGGATTTTTTCCCCTTTCCCTTTGGCTTGCCCAGAAACTTCGGCACACCATCTATTGTATTTCTACAGCCCCCAGCCCTGGCACAGAAGAAGACGTGCTGGGAGAGCTCGCCTAGAACCTTTGGTGTCAGAGCACCGCTGGCCATGTCCTGTCTATAGAATCCTGTCTCAGCAATGGCTTCCCTCTCTGTAATCACTTGCCACTCTTGGAATCTCTATCACACAGCATGGTATTTAAATATATGCCATCACTCTTCACTGGGCAGGACTTTCAACCAATAAGTTGGCAAGAAATCAGGAAATACTGTGTGTATTATGAAGAATGGCACTCATTAGATCGTAGAGTAGGAAACAAATAAATAGTTGTTAAATTGAACAGCAGTATTTCTCTACAGTTCTACAGTATTTCTCTAAAGTCAAGATGCTCACTTAGCTTTGACAAACAAGGTAATATTTAGATGATTACAAACTAAGAAGCTTCAGCTCAATAATCAAGAGGCTCAACTTTTTCACCCCAGAAAACCTGAATTCACCATTTGAATGACCCGCATAAGTCAGGTCAAGTTGACTAGAATCCAAGGGTTCAAAATAGCAGAAGTATTATATAATATGTTAAGGAATAATCTTTCAGAATTTATTTTCAAGTGATTGTTTTTATTCGGATCATTTAATTAGAGCATGGAAAGCAAAAAAAGTAAGGTATTTCCTCTGTATTAAATATTCAGAATCATTGGAAATCAGATTAAATTATATCTCATAAGACAATACATTTTTCTCAATATTTGCAATGCTGAATATTGTATTAGCATTTGTATTACATTTGACTCAGCATGCATTGCAAAACATTTTACAAATGAAATGATCATATTATAAATTCAATAAGGCCACAGTGTCATATCACCATTTTTAACCACAGTGGTTTCTGGTTTTTCCACCTCCTGATAATGTTATGAAAAGAAGAATGTTTCAATCATCAAATTTAGTTGTTTCTCCCACCCCAAACCCTTTTTTAAAATACCCCATTAGTTAGTGACTATAGGTTTTATATAGTTCATTAACTGAATTTTTAATATATTTTTATCTAGTTCAAAAAAAAAAAGTCTGGGATCAGGTACAAAAAGCTATTAGGACATATCTACCCAACAACAAAGAAGCTAAACCTTAGCAGACACAGTTAAGAGTTGGTTAAAAGCCTAAAAATCAAGAAACCTTAACTAGAAATCCATCAACATTACACAGGTATCTACTAAGGTCCTACTCCAAAGGTCCCCCGAGGACCACAGTCCATCAAGGAACCTTGGAATTCTTGAGCTCTCAAATCCATAATTGTCACAAGCTTAGCTGGAGACAGAATAAAACTCATACCTTAAAAATGTGTGTATATTAATCTTGAACATGTACCACCTTTGTCCATTCTATTTTGTTTTATAAACACCCACCACTAACGATAAAACTATTGTCATGTAGGTAAGCATGAAAATGTTTGACATTTAAATAAGATCCTCTAACCTAAAAAGGTTTGATGCAACTATCCTCAAGGATCCACTCAAATTCTACCTTCTCCATAGGGTCTCCCCAACCCCCACTCCCCTCCCCTTCCTCACCCCCCCATCCCCCCTATGCCCACAGAGATCACCTGCATCTTTGAAACACAGGAAGAGTAGCTATCTGTGCCGTACAGTTTAACTCCACCCAGCACTACTGCTTACTGATATTTTGCTATATCCTCTCTACAATTAGAATATGATCTTACTAAGGACTGGAATCTCATTTCATACTTCTTTTATAAATCCCATGTTATCTAAACTCAGCACTATACTGAACACTAAGTCATAGCTGTCTATATCTATATCTATATCAATATCAGTACAACAGGTCCTTTTGTTCAATGTCATTTCACTATAACCTTGATGAGATGCCATAGGAACTGAACTCGGGTTTACGTGAATTAGCCTATGGTAAAACTGGTTTCATTATACACAATTTTGCATAAAGGGACAGAACCTATTGACAACATTGACTATGTTGTCAACACAGACATCCACACACAGTCGTTTGTTTTATCTCGTGTATACAATGAATCTATGCTTAAGTGTGAAGTGAGACCTTTATTCATTCTTTTACATATATTAAGCCCCTCCTGCTTTAGGTACTATGAGAGATGCAATGACAAATAAATTCCTCAATGGTATTATAATGTAACTGAAATAAAAACATATTTAAATACCTACTGTGGCCAATGCCATTAAAAATTAAGTACTAGAAGTAAAACAGGAGATTAAGAGAAAGAAATGATCATCTGGGGATAGAGAAAATAAGGGACTCCATGTACACACATGGCATTTGAGCCAATCCTTGAAGGATAGGGATTGTTGGCACATGAAGATATGGGCAAGAATTTCCAGGCAGAGGAAATAAAACACAAGTAAAATTATGAAGGCTCAAAGGTGGAGTGCTCACCTGAGTGCAGAATAGAAGATGTCTCTTTATAAAAACCCACGATTTAACCTAGCTTTGCAGACCAGTTTAGAAAAATCCTATGGCCTTACCAAAGGGACCTGTTTTCAAATTCTCATCATCATACTTATTGCCCTTTAGAAGCAATAGAAATACTGCATATGAGTCCCCAGTGGCACACAGTCCCAGAGGACAAGCTGAAAAAAATAAATTTCCTCTTCTGAATACTCCTCAACTCAGTGCTTAAATTTTGTGACCCAATTTCTTTGAGGCCTCTGCTCAAGTTAACTTTCCTGTTTCGCTTGTGGAGGGCTTAGCGCCCAACACCACCTCCAACTCTCTGGAGCTCTATAACATGTTGGCTGCTGCAGCCTTCTCCGCAGCTGCAAAATTTCAGCAAAAGCCAATGCACATTCGCTCCAAAGGTCTTTCTTTCTCCTATTGGAGACATGGACCTTTGGAGTACCTCCCAATCTTCCTCAGCTATAACTTCCACCCTGGAGAGGATAAGAAATTCTTTCCTCAGACCTCAGTCTATCACTTTAGTCATCCTGAACCCCTAGCACATGAGACAGTGGTGATTCCTTTTCCTTATTCTATCCAAGTGCCTTTTAAGAGAAACTGTGCTTGATAATGCTTTTGCTCTGAATTGATGGGTGCTGACCATAGCAGGTCCACAGTGTTGCAAGAACAACAACAGGAAACTGTACAATCACCTCAAAAGAAACTCAGCAGCAAACTGCAGTGCTACTTTGGCTAATTCACTCTTAACTTGTAGACAACTGGAACTCATCATCTCTTCTTTCTCAAGAAGCCTTTGATTGCAATGACAGGTCACGACCAAAGAACCGTAAGAGTGGAGATTCCTAAAGGGCCTTGGCAATCACTGTTTAATTCCCTCATTTTGCAGCTGACAAAACTGAGGCCCAAAGAAGAGAAACTGCTTGTTCTAAGTCATGCCCCTTTTCAGCATCCCAGGTGAGACTGCAATCTAGGTTTCTTGACTCCTAAATTAGTTCCTTCCTCTACTACATGTTGTTTATCCGCCTTTTAAGGGTTGGGAAACTGAAAGAACAGCACTGTGGTAGCCTGATTAATACTGAATATGTCCATGTCCCAATCCACCAAACCTGTGCATATCACATTGCATGGAAAAAGGGGCTTTGCAGATGTGATTATGTTAAGGATCCTGAGATGGCAGGATTAGTTTGGAATATCTAGGTGGGCCCAATGTATTCACAATGATCCTTATAGGAGGGACACAGGAGGAGTTAGAGGAGAAGGCAATATGATGATATGACGACAAAAACAGATGAAGTGATAGGTTTTGAAGATGGAGGAGAGGGCCACAAGCCAAAAAATGCAGGCAGTCACTAGAAGCTGAAAAAGACAAACAGATTCTCAAACTACTCAGAGCCTCTTGAAAGAACCAGCCCTCCTCACACCTTCATTTTAGCCCTGTAAAACTCATTTTAAACTTTTGACCTCTACAACTATAAGAGAATTCATTTGTGTTGCTTTAAGCCACTTGATTTGTGGTAATTCTGCTGCAATGGCAATAGGAAACTCATACAGATTTTGGTACCTGGAAATGGGGTGCTGCTGTGACAAGTATCTAAAAATGTGAAAGTAGCTTAGGAAATTGATAATAAAAACTAGAGGAATTTCAAGAAGCATAACAGAAAAGTTAGATTACCTTAGGCAGACTGTTAGTAGAAACACTAGCATTATGATTCATTAGTGAGGACTCAGAAGGAATGAAGGAGTGTGGTAGAGAAAGCCAATATTCTCTTAGAGAATACCTAATCATCATAAACAGGATGCTGGGAGAAGTACAGACATTAAAGGTGCTGCTGGTGAGAGCTCAGAAGCAAATAAGGAACCCGCTATTAAACAATGGAAGAAAGGGAATCCTTGTTATATAATGGCAGAAAGATTAGCTAACTGTCCTACAGTTGGATGAAAAGCATAACTTGTAAGCAATGAAGTTGGCTATTTAGCTCAGGAGATTTCCACACAAAATGTTGAAGATGCAGCCTAGTTTCCTCTTGCTGCTTATAGTAACATGCAAGAAGAAAAAAATAAACTGATGAACTGTTATGCAAAAAAAAAGAACCAAAGCTTGACAATTTGGGAAATTTTCAGCCTATTCAGATTGCAAAGGATGCTAAAATTAGAAAAATACACTGTCAGGAAAGGATGCTCTAGATAACCTTTAGTTAGTGCTTCAGAAGGATAAAAAGATCAGACTATTTATTCACATAGAGAACTCTTTGAAGAGATTAGGCATATGACTCATGAATCCCTTCAACAATCTCAGCAGAAGCCAGAAAATGAGATAGGATTATCCAGGAAAAACCTGTGGAGGACCTTCATGTCTCATGAAATGAATCCCATGACATACATGGGAGATCACAAGGCTTTTGAGAATGCTATATCAGCAGAATACTGACAGTTTAGATTGAAAGGAACAAAGAGAAGGTGAAATGAAAGAACACTGTCAGGTAACCAAAATTCCACAGACAGGAGACAGGCTGATAAAACTACTTAGCTGTAAACAGATGTTACCTTTCATGGAAAAGGAAGAGGGGCCCACAAGGCAGAGCCTCAGCCCCAAAGGGTAGTTAGTGCTCCAGACCCAGAGGGCAGCTCCTCAAACCACAGTGGATTATTCCCAGACCTTAAAACACAACAGAGCTTGCCCTGCTGGATTTAAAAATTGCTTGGGACTGGTCAATGACCCCTTTTCCTTTCACTTCCCCCCCCTTTTTTTTTTATTGGAACATCTAAAACTGGTATCCTATATCTATCCCAGCATTGTATTTTGGGAGAAGATAACTTTTTTTGAGGTCCACAGAGAGTAATTTTGCCCAAGAATGAATTATACACAGAGCTTATCCATCGCTAATAAAGATTACTGAAGATCATGAAATTTGATACTTTTGAGCTGATGAGACTTAGATGAGATTTTGGACTTGAAGTTGTAATGGTTGAGACTTTTAGGGACCTTGAGATGAGGCAACATGTAATTTTTTATGTGTGGTTGATATGAATCTTTGGGAGACAGAGAAAATATGTGTATGTTGTTTTAGCCCACCACATTTGTGGCAATTTGTTACAGCAGCAATAGGCTGCTAATGTGCAGGGAGAGAAGAGGCAATCAGAGGAGGAGAAGGCCCCCACCACAAATGCTCTTACTTATGGAGACATCACAGCCCTTGAAAGTAGCAAGCAACAACCTAATCTTCTTGCTATGCCACCCTTGTAGGCAGAAACCCTGGAACATGAGATGCTCTTCAGAGGCCTTTCATGCTGTAGTACCTGGTGATACTAGCCCTGTACAACCCTTCTCTTTCTTGTGCCAGTCAGATATTCCATGACAGGACAGAAATAGGAAAGCTATACTTTCTGATTAAAATTAGGAAGCATTAGACAACACATTGTGTGCTGTTTTCAGATGCAAGGGATTGGCTGGAAGGTTCCAAAACTAGATATCAAAATGTGTAGATTTTTCTAGACATTTCAATAGTTTAGGGCACAAAGTATTTTAAAATGAGACTTCCACAGAAAACCTGTGATATGTGCTCACCTTATTTATCCAGGAATCTAGAGAGAATGCGATGATATACATGGGATCTCAGGATCAAAGTTCACTGAAATGCAGGCACCTGAAGACAGGACCCAAATCCCTTGATATGCACAAGGATCAGCAAGAGACTCAGGGTCAAGTGCAATAAACTAAAGCAAATAATGGTCATTACTACCCCCCCACCCCGAGTACCTGTTAGGTTCCTGGAGCTTCATACAGCCTGTTTTGCTTATAAGAGCCCCTCAAGAGAGAGTACTGAAATAGACATTTAAAGGGGTTAGATGTATTTATTCCCAGGTAATCTTCATCAACAGCTAAGTGGCTGGACTGGGGCCACAAAGCACTTCCCACTCTGCCATGCTGCCAAATAACTGGATCCAGTGATAACTGATCAGAGACCATCTACGATGAAAGGAGTTCAAAAGAGAGAAGTCTTTTGATTGGACATGGATGAACAGACATGTCTAAAGCCAAGAGCAGAAAAAAAATTCTGTCGTGATGAAGTAACCAAATAAAGTTGGGATACAAGCTGTCGACCAATATCTCTCAACAGCAAAAAAATTTGACTGATTAAAAAATGTATGCATTCAACATTCACTCAACAAACATTTATTTAAGTGCTGAGCTAGGTGCCAACCAGAATTCACCAACCATAAGATAGCATTCCTTACCACAAAGAATTTATGGACAGACCAAGAACTTAGGGAAGAACTAACTGATCAATGTAATTAATTTATTTGACTCTTTCTTCTGGAAAAAAACCTGAGGGAGTTAATGAATGCCTCAAAGGTGTTACTAACATATTCTAATGAAGAAAAAGAAATACATCTATTTTCTTCTTTAAAAGGATACAATCGACCTTGGAGGTGGATTCAGAACAGCCAAATGAGGTAAAAATAAAGTGAAAAAAGTGACTTTGTTTTTTTAATATCCTACAATTTTCATTTTTCTCTTACAAGAGTGATTTTAAAAACTGCTCGTTTCAGAACTGAGATCAATAGAGAGACATTGCAGGGCCAGACATCCTGTGAAAACAAACAAGATTTTCCTGAGAGCTGCTCATCAGCAGTCCAGCTACTTCTTGAAGTACTTAGCTCCTCACCACTTGAAGGGTTAAGCAAGAGGCTGATCAACCGGATTCCAGACTGGCGTCAAATGGATTCCTTCTTTGGGATGGGAAACTAGAAAGGATGACCTCCCAAGTCCCCCCTTAGATTTATGTGATTCCTGAGCTATCACCTCATCAAAAGGGCCCGGCAGACCATCCAAGGTCATTTGGCTCAAACAACATTCAAAGAATGTTCATTTTCCTAACTTTTGAATCTAATGTTAGAGGTCATCTTGTCACAGAAACTGTAGGTGACACGAGTTCTCTAAATATAGCTAAACTAGTCCTTCACCTTGACGGGCCGCAGGACCTAACCCTGCAGTCTGAATGGCAGGACCAGCTGACCCTGAAAGGCTTCTCCCAGCCCCATGCTCCTGCAGCTCCACATCTCACTTACCTGTCTAGCTGAGTAAATTACTACGCGAAATACCTGCCTCAAAGACTTATAATAAAAAGAGATTCAAGAGGACAACAGCCAAGTGAAGCAGCATTCATGAGAACTCTGAGATGAAAATTCCCAGTCGGCCTTAATGCTGGAGAATTTACTTTGGGGTGTAAAAATAACACGTACTGCTATATTTCTTCACTTTATTTGCTCTCCTCTGCAGAGATTACTGCTGTGTGCACAGCGTCATAAGAGTGGAGAAGGTCAGGTTGACAAAACTTCTTGGTGGGGAATAATCTTTAGCCCTCCAAATATATGCGCCTCGCAACTTCCAGGCCACAAAAGCAAACTCTAGCTTGAAAAATGCCAAGTCTCATCTCCAAGGAAAGTCAATAACTTCCAAATGGCCCCAAGGTCACATCTGTGTGGTTATAATAAACCATTAAAAACATTAAGGAATAATTCAGATTGAAAGAGCTTTCAAGGTTATTTTTTCTTCTTCTCAGTTTTGGCAAAGACAATATAAACCTCAGTGAAGAAAAAGCCTGCTAAATAAAATAGGAAAGTGATAAAATTAGACCTGGTTGAACTTGATTTCCATCTACCAACAACTTAAGAAAATGATAATATTTTTGCAGCAAAAAGATATTTTGGAGCTTCTCTGTGGAATAAAATTTACTTGTTTTCAGGTTTGAGATAGCTTGGGATGGTTCTAAAGAATCTTTCTTTCTCCTGGGGAGCAGTGTCTTCTCAAACCAAACATGAAAACAATTTGAAAGTTTGGGCAGGTTTCAAAGAAGGCGGTATAGGGCACACAAGGAGTGCTATTCAATACATCAGCCCCAAAACTGTATCTAAAAGCCAGAAATGAAAACAGGTTTGAGGGTGTGCAAGCAAAGCATATGATTCTGTGTTTCACAAGAATAATTGCCCATCAACAATGCCAGCTCTTAGACTGCAGTTCTAAGAAAGCCCAAACACTCCCAAAAATTCCAGCCTATGCTGGAATTAAGGCCCCACTGCAGAATGTTACAACAGCTGGAACACCAGAGATCACCATCTTTCAGACCTCATATGAAGCCACAGCATGATAAACAAATTCAATAAAATTACGAATTGGCAAACTGTTTGCAACAAATGTTATTTCCTGGATAACAAGATGGATAACGTACATTCTGCAACATATGCGAAGAATTATTGAAAACAGATGTAAATGTTCTCAAACTCGAGTCTTTCTTTGCCACAAATCTGAAAATGTTGATTTTACTCTTTACTTTACAGCAGTGCCCAATGTACCTCAAATAGTAACCCTTGTACTGATCAGAAGATGTTTTAGGAAGATGTTTCGGCTGTCCTCCCCTGTTTCATAATACGTGTGATAGGGAAGGTATATCACACCAAATAAAAGGATGAATCCTGAATGGAAAAGCAAAAGCAAGGATGAACTACAAACAGGGGATAATAACCATATTTAAATGACCCCAGGTCTAAGGGTCCTCTGCTAACACACACACTGTAAAGAATGCACTGACACCCCCTTCTCCATCCCCTTCAAAACCAAAGCCTTTCCCCCTTAGCTAAGTGCCACATCCATCTTGGTCTTCCCTTTTTCCTCTGGCACCTCCGCTGACTTGCCTATGTGGCAAAAGCAGCCATGTCACCACATCCTACCTGCCACACAATCAAGATTTTTCTAATTGTAAGGCAAACAGTCTCCTGAGCACGCACAAAACACGCAATGTGCAATCATCACATTTTGGAAATGGGGGCTCAGAGAGGTATTTTCCATGAAAAGTAATTTACATTTTTCAGCTACAAATGCATCTTTTCTTCTAAGAAGAATCATCTGTACAACAGATTTGTATCTGAAAATAGAAGGCCGGATTTATGCAAAAATGATCTCAGGGGATCATCGCAGAAACACAAAAAAGTAATTTTCTGCCAAAATTATACAGAGCACTCACAAGAGATGTTTTTCAAATATGACCACTAAACACATAAAATACACAAATGAAATGGAATTAATACAAACCGAGAGTTCTATAGCGATCTTAAATTAAAGAGTTTGGCATGTCAGACAAACCATCAGAATAAAATTCTTGAGAGTTTAAAAATTACAGAAATGTCAAAGTCCATATATTTCACACTAAAAAGAACCTTTTTTTGCTTTTGCAAGGATTGGCCTCTCTAGTTTTTTTAAATATGCCACAAATGCATTGGACGGTAAAGTTAATTATCTAAAATTCCCAAACTGTGTTAATCTGCCCAAATACAAAACTGTTACCATCACCCACGGTGAGTAGAACTATAAAACTTAAAAGATAAGAGTTTCAAAGAAAGAGCTCCACAGCCCTAGAATCATAAAACAAATCAGGAACATGAGCCAGCCTGGTAAGGTGTTTTAATATGGACAATGACCTAGGCCATTTGAAATCAAATAACAAAGGGACCACGGGTGATTTTTAATCACAGTGGACCATTGAACAGAATTGGTTTGAACTGTGCGGGTTTGCTTATATGTGGATTTTTTTCAATAAATACATACAGTACTGTAAATGTATTTTCCCTTCCTTATGATTTTCTTAATAACATTTTTTCTCTAGCTTTATTGTAAGAATACAGTATAGAATGCATATAACATACAAAGTATGTGTTAATTGACTATTTACATTATTGGTAAGGCTTCCCGTCAACAGGAGACTATTAATAGTTAAGTCCTGGGGGAGTCAAAAGTTATACTCAGATATTTACCTGCACGGAAGGGGATTGGCACCCCTAACCACGCATTGTTCAAGGGTCAACTGTGCTGCATGTTTTAAAACCAGCAATTCCAAGTAACTGTGCGTATGTGAACAAAAGCAAAAAAGCAGACTGGAAGGAGCTCGGGGGGGGGGGGGGGGTAAGATATTCAGGTCCTTAGGAGCAGCCCTTCACTTAATTCGCATTTGACTATAGGCAATTAATTTACCTGAGGCCTCAGCCTCTTCATCTGTGAAAGAAGAAAGAGTTACACCAAAAAGTCTCCCAAGATTCCTTCTAGCTTTAACATCTAATATGTAGCAGATAACTCACGGCAGAATTAAGCAAGTGTTCACCCCTTTGATAATTTTTGAGGAGGTTAAATTCCACCTACGTTAGAAGAATGAGCCCACAATCACTTCTGAGGCCCCCCAAAGCCACATGATACTTTTTGTTCTCCTGGACGACAGGAAATGGGCTCCATTTTATAGACTAGAAAGGGAGCCGGAGACAGAGCAAGTCCCACCTCTATTTGTCCTTACATTGACATAGCACATGGAGCCGCTGTTTGTGTTGGCTGTCATCCTTTGATTTCCACTCTAGTTTGCAGCACAGGGGCCACTGGGTAACCTCTGCCTTGCAGAGTCTTATGAGCTCTCAACCCCCAGGCCAACGGTGCCTATGTATCTGGCGGGCTTTCTCTGACAGTCTCCAGCACTTCGCACGAGAAGATCGAAAAGATGCAGAATAATGTCAACTCGAATAGTCATCTGTTAGGTGAATGGTTCTGTTGCTTACTACACAAGAGTAGGTTATGGTTTCATATATCATGTTCAATGTGCAATAGATATTTTTTTCAACCATTCATATTAAACTGGTGTAAATGTTTTTATTCCTTGCCACATTTCTGGGTGGTAAGCTTGGACTCTCCCAGGAATTTGTTTGCTTTAAAATGCCATGCATCTCCAGGCGGCCTTCCCTCATAAAAAATGGGCACGTCTTCTAAATGAATTTCCCCTTTTTTGCAGTTAATAACTAACCAGCACAGCAGAAATACACCATGTGTGAAGCCCTGTTTACTATAGGTGGTAAATCACGTGCCTAACATCCTGTAATTCATTCTGAATACTGTAACTCCATTCACTGTAATACACTTTGCCCTGTGCTGGCAGACATCAATACCACCCAAAATTTGCGGTAAATTTGATTCTAATTGAGGGACTTGTTCGGAAATGTATTTATTGGGGGGGGGGACAGAAAGTGGAAAGGGATTTTTAAGGAAGCATCATGACAATTTGCACTCGAGAACAAAGAGGCTTTCCCCCACCCCGTGGCTCTTGCCCATAGGTCGGCCTCAGGAGGCTATGGTCCACGTAAGGCCAGCTCTGGCCTCGCGTGCCATCTGTCCTTGTGTTCCAAATCCCCTTTCCAGACTTTACCCTTCTCCAAAGCTTACACATTGTCAGATGAAAACTCGTCTCCCAAGTGTCAGCCAATAGCTAAGGTGCTAAGATTACACACCTCCTTGAAATAGTTTCTTGCTGATGGGAACTCTTAGGGCTAAAATGCCTTTAGGACCCAAAATTATTGAAATGTACTATGGCTGCTCATGAGGGCAGGTGATCCTCTTAAGTCACTTCATACGGTTACCCCTACTTGGCAGCCATGATGCTGGGTCTCTAATGAAAAATGTTTGAGATGCAGGAATGAGCAACAACATTCCTGCACTCCTCCGCTGGACGGCAAAGGGTTCCAGCTCAGCCCTGTGTCCACTGTCAGTTTACTGGCTCTACAATCTCTTTCCAGACTTCTAGTAGCGGGAGTGGGGTAAAGGGTGGGAGGTAGGTTTACAACTTGTTTAGAGAGAGCAGGCTGGGGATAAAGAGGAGCATATGCCTGAAGCTCCCCTAAGACACCAGGGGAAGCCGGGGTTCTCTCTCCTTGCCTGAGGGAGTGACTCACAAGGGCAGGAATCAGGGCTTCCTGGGCTGCTTTGAGGTCCTACCGTGTCTTCCAGAATCCTTTAGACCAGAGTTTAGCAACCTTTTCCTGTAAAGGTCCAGATAATACATTTCTAGGCAACGTGAGCCACACAGTCTCTACTGCAACTAGTCAGCTCTGCCGCTGTAGCATGAAAAGAGCTGTAGACAACACGCAACAAGTGGGAGTGTCTGTGTGCCTACAAAACTGGATTTACAAAAACAGGCAATGGGTCCGAGTTTGCTAAGCCCTGATCTAGAACAGTGCTGTCCAACAGAAATGCCAGCCACAAAGGTAATTCAAAATTTTCTAGTAGCCACATTATAAAGGTAAAGAGAAACAGGTAAAAATAGTTTTAAAACTATGTTTTATTTCATCTAATATATCCACAATACTACTGTTTTAACATGGGGTCAGAGTTTGCTAAGCCCTGATCTAGAACAGTGCTGTCCAACAGAAATGCCAGCCACGAAGATAATTCAAAATTTTCTAGTAGCCACATTATAAAGGTAAAGAGAAACAGGTAAAAATAGTTTTAAAACTATGTTTTATTTAATCTAATATATCCACAATACTACTGTTTTAACATGTAATCAAAATAAAAGAGTATTGATGAGCTATTTTGCACTCTTTTTTTCCACTAAGTCTTCAGCGTGTATGTCACACTTTAGGGCACATGTCGGTTCTCCACAATTTATCTGTTCAATAGGCATATGTGGCTAGTTGCTACCATATTTGACAATGCAAATCTAGATCAACCATTTCCCTGCCTGTTTTAGGTAGCATGCAGAGGAACGGTCAGGGTCCTCCTGACCACCAGAGGGCCGCCTGCCCTCATCTCCTCCAGAGGTTGATCCCAAGGCACTGGCATATCTAGGACATCAGCAGAGCCACAGCTGCCAACACAAAGACATCACTGGAGAGTGTTTAGAAGGATCATTTCCCATAATTGGAATATCTCTACAAGAGGACCTTTGGTTAGTTAAAAAAATAAATAAATAAATAAATAATGTAAGGCAAATGTGAAGACATTTAAGGAGAACAATTGAACACTAAAACCGTTTTCTCAAAAATAACAAAAAAAAATCTTTGCACTGCTTGAATTCTGCTTCCTCTACCCTCGTACTCCTCAAAAGCTCATATTACAGACTCAAAATATGTTCCTACTGGATCTATAGGTAACCCCTTGTGGCTACCCCCAATAACAAACTCTTACTCATAAGGCACCTCTTTAATTTTAACTAATACTCAGGATATGTCATTGGGGATGACCTTCACAGTACTGCGGCCCACAAATAATGTCATTTCCCCATCTCTGCTCCTGTTGTTTAAACATAATCCTCCTCCCACAGACAAAGGTTTGTTTAGTAGGACTGAAGGAGGGAGGAAGTTGAGAGAGCTTTCACTCCAATTTTTATTGTAATAAAAAGCCATCAAGGCATTTACTTTCTTACCCTATGTTTTCAACTTACACAAGATTCTTTTTAAAAGCATTTTCTAAAATGTGCCTAAAGTAATCTTTTCCACAGGGAAACACAAACCCAACAAAACAGCCCTTTGTTTCAGCTAACATTTCACAAATAGAAAATAGCAATACCTGGCACAGGGTCTTGGGCTTACGGGAGTTGGGGAGGCCACACTAACTGTTCTCATGGCCCCTACTTCACTGTGAGACGACATGAATACCCACTAATGGATTTCAGCATGCCCTACAATGCCAGCCACCATGACACTGCTAGTACCAGCAGCCAGCATCTATAAAAAAATCCCTCCTGTTGGGAGTGGGGGGAGAACCACAGAAGAAAACCAGGAGTTCTCCTCTATCCCATGACACATCTGTACTTTGCCAGTGATGTGGATTGAAAACAACACTGGACCAGTAGTCAGGAAACTTCTGTCCCTGCAAGTATTCAAGAATGGCCTCCATTACCACTTGGTAGGGATGTTGGGGGTAGAGGTAGGCACCTTTGGAGGAGGGGGTGACACTGGCCTAAGCCCTCTCAGGCCTGAGACTGTGATTCTATGATTCAACATGATCTAATCCCTCTAGACACTAACTATCCAAGTCACCCACACACCTCTCAGTCTCCTTATCAGAAAATAAGAATGATATCATCTACCTGGAAGGGTTATTGCAGAGAGTAAAAAAGAACATTGAAGAGCACCCAGCATATAAGAGATACCAGAAATATGACAGTTATTGCATGTCATTATCTGTGAAATTAAGCAATGATGCAATATCACAGATACCACTGGCAGAGCTGACTCCACAGCCCTTACCAGCAGTCCCATCCCAACTCTCTGTTAGCACAGTCTGCCTCCTTCTAGCTCATCCTCTCCTAAAGCTAAGGTGGGCATGTGATGAACCGTGGCCAATAGGATAGAAAGGGGTATTTTCTGGAGGACATTTGAAAAAGAATATCTCAAATAAAAAGGGATGCACTGGAGGAAACATCCCTCTCCCTTCAACATAACCTTGTTGTGTCCACGTGTGATTCATGGAAGCATCGCACATAGGCTATGGCTACAAGGAAACAAGCCCTAGCACCAAGCCAACATGCTAAGGTTGGCAGAGAAAAAGATGGAAGGAGTCTTGTTCCTTGATGTCAATTGCTGGACCAGTCCCTTAACTGCTTAAGTCAGCTTTCCTCTTACATGAAATAAAAACTCCTCCCTGCTTAAGCCATTTTTTCTTGAGTCTTCTGTTACAGTATTCTACCTACAACAAGTGTCCTCTAGTTCTACAATATTATGACTATAAATCCAACTTCCTAATCATTCTAACTCCCTCCTAAAATTCAACTTGTTTTACCTTCCCTCATCTTCCTGACAAACACAGAATAGATGTGTCTCTTCTCTCTCGTACACACCACATCCATCAACTTTGTGTCTTTACAGATCTCACTATGTCAACTCAGAATATATTCTTCCAGCTTTCTGTTTACCTTCTCCCCTTTCTTTAGGGCCAAATTCAAGTCCCAATTACTCCAAAGTGACTTTTGTGACCACTTCTAGCACATACTTCTTCCCTATTCATTTCTATAGCTCTCATAGATTGTGTCACATGGCTTACCATAAAATCATAAAATCATAGAACAAGGGCCATCCAGTCTAACCTGTTGGGTGAGAAGAGAATTTCCTCAGATAACATTCTATGATGGAGATGATCAGCCTACCTCAGATAAACAATTTCAGCATCAGGAAGTTTGCACATTACACTACCAGAACCTTGCTTATATTAAAACAAAATGTGACTCCTTGTAACTGTTAGGTGTGGGTCTCCTTGGATGTTCTGTGTTGAGTTCTGGCCTCGCAACCCCCTCCAAAGCATAAGTATCTCAAGGACATAAGCATTGTCTTATTCATATTCATGTCCCTAGCCTTTAACATTATGACAGTCACATCCTAGGCATTCGACATATATTGCTGAATAAACGACAGATCTGATCCCACCACCACTGCTTACAGTGCTCAGAGTAGACCATGACTCCACATGGATCAAATTTTCCCTTATGAGTTTGTAGAATTGCAAGTTAAAGCTGTTTATCAATCTCTCACAGGTATATGAACTGAAGGCGCATAAGCTCAGGAACCATATTATAGCCACATTTGTCCGGGAACATACGGCAGCCGAGAAAAGGAGTAGGGTAGAGGGAGTGAAAGCAAACACACTGCAAGAACGGAGAGGAGCTCTGCACAAGCTCCAAGAATGGGAGGGGAGGGGAGGGGTGGCTCTAAAGAGCTTTCCAGGCTCTTATTCCAGGCCCCCAGGAGGCCTACCTAAGCATCTAGTGTTGGGGTTCCATAAGATAACCTATACCAATTCCTGTTTTTGGCTTAAACAATGTTGTGGCAGTTTCTGTCATTTAAACCCAAAAGATCCTTGGCCAAGGCCTTCAGCTAACTCAGTATAAGAGTACATGCGAGTGTTTAGGGATGTTGTTTCCAAAACAAAACAGCTGGAGATGGAGGAATGGAAGGGTTGAACCACTACTACCCTTGACCAGAGCATATGAGAACAATTGAGCAGAATCACACTTGCTGGAGCTCCCTTGCTGCGCTAAAACTCCTTTTTCTGCCCATGTAGGAAAACTGCCCATCTTTCTAATGCAATAAACAGCTGAGCAGACCTGCAGTCATCATATCCCCCACTTCTCCCCAGAGAGTCCGGATCAGCTCCACAGGGGAGACCTCCCACAAGAGCTTCTGCTTCTCTGCGCTCACAACACAACTCACCAGACACTAGTCTTAGGGAGAGTAACGCCAAAGGGCCACTCTAGTCCTTGGTTCCATCTTACTTCCCCTGGAGTCCCTGACTCCCTGTCTGCCGACTCGTGTGCTCTTTTGGAGCACCCAGCATTACAAAACCTTTCTACAGTGTTGCTAATCATAGCATTTTCTAGCTGAAAGGCAAAAAAAAAAAATTATGACCTAAAAATAAGTAATTTTAATGGCAAAATGACAGGTAGCTGGAGATATCTGGATAGTGCCAACTGGTCCCCTCTTCAATGAAACCACATGAAATACGGTATGTTCCACCAAATCATAAAACTCTCTGTGATCCTGACTCATTCACTCACCATTTATTGAGTCTTTTCCAGAATGCCTGGGTTCAAATCTCAGTTCTGCTCCTTACAAGCAATGTAACCTTAGGCAAGTGACTTAACACCACAGAATCTATGTTACCTCTCCTGCAAAATGGAGATAATAGCAGTAACTTTACCACAGTGTTACAGTGATCATCAAATGAATTAACACATATAAAGTACTTTAAGTACCTGGCACATATCACTGAATAAATGTTCAGTAGTATTATCAGCCAAGATAGGCTAGGTTATGCTGCAATAACAAACAAACTTTAAATCTCAGTAGCTAAAAACAACAAAGGGCCATCTCTCTCTCATTCTACAGGTGCAATGTGGGTAGACTGGTGGGGAGGGGTCTCTCATCACCATAGTCACTGAGGGATCCAAGCTAACAGAGTCTCCAACATCTTATAATGCTGGCCTCTCAGTAAAAGGCTTTAGGGTTTACCATAGCCTAAGAAAAAGGCAGTCACTGTTTATTGGGCCTTTAATGCTCCTATCTAAATGTGTCCAAAATTACTTCTGCTCTCATCGAATTGAGCAAAGCAAGGCACATCAAGGGGGGAGGGGAGGAATGTAACTCTCCACAGACACAGAAGGAGAACAGAACTAGAAATATTAGTGAGCCATAATAACATCCACCACAACTCTTACTGTTACTCTATACCAGGCTCTATGCTAGACCTCGACATCCCAGTGAGCACATCACACATCTATTAATAAATAACTCTGTTATGACACCTTTATGTAACAAACCCATTGGCTTATGCTGGACATTTGCATTTCTTTCTTTCTCTCTCTCTCTCTCTCTCTCTCTCTCTCTCTCTCTCTCTCTCTCTCTCTCTGTGTGTGTGTGTGTGTGTGTGTGTGTGTACAGAAGAATTCATTTTTGAGGCTGGGTCTGGAGAACATCAAAAATGCTAGATTGTTGTTCAGGGATTCCATCAGACCAGTTGTTGGTAGCAGGCACAGAGACCACCTGGAGAACAGTCTAAAATGATGAGTTGTTTGGTAGAATCACTTTGAATTAGTAGATTACTCCAGCTCTACTTGGAAAACCAGTGGACACAGGCTTTTTCATGATCAACATTTCTGTTGTTTTGGAAGATATTATTGTAAACAGACAGATCAATGTTAAGATGCACTTAGGAGCTCCAATAATGTGCAACAATTTTCTAAAAACTGCAATAGAAAAAAAGCAACTGAAACATGAAAATGTAAAGCCCTATTACCTGCATTTCGCTCTGTAACATCCCACTTCCCATCGTTTCCAACACGCATCTTAAGTGTGCTAATTGGAAAGACTCTGCCATGTATACAGCCCTGTTTTCAAGATGACAACTGCTTTGCTTTTATCACTAGGCTCAATACCAAGAGGGGAATCATTTTCAAAATTCAAAGCGTTTTGATCTGGCTGTGTCAACCGGCTGCCTGCACTCGGTTGGTATTCTGTCTTAGAGAAAAAACATGAACGTTTTAGGCAGTGGGGCCGAGGCTAGGGAAAAGAAAGCAGCCCTGAGTGGCTGAGTGGGTAAAGAGTGTCCTAAGATTAAAAACAAAAGTCTGATAACACTGAAAAGGCTGCCAAATCATTTCCCACCACCCCTTTAGGAAAGCACACTAAATATGCTACAAATGTTTATTGAAAAGAAAATCATTAACTAATAAATCCCAGAAAAGAACGCTTAGGTTACCACCCAGGAAAACAAGCAGAGAGATTTTGTCAGTTTACACTCATCTCCTCCAAAATGACAAAAACGTTGGGCAGATGACAGCTGATAGGTGGTCTGATGAGTGACTCGTGCCTATGAAAAACTCTCAAAATAAACAAGATATATCCATTTTCCTGTGAGTCACTCCAAGTTGGAGCCATGTCTACCAGACAGAAGAGCAGGATCTTCAAGTTTAATGTCTCTGGGCCCAGGAGAAGGAAGCTCTTCACTTTTCCCCCAGCTCAAGAGGTGCTCCCAAATAATTCACATATGTAAGGCTAAGGATAAAGGAAGTATTCCAAACATTCAAATGAACACAGAAATGCAAATTCAAGAATACCAATGCTTTCCAATGGTGACAGATGGATTATCTATCTATATTGGGGGCCACATGTTTCAACTTTCAACAAGGTGTACAACATGATGAAGAGCCAGCATTTCACCCAAGCAGAGCTCTCTCTAGACAAATAGCTACTGGTCATATTTTGATTGTTCCATCAACACAACTGCTTGAACAAGCATAGAGTGATCAGCAAAAGGGAGCAACAAGCATATAACCCTGTCTTCTAGCTGAGTATTCAACACATAGTTCACCATGGCTGAACTTCGGACATTTGAAATTGCATGCAAACTTGTGTCTGTGAGATATCAAAACACAACCTAAAGAAAATGTATTTTGTATATTTTCTGGAGAATATCAGTTTCTCAAAAGGACCTGTAAAGTAAAACATCTCTGTTTCAGATCCATCCAAAGAATATCCAAATCTCTCAAGATACAAACCGTACACACTCTCCTGGGAAAAGCAAAATGGAGATCTAAGGTTCCTCTAATTGGTAAGACTCAGTAATTCTGGAGCAGTGGTTCTAAAACTTTACTGGTTTTCATGGAACTCAACTGGAGAACTTTTCAAAATATAGATTCTCAGCTTACCCACAAGAGATTCTGATTGACATCCCAAGCGATTGAGATGTAGGCGGTCCCTGGACTCCACTGCAAGAAACTCTGGGCAGGTGGTTTCACTCCATGGGTCAGGCACTGCAGGCTACTTTGAGTGAACCTTGTTCAGAAGCGAACCTCATGAAAGCAGTTGCCCCTCCAGAGCTGTCCTTGGTGCCATCAGCAGCTCTTTTGCAATATTCCCAGTGTGCTAGACACTCCACGCTCTCTTTGGATCACCTGACCTCAGGTTTGCCAGGTTCAGTCTCTTGCATACACCTGTTCTGCTAACATGATCCATGTTGCCCAGGGTGTCTATAACATGTCTGGCATCCTCACCTGTCTGAGGTTGTTCCAAAGAAGCCTTCCTTTGTTCCAGGAGCCATAGGGACTCTCATCTAGGCAACTCTGGATTCTCCCCAGGTCTCTGACATTACCACTACCTGTGCACATGTGCTCAACCCAATCATTTCTTGTCAACCTGGGTTCCCTGTTCAGCTGGAACAGAGCCTGAGAGAGATGAAATGATCATGTCACTAATTATAGTTGAATGAAAATGGCAAGGTACTGGGGAACAGTGAGGGGGACAAGGTATCACACTTGCTCCCAAACATCCAGAGTATATGTCCCTGAATTCAAAGTCTCATACTCACCTCTCAACTAAATTAGGAAACACAGACTATACAGATAATCAGGCCCCCAAAGAAAGTGTGTGTGAATAATGGAAACAAACAAAATATAGATTCTAGAAGCTCTGTCAATAATTGCCGCTGGATTCCCACTTCACCACTTAACTATAAATCCATACTCACTAAGGATTGTATCACAGATCATAAATACCTGTTTATACCATGTCACCACATTCAGAATTGCCCCAGAAAATCATTAACTGGCAAAGAAAGTTTGCAGTTTAGAAGATAGCAGTAATGAAATGCTCTTCTCTACATTTCCTACTCATGGTCAAAAGAGCAGAAAGAAATCTCTAAATATATATATTTTAGCACACAATCATAAATAGCTACCCAAAGACACGCTGCACGAGCTCATTTATATCAGGCTGCTAACTTTTTGTTTCATGCTGTATTGATGGGCTTGACAGTTTTTCGAAGAGTTTATAACTGCAGCAGTGTTGATCTTATTTAAAGAGAATATTAAATCAAATCCCTTGTCATTGGCATAAAATCTCCTATAGCATCAACAAAAGGCGGCAGTTTTCATTGATTCCCTGATACAAAAAACATATGAAGTCGACTGATGTTGTTCTGCCAAAAAAAAAAAAAAATTACAATTAAAGCCCCATGAAAACTATTAGTCATTGTAAAGGTCATCATCGACTTTTAATGGCATCCTAAAGGGAAACAATATGCTTCACTTCAACATCAAGGGCAAAGAGAATAAAATACTGTATTTCCAGGGTGGGCATTGCAGAGAGTACCAAGAATCCTTAAATAAATACTTGTTGTATCAAAAAGCAACCCTAAGAAAACATAATTCACATCACTCAGTGCACTGTCCACATTCATGAAGAGGAAGTTTCCAGGGGAACAGCTGATGAAAAATGCATGCACACAACCAGATGTGCTCAGTTGTACTGAATGAGCCAATACAGGAAATCGATTCGCTATGTGGTGAAGGGCTTCTACTCTTGCACGTTTACTAATTGGGAAGTAGGAATGAGGGTGCGAGCTCCATTTGTGCCAGAAAAGGGCAGGTCACTGCCCTCTCAGGCCCTCAGTGTGCTTACCTGTAAAGGGATTTAACAAAGATCCAAATCTCTACTGTCTCACCTGGACAATCACAGTGCCCTTCAAACAGTCCTACTTTCGCTCCTGCTACCCACCCACAGCCTACCTGCAGCCAGCGTGATTTCACAAAATCCTGACCTCATTTTCTTAGCTTCCTGCTTAAAACACTTGGGTAGCTATGTGTGGCTCAGAAAATAAAGATAGACAAATGGATAAGGAAGAGGTGGTGCATATATACAAGGGAATAGTACTCGGCCATATAAAAGAATGAAATCTTGCCATTTGTGACAACATGGATGGACCTAGAGGGTATTATGCTAAGTGAAATACGTCAGACAGAGAAAGACAAATACCATATGATCTCACTTATATGTGGAATTTAAAAAACAAGATAAACGAACAAACAAAACAGAAACTCATCGATACAGAGAACACAGTGACGGTCCCCAGATGGGAAGGAGCTGGGGGACGGGTGAGAAAGGGGAAAGGACTTAAGAAGTACAAATTGCCAGTTAGAAAATAGTCATGGGATGTAAAGTACAGCATAGGGAAAACAGCTGAGAATATTGTAATAACTTTGTGTGGTGCCAGATGGGTACGAGACTTATTGGGTGATCACTTCATAAGGTATACATCTAATCACTATGTTGTACACCTAAAGCTAGTATAATATTGTATGTCGACTGTAATTGAAAAATATATTTTAAATAAATGCATACATACCAGAAACCTTCAGGGTTGTGCCAGGTCCACTGTCACCTTCTCTACCTCCCTGGCCCCAGCACGTCCCCCACCTACTGTCTACACTACAGACACAGTGACCTTCACCCAGTTTGCGAACGTGCCACCCTCCTTCCTGTCCAAGACTGTGTTCCTGTTGTTTCCTCTGCCTGGAGCCATCTTCCCACCGTATAGTGCCCTCACACCTCAGCACAGACAGCACTTCCTTTCATGGGAGTGCAACCCGCTCAGCTGCACAGGCCCCCACACTTGACTGAATGTTCTGAGCTGCCATCAAGAAGTTCTTAACAATTTTGGAACAAGAGGCCCTGCACTGGGGCCTGCAAATTAAGTAGCCAGTTCTGCCTTCAGGGTAGCCTTCCCCAATAGCTCAAATGCCCCTTCCCAATCCCTCATAGTGCCATGTACTTACCCCTTTGTTCTACCTGCTACTGTCAACATCTTACACTGACCTGAGAGACGATGATGGTTTATCTTTCCCATTAGAACATAAGCTCCATGAATCCAGGGTCCATGTTTGATTTTTTATTTTCACTTCATCCCCACCGCCTAGCACACAACAGGCAATCAGTCAAAGTTGGCTGAATAAGTGTTTTATTATCCCATTATCATTCCTATTAGCACCCTGAACCATTAAGGATACGAATCCAGAAGGGAAGATAAGGAAGCTACACAACATGGCCATGGGTAATTCTACTGAAAGAACACACCCACTATGGAGGTGGCCATGGAGGGGGAACTGAAGCAGGCAGTTCCTGGGAGGATAGGCTACATCTGATGGGCAGAGGTCGGGAAGGGCAGCCCCTCAAGTAGAAGGAACAGCGTAAACAAAAGCACAAATGTGAGACTGGGGTGGGAACTAACGGTGGATGGAACATTCTGGCACAGGGGCTTCATTGCAGAGCAGTCAGTCAAAACTGTGGAAAGTCTTGAACCCAGGCTAGGGGGTTCACACTTCTTCCTGAAGTAAGTGTGGAGGTGATAAATGCAGTGTTTTAAGAAATTAGGGCAGTTCCTTATGAAGCCTTAAAAAGTGTGAATGTCATTACTCAAATAATTGCATAAAGATGATTTGCAAGCTACACACAGGAAGAAAAAAAAACAATGTTTCAGCACAGTGCAACACCTTCTTCTTTTTTTGGAACCATATGTTAAAATGTGGCTAATAAAAATATGCTTTCATACTATATACAAATGCACGTTAAGCACCCTATACTTTTCAAAGTGCTTTCAAACACACTGCATATAAATGGCTCTCAGCCACCTTTGGCACGCCCCTCATCGATTGATCAAGTGTTTGGTCATCCCAGCTGACATCTTCCAGCTGGTCCTCCCCCAGAAAGACGTTTCCCAGATGAAAGACACACATGTATTTCTCCAGGAGGCAGGAACATCTCATCTGCAGCTCCCTGCATCAAAGACTGATACTGGAAAAGGTGTTTATTCTACTCAGAGTTGCAGTTGTTACTGCTTAAATTCACCAAGACAAAGGTGAATTTTTCTAAAAATAAAAAGAATGCCCTTTAACAAATGAATAAATCACAAATGCCCACATACTGTGTGCCTGTGTACCAGGAATCCAATTGAGCAACAAAAATGCTCTTATTGTGATGTACAATAAGATCCAAATGTTCAAAAACGGCACTTAACTCATTCCTCAGAAATATGTCCATTGCTCAAAATGGATAGCTATTTAATTTCAACTCCAAGGCTGCAGAAAAACTGACATGCCTCTGTTTACAGACTCCCTGTTTAGAATCAACATAAACACAGGTAGATTAGGTCTTCCATCTAAGGCAGATCGAAAAACACCACGATACTATGAGGCCTTGGCATTATTCTGCCCCCTTCCCAGTCTCCTATATGAATTCTTGTCATTACATCAATTTAATCCCTTGCCATTTTCGGCCACTGTTCGTCAGGCTGAATGAAAAGCACAATGGTTGGCATTTAATGTGATGGCGAACCTTTTCCCAACCTGCCTCCTTTCAAGTAAAAGTTTCTCAAATGCACAAAATTCCCTTCACAGCTCATTTGAGATGCATAAACAATCCCAAAGACAGAAAAGAATGAAAATAATAATTTGCCCTTTTAAGGAGCTGAGCTGCTTGAGGGAAACACCGAGTTCTGGACCTTCTGTTGGTCGTTGGGCGACGCAGGCCCCTGGGCCCCCTCGCTCGCCAGGCGCGCCTGCGGCTGCCCAGGCACAAGTACTGTCTGATTTGCTGTGCCGCAGCATCTCCTCCAAGGCTCTGCTTCTCTTGACAATCCCAGAGGGAAAATGCAGTTTCCCCACCCAGCCCCATATGCCCCTGCACACAAACCCAGCCCTATGCTTACTCCTCGCTCCAGTTTACATGCTCGCTGTACATGCTGCGATTTGGAGCAGCAACTGCCACAGGACAGACCTCAAGCTACAGTCACAAGGAATTGAGAGGTGGGAACGTACTGTATACACTCACCCCCCCCCCAGGGATTCCAGAGCTCAAACAGGTAGAGGGCAGAAGCAGCTTCAAGAAAATCAAATTATGTCATCCTAACCAGAGTGATGTTTGTGCTGCCCTAAAATCCACCAAGTGACACCTCTGCCAGTGGGAAGTATCTGCTGAGGGAGGGAAAGACAGGACACGAGAAGGAGAGGGGTTTTTAAAAGCCTTTTCAAAGACAGAGAACAGGAAGAGCTGCGGGTCGGAGAATCCCAAGGTGCATTCTTTCCTCCAGTTCCCAATGTCTCAATAAGTCAGCTGGGTTTCAGATACGGGGGCTCCGGCACACAGCAGAACCACCATGGCCCACAACCACAGGTGTCACTGGGGCCTGGGATTTGTAAGTGGTCATCAGGGCTTCTAAGCTGTACCACTTGTCAAGCCAAGGATGGAAAAAAAAGTAACTTCGACAGGCAGTTGAGTAACTGTACCTGACGGATCTCCCAGACTCTCCTGGCAGTGCTGCATGGTGTTAGCAATACATAAGGGGACTGAGGGCCCTCACAGAGACGTGTGTGGTAATTATTACAGACAGACTAGAAGAAAATCCACAGTCCTACCAGAACAGCGGTGGGCAAACTTTTGAGATGGAAGAGCCGCCGGGGGTCAGCAAACTGCGGCTCACGAGCCACATGTGGCTCTTTGGGTATATACATGTGGCTCTGAAGTAAAATTGAAAATGAAAATAAAACTATCATAGTTTCATTTATAATATTACTTTAAATTTTCCTTATTTGTAAAAATACAGTTATGGCTGTCAAATAATTTTTAAATTGTTGTGAGGGACAGGATTGGGTCTTCCAGGGGTCGGCAAACTTATGAGACGGAATGTACCCGAAGAGCCGCATGTGGCTTGCAAGCAGCAGTTTGCCGACCCCTGTACCAGAACATTCAAAGATCCTTCCATATTTGCAGAGGAACGCCTCCCTTTACCCAGGACCACCAACACGTTAAGAACTAGTCCAGATCTAAATAAACGTGAGCAACCAACACAAAAGAGAGTATATAAGATTGCCTGAGTTTTAAGGAACCTGCTAAGTTTCACGGTTTACTTAATGTTCAAAACAAAGTACTATGACCCTCCTCATCATAAAATACTAGTGTATCCTCAAAGATAACAGAATAGTCTGAAAACTTTCATATTAAAAAATTCCATGGGCCGGCCAAGTGGCATGTTGGTTAGGAGTTGGTTTGGGACGCCAGCTCTGAGCACCAGCTCTGAGCAGCAGGGCCCCAGTTTGGATCCTACATGAGAGCCAGTGACACTGCCCTCTACAGCTAAGATGGTGAACAACAGCTCGACCTGGAGCTGGGCTGCTGTGAGTCACCAGCGATAGCATAGGCTGCAGTGGGGCTGGCCGGCAGTGGGCTGCTGTGAGCTGCCGTGAGCTGCCGTCCAATGGCCGATGAGCAACTGCCTCACCCAGAAAGAGCGCAATGATAATACCAACATGGGCCAGTGAAGCGATGTCCTCCACAACTAGAATGAAGAACAAAAGGACAGCAACTTGTCTGTTCCCCTTCCCTGATTCCCCAACGCTGTTCCCTTCCCCCAATTCCCCAATAAAATTGTTTTAAAAATTCCAGTTATGAAAATATGGACTAAGATCACAAAACCTCTGATCTTGTGCCTGGGTGAGTTTTCTCAAGTCAAATTATTTATGTCCTTGACTTAATATTTATCTCCCTGCCTTCCTCCCTCCCTCTCTTTATCTCACTCTCATTCTAAAAATCTGAACTGCAGAAGTACCACACACAGAGGTTCATGAAAAAATAACCAATGGTAACAGAAGCCACACAAGGACCCTCTGGCTTCCAGAAAAGTAACCTGTCTGGAATCAATGACCTCCAAAGTCTCTCTCGTCACAATCTCAGCTATGCAGTTCCATAGAATCCTGACCCCTCCACTGGCCCCAACCACCCACCACTGCCCAAGTCCAAGTCTCCTCATGACTTTCGCTAACCACCAGGCCAAATTCACTGTCAACTCAGGTGCCCAGAAATGTCTGCTTCTTCTGCTTGATTCAGATATTCATTTCATGCCCATCATTAAATGTCTCATTAGAACACATTTTCATCTTAAATGTTCCTTTAGTCCTGTATGAAGTAGGGGGTGATACACCTTAGATGAACCACGTACACAAAGCACTTCTTTCTGGCCAATGGTGGCCTGGCCAGTGAATGACTTCAGAGACCACTCAGATCAACAACGTTACATTCTCCAACCCTCGCTTCAGCCTCTAACTCATTAAGCCTCAGTATATTAGTGTTAAAGGGACCCCTGCTTCATTTTACAGATGAGAAAACTGAGGTCCACAGAGGCTAAATAACTTGACCCTTAGCCTGACAGAAAATGTCACTAAGCCAGCCCTGACAGTAGTTTCCTTGACTACTGAGATCCCCTGAGGAAAGTTTCTGAACAGCCTCAGGAAAGACAGCACAAGTGGGAGTGGGCTTGTTTCACACGCAAGTTGCTTCCTCACGAAATCCCGGCCCTGCTTCGCCTCCTCGCAGCCTCCTCCACTTCCCCAGTGTTCTGGTGTGGGCTTGGCAAGAATCTCCATCCACTCTTGGAACATGCTGCTTACACGCAGGGACCACTGTTCTCGTGCGCAGAGAAAACGGCATTCGCAACCTTTAATTTTAGCCTAAGAAACCCAAACTGGCTGATACAAAGGACAAGTGTTTTTTTTTTTAAGCCATCTGTCCGCCTGAGTTATGAGGAGCCCGTCAGAATTCTACAGACTGCCTCCCCCCAGAACACACATCCCAGCAGTGAGCCCCTCCCGGAGCAAGCCCTGGGGCTCCAGTCCTTGGGAACAAGCGGACACACATCCTGGGACTTTGAACGGGAGGAAACAGGAAGGTGGAGAGGAGGAATCCTCAGTCGGGGCCGGGAAGAAAATCGAACCCTTGAAAATTGCAAAACCAAAACTGCCAAGAGAGATTCTTCACTGTCGCAGTCATTTACCATAGAAATCTCTCCTCATTTGGGGAATGACATTGGCAGACCTGATTTTTTGTCACCAGTCACTCTGTACTTGCTTTAATTATGCAGCACACCAACAGAAATTTTCTTTCTGATCACATAAATCACACCGCCGTGACACCGGGCTCAATAGGCAGCACTAGAACAACGTGGCAAGAGCTATCGACTCCATTGCTCAGGTCCACAAGGTGTATCATTTAGCCAAGAGTGATAATCAGACGCAGAATATACTGAGAACTGTCAATAGGCACGTCAATAGGAGAACTCTTAGCATCTAACACCCAGTGAATCAATGGTGTTTTTCAGCTATAAAATCAAGAAAATGATAGCTTTCAAATGAATGGTGGAAAGGAAACAGGAGCCTCCTTGGGGAGGAATAAAACAGCTCAATTTTCCCTTACTGAGTGCCTCTCCAACTACCTCACTCAATGGAAAAGGTCACAGCACATTACAGCAAAATATCTCTGAAACAAGATGTATACAACAGCGCTGGGACATGACATGCTGCCTGGGTACCCCACAAAGGCCTTGCTCTCTCTGACCTGACAGGAGCAGCAAACGGGTCAGCAGATGGCAGACCAGAACTGGAGGGGGAGCCCAAGCAAGGGGGGCGGAAGACAGTGATTGAGCTGCAGGGGAAAGAGGTGTGCCCCACTCAAACAAAAATGAGGTTGTGTACATGGGCAGGGTCGGGGGATGTCTGAGCCCTGCACAGAGGAAGTGGGCACTCAGAATGCGTGCTGCTGAAAAGACAACCTCTTAGCAATGCTCAATTACATTTCACAATCAAAGCAAATATAAAGAGACAATACTTACATGCTGCACTAAGTACTCTGCATGCATTACCTCACTTAATCCTCACAATAGCTCTCTGCAATAGGTTATTATTAGCTCCATTGTACAGGTGAGGAAATTGAGGCACCGAGAGGTTAAAGAATTTGCCCAAGGGCACACAGCTAATAAGCAACAGAGCCCGAATTTGCATGCATTGAAGCCATACTCTTACCCAGCATGTTATGCTGCCTCTCATGATGGCCCTGCAGCACCCTGTTGTTACACCTGCTTCCTCCCTTTTAACAAGAGCAGGTGATAGGTGAACCTGTGTGAAAGCCTGACTGGTACTATGTGTCCCTGGGCAAGTCTTGGGGCTTCTCTGGGTCTCTGTTTCCTTATACGTAGAAGGGCGGCCTTGATCATGAGACCTGTGGAGTATGTTACAACATACCGAGCTCCCTAAGTGACCTTGTACATTCTCACTCACAGCCCAAAAACTGCACCATCATTTCATTTTACAGACACATACACTGAGTCTTGCAGAGGTTTAGTAAAATGCCTCTAATCCCACAGCTGTCGTCTGGGTCAGAACCTAGTGGGTCTGACTCTCAGGCTGGGCCCTCCATCACCACACTAAATTGAAGGCTGCAAGAAGGTTTTGTGCCTAAAGTGCCAGCCGCAGTGACTAGTACGCTTGGTTAGTCCTCAGTAAATGATAGGAGGAGTGCAAGGGGCAAAGGGCAGGGGAAGGAAGGAGAGAGGGAAAAACACAGGCAGAAGTAAAAGAAGATGGGAAAAATATACACAGTAATATACACATCTGGACAGGATTGCAAATAACTTCAGCAATTAACAAATCAAGAGAATGCACATGAGTTGCTAATTCTAGTTTCAATCTAATATGCTGTTTATTTAACTGATAATTAGCATTCTCTTTAGGGGCTCTTATACTAAATTGATGAGGTGGCATTTTTTAATCAAACAAAGCAGTAAATCTAATTTTAAGTAACATTTATTAAACACTATGTGCCAGGTTCTGAGCTTGGCTTTCTCATTTACTAGTGCGTGTTTAATCTTCTTTGTTCTTGAAGTTATTACTTCAAAAAAATAATACCCTTTTTTAATGTGATAAAGGAACTCTATCAAAGACACTGCCTTCAGGAAAATAAACCAGCTGTCAGACTAAGGACAGAAATGGCAGCCTTATCATTAACTAATCATTAATGGACATTAACCTGATGACATTCGCAATGACTTAAACCAGAAAGGTACATGGCTATATGCACACATAATCAGGCGCTTCACCACGATCAAAGCTTTATGCGAGGGCTGCCTTCCTTACTCAGTTCCTTCCCTGTCATGCGTGTTTTTCTATGTAGCAGGGAAGTCTGCATGCTTTGATCCCTACTAGGGCAAGAAGGAGATCCGGGACACAACTGATTCAGTGGATAGCATCTTACAGAGCACATAGGAAGCTCTTAACAAATAATGTTGTTTGACCCAAATCAATCATCGTGTCACCAGTTACAACAGCTTTCTAACTGGTTTCCCTAATTCTTCTCTTGCCCTCTAGAGCATAGGACTTACATTAATTATTTTATTCCTCTATCTAAAACCACCTAATGTTTCCTATCTGACCCAGAGCAAATGCCAAAAGTACTCACTATGGCTTACAAGAACCCCAAAAGTAAACTTCACTCCAGGCCACACGTTGGAGTTGCTCCTCCAACTCGTTAATCACACTCCTGCCCAGGGCTTCACACTTACTGTTCCCTATGTCTGGAGTGGTGCCTTCCCATTAAATCTTCCCATGGGAATGGGAATCTCCCGCTCCAGAGAATTCTTACCTGAACATGTTATCTGAAGTAAAGCACACACACAGACACCCTCACTAGTTCTTCATTGCACTCAGTTGTCTTTGTAACACTTATCACGAGCTGACAGCTATTTGCTTCTTGTTTATTTTTTGCTTCCTTCACCTGCAAAGAAAGCTTTAGGAAGCGGTAACTTCGTTGTATTCATTGCTGAAGTACAACACCTAGAACTGTGCCTCATACACTATAGGTTATCAACCTATAACTAATGACTATCTGAATAAATGAGTGAATCCACATGCATAAGAAAAACTAGAAGTACATAACAGTGATAAAATTAGTCACTGGTTGGACCACTGAATTCTAAGCATCTTCAGTGAGCACAGTTGGAGATTTCCCCCAATCAATATGAAGGTTAATCTTATTAAAGGGTATTCACCATGAAAAAACAGAAGTTGAGACACGAGATCCAGCTGCTCAGAAGGAGTTTGCATAATCAAAATATCCCAAATCATCAAAAAGAGTGAAGAGAACACCAGAAGCACTTATTGCCTATTTCCAGCCTTACAGAGGAATATAAGAAAGCTACTGATGGGAGTTCTTGTTCTGGAATAATGAAGTAACTTGTAACAGACTAACTCTCCCACAGATAAAAATTATCAACTCTTGAGAAAATATAAGCAACAACTAATTGGAGGCACTGAAGAGCTACCAAAGAAGACAGGAATGGAGAAAATACAATAGTCTTTACTAAAGAAGTGAACTATATTAGGTGATATCTATATCTACGTTTAAATGGCTTTTCCCCTAAGGCCACTTCACTGTCTGCACTGCACACAGCAGCTAGAACTTAAGAAGCTGCCATCTCACTGGCTTAAAAAGCCAGAGGGCAGGGTAATCAAATGGCTGGAAATTGCAAATCTGACAGAAAATCTGCATATGCTTCCTCACAAATCCCCAGCTTACCCTTGAACCAGAGGTACACAGGGGAAGTCCAAGTAACCTGACAGAAACTAACAGATGAAAAAAGCCTGAAAAAGCTACCAGGTATTTCCATAAGCTGTCCATCACAGGGGAATCAGAGTTTGGAGTTTTAGTTCTGACAAAGTGGTACCTTGTGCTTTATATCAAAATTCCTAAAATGAAATACTTTAAAAGTACAGGCAATTCCTGAGGATTAAGATTTTGCACTAAGGGCCCGCAGAGTGGCACAGTGGTTAAGAGCTGGCTTGGGATGCCAGAGGGCCCAGGTTCGGATCCCACATATGAGGGCCAGTGACACTGCCCTCTACAGCTAAGATGCTGAACAACAGCTCAACTTGGAGCTGGGCTGCCGTGAGTCGCCGGTGATGGTGTAGGCTGAAGCCCCTGTTGCAGTGGGTTGCCATGGGCTACCGTGTATAGCCAGCAGCCAACGTGAGTGGCCAGCAGCCACTGTGAGTGCCTGTCCAGAAGCCGGCGACTGATCTGCCTCGCCCGGGAAGAGCGCAATGATGGTGCCAACTTGGGCCAGTGAAGCAACGTCCTCCACAACTAGACT